>NC_134367.1:68975826-69283873 GCF_035582795.1 Mycteria americana
CAACCTAACCAACTGTATCTGCTCAGAACAAGATAGCACTGCTGAGCCACAATTTGAAGTTATTAGGTGACTATGCCATGCAGTGTGTAGCTTTCAGCACACTTAGGCTTCTCCAACAAGTTCTCTCTGGCCAGAAAATGACGGAATGATGCTCACAGCATCTGTGACCATTTCCAGTGTTCTGGGAAGCGCAGTTGCAGAGTTACGACTGCTGCCATTTATGTGCGCACACCTGAGCTATTTGGATGACTGCTCCAATCCCTCTGGCACTCGGGTGTCTCACTAACGTGAATGAATTTATTCTTCTCAAAACAAAAATACGTTCTGCTCATTGAACAAGTAGGAAACTGAAGCACAGAGAGACAGAGCCTTGCCAAAAGTCACTTGGAGAACGGTGTGGGTGGCAGAGCTTGAAATCCAGCTCACTTCAATTATCCATGGAGCCATGGGACCACATTTCTCTTTGCCATCTACCAACTTCCAAAGGGTTGTGAGTAGACTGTAAACATGTACGTTGCACCCTGTAAGTTTTGTGAAAATAATGGTATTGGGTTTACAAACTAAACAGTCGGAGGGAAAGCAGTGTGAAACCCCTCTCCCTCCACAAACACAGAGTCAGTCAGAGCCTCACTCTGCTCTGCTCCTTGCAAGAAGGTGCCTCACTCTGTGCCTTGTCTGACCCACTCTGGGGTGAAATAGTGCAAGAAGCCACTGTCTGCCTCATCTGTGGTAGAAACTGGACAGTGTATGGTGAATGAGGCTTGCAAGAAGAGGCAGGCTGATCTGCGAATAAGCAGGCTGAATGCTAGCTCAGCCAGGATTCTGCTTACACTAACCACCTTAACTAACGCTATAGTTTCATGACCATTATACTCATACCTACAGCTTTAGCGACAAAAGAAGAAAGCCAGCCTCTCTGTAGCTCTTTGACTTTTGCCAGCACAAACGTTTGTGCAGTAGAGGGGTGAATCAAATAATGGAAATTATCTGAGTTAAAAGCCACTCAGGAAAAAAATGGTGTTCTGCTGGATCAGTTGCTCAGTCACTGTGCAGCTACAGGAACATTTGTGGGCAGATGAGGAAGACAACGGAAATGTGTGACTAGGGAAAGGAGAGCTAGGACGGCTTCTTCCAGCCACAGAGCCAGCTTATGGCAGCTTAAAGCAATCATGAAGCTACAGTGTTAGTCTCCTCCTCCTCCTGCCGTTTCAAGCCCTCTTGCCCTAGCTGTGAACTTCACACTGGGGTCATTCGGGTTCTTCCCCCAATTGCCCGGACCCAGCAGTGAGCCTTGGAAGAAGAAGAGAGAGGTACCAGCTGTGGCTTGAAGCAGCTACTGAAGGTTCTGCCGGGGTGTAGGCTGGAAGCAGCATGAACCTTCAGGGAATTTGACTGCAATTCTCCAGCAGGGTCTTGTGGACCCCTTGGCTTCTCCAGACTTGCACTTTGAGCACTTGGGAAAGATTTTAAGAAGGTGAGAAGAAGTGTATCCTTATCACAACAGCCATCTCTGGCAAAATTCAAGTTTCTTCTCTGAAGCGCACAGGCACTAGAGTTTCTCTGAGGAAAAACGAACAGCTTCTCTTTATTGCTGAGTCAAATTATGTGCTGTTCTCTGGTCTTTTTGCCAAAGGAGCAGAACCACTGTGAATGAACTTTTCCCACGTTTTGAAAGATTAGCTATGTTTTAATGAACTGGAAACACTAATAAGAGATGTTGAGAAATTAAGAATATCAGTATAATCTATAATTACCTCTTCTGTTACACGTATAAGCAACTTCAAGCATTAATTAAAGCTGTAAGTTAAATAATACATTTCACGATGTCCTCTATGTAGTCTTTTCTTTCTGATGTACGAAATGTCATATTATTGCATGATAGGAGTTTAAAATGTATCCCTTATTTAAAGCAGGGCGGATTGTAGATCGTTTATCTTAATCTCTGGGTATTATTACTAAATTCAGTGCCAACGCTGTGCCTCCCTGTATAAGCTGATTGGCCAGTGGGATACGTTCATTAGCCTAGAAATTGATTTTTCAAGAATACCAAGTTGTTACTTATAGTTAAGCAACTCTGATGCCAGATGACAATTTGGCCGCCTTCCTGCCTTCTCCTCTGTATCAGGTAGGCACTTTAATTGTTTGCTTTCCTATCAAAATGTTTTCAGCATGCTGAACTCTTCAATGTTAGCTAGGGTTATGAAACTCCCACTGAAATAACTGTCAGCTGATTGGGAGGCCTGGTGTCTTCTAGTAAGCTTTGCATATCTCGCTGACAACATGTCAAAAGAGATAAAAATGTAGATGGTTTAGTACCATCGGTACCAAGCTCTTTTCATACCAATAGTTTACTTAAAATTACCTAGTGCAGGGGAGGAAGCCGTCGGCTGCCAGCCCTCCATCAGCTATCCCTGCCCTGCCATCCCGGCCAGGAGGTACGCGAGGGGAAGAAGGACCATATTGGAGTGGGAGGGGGACAACAGAGAACAAACTGTTCATTCAAGTGGCTTGTTTGGAGCAATTTTTCAGGGGTATAAATTAGAATAATCCTGAAGTTGCTGTAATAAATCAAGGGCTGATACGCTGTATGGCAGTCCCCAGGACTGATGGGAGAGCATAGCACTTTTCCCTTCTGCCTTCTCTGAGCTTCTACTGCACCAAGCATCTCCTGGTGTACCACAGACTAATCCTAGGTATACTAAGTCCAGACCAACCTTGTATTTGGGTTACCAATGAGGTTATTTAATATTGTGCCCATTAGTCTGTAAATATACAGTCTCTTTTACAAGCATACCATAAAGTGCCATGTCTGCCTAAGGGAACTATTAACCTAGACAGATGGAGTCAATCAGTGTGCTGAGCCTTGGCTAACCCTGCTCCCTCCATCTCTCCCAGATGGCTGGGTAAACTAGCACTGCTCGTGGGGAAATAGACCAGGAGGCACAATTTAGAGACTATTCTGGGCTATTGGGCAGAACAAACTCACTAACATGGAAATGCCTTCATCTGTATAGTGTGGATGGGTGCCCTGGGGCTCTGCAAAGCGAGAATGGATGGCGTAGCTTGAGATGGCTGAGGAGCCTGCCACCCTTAGTTGTCACCTGTGCCTAAAGAACAGGCTGCTCACAGACAGCTGCTGAACCACATGTTCAAGAGCACTGTGCTATAAAGGAAAGCATCACCAAAAAGATGTCACTAAACTGGGACAGCCTCAGAGCTCAATCAGAAATGACTTAGCCATCCATGCAGCGAGAGCACAGTTACTTGGGATAACAGCTTCGTCAGCCGTCTCTGAGCTAGGTCATCCCCTCGCGCTGAATCCCCTGTCACATACCAGCACAGTGTACAAGTAGCACTCCTGGGTCAAGAAAAGCTATGTCCCTGCCAGTCACAAAGGGGACTGCTTGGTGTTTTTCCATTTCTGTATCAGCTCTGCTCCAAAGCTTTCTAGTTTTGAGTTTTCCTGTTGGCACTCCAAGAAGGATGTCCTTATAGAAATCAGGAGTGAGACTGCAGCAGCCAATTTTTTTTTTTTTCTGGCAAATATTGATTACTTGCAAGGTCATTCCCCCGCCCCCTCCTTCCCTACCGCTTAATGGACTAGACCGCTCCATTTCCAAAGAGGGAACGGAAACCACCAGCTGATGGCTTTGCTCAACCAGTGGGAGGGGAGAGTTAAGGCTGGCAGTGGCTGATAGCCTCACATTTGTGAATACAGTGTGTGAGAAGGAAAAATCATGCTTTTATATGGTTTTACCATCTCTTCATTTTGTTAGTCTGCTACAAGATATTACTTGCTTTTAGTAACCTGATTATTTTAGAGAATCTAGTTGGTTTGAAGTAAAGACAAGCCACACCGCTTTTCCTTGGTCAAATTTCCAAAATTCCTTCTGCCTTCAGAGCAATAAGGCTCTCCATTACATCCCTGAGTGTGCTCATTTATAACCTGACCAAATGTACTGAATAAAATAGAGAGAGAAGAGGGAGAAATATCTAATTCCCCTTCCTATAAGTGAGAGTTGGCTGTAAGAAGAATGCACAGTAGCATCAAGAAACCCTCCTCCTTACCAGGAATCTAAGAAGCAGGTGCCATCCATCCAAAACACTGAAGGGAAACACTCACCAGAACAGCAGGTATGCAGTGACAGTAACAGTAAATTTATTCTACACTAGGTCACTTAGGTTAAGATCTTGGGAATGCAGAGAAGTAATAGCATGATTTCTAAGTCACAAAATGTTATTTCCTTGCCAAGAGCCCAATATTACTCCATTTCATTCTAGACGACCTGCGGCTGATACCTCTTGGGGGTACTCTCACTGAAGTAAGGGCAATCTAGCATAAACTCTACAAGCTCATTTGATTTGGTGGAGTAGCATCTTCTCTTTTCAATACAGAAAGTCCCTCCATACACACTTTAAGTCATGAAAATGAGTTAATGACAATTTGCCTTGGAGAGCTCAGGTTTCTTCTGGAAACAAAGCTGAACAAATGCCTCTCCCAGGACCTCTTATTTGTTAATCCAAAGCTTATGTCTCCCCTCTTTCTCCATTCTAGTGCCAATACTCATTATCGCGCTGCCAGATGCACGCAGGTACGTTTCCATCACTCCTTATCACCTCCCATGGCTTCTCACACCATGCTCAGGTACAAGGAGACGCTGTTTTGACAGGCAGGACTGCGGTTATGTTAAACTCTGCCAAGCTGTCAGGCAGCATTTCCAAACTCTGTGACTCTCTGTAGTCTTTGCTACTGTGAACAATGAGACAAATTCAGTCTAATGGACCACATACCCCTTCATGGGGGAAAACAGACACAGCGTACTGAAGCCAAACGATCTAAGCAGGAGAACTGGGGCACTGTGCACAAAGAGACAGAAGTACTTATGCTCAGATTCATAGTAAAATAGAGCTGGAAGAGACCTCACACGGTACCTAATCTTTCCTTTTGTCTCAGGACAGTATCTGCCAGATCTGTATCTTTCTTGGTATGCGTTTGTCAAAAGTTTTTAAAGACCTCCAATGATGGAGATGCAACAGTCTCCCTGGATAACCCTTTCGATAGTGTTTTACCATCCATCCCACTCAGAAGTTTTTCCTAAATGTCTAATATGAACTTTTCTTGCTACAATTTAAGATATTCTGTAGTATTTTGTCCAAATGAGCATGAAGTTTCTTTTTACAGAAACTCCTATTCCCCCAACTTGAATGTTTCTTCTTTTGGGGGAGCAACCCCAAGTTTTCCTCACAGCTATGTTTTCTAGGCTTCTGATTATCCATATCTCTGTCCTGATGCTCTCGTCCACCAGCAGGCCCTTGAAGTGTGGTGCCCAGAACTGGACACCGCTTCAGCTAAGGTCTGGAGTGGTGACTAAAGCAGATGGTTTAATTCGCACATCTTGCGAACTGTGCTTCTGTTGTACACCCCAAATTACTGTGCCTTTTTCACATGTATAAGACAATGTCGTTGTTGAAAGAGGTTATTTTATAAAGCATTATAACTCCTATACCTTTTTTTACAAAAATGTTACATAACTGTTCGTTCCCCAGCCTGTATTTGCGTGGCTGAATATATTTTCAGTATAGCTCCTGGCATTTGTTTCTCCCGATTTTCATTCTACTTTTTCAGACCCTTTCTCCGATCCAAAAATTCTTTTAATTCATAATCCCGTCCTCCAACACCTTCGGAGTCCTTCCTAGCCTTGTGTAATTTCAAAACCGTCACTGGTCACTCATGGAAGCAGAAGACAGGGCCAGGCACAGAAGAAACATGGGTGTAGCCTACTCGGCACCTCTGTCCCTTCTGACCTCAACCTTTGCCAACCACTCTCATTCCCTGGCCATTTTGGTACCTATTCCAGGATTGTTTCACGGCTGCTTTAGACCACGCTCCCCGAGCTTGCTGTGACGGTGGCAAAGGCGTAGCACAGAGGAATGCAAATGGCAATAGCTTTTATCGCCTGTGTAAGGACATGAACACGTGAGGGTAGAAGCAGAGGTGCTGGACCTTCTGCCCAGAGGCGCTGCCAGGCCACGTCCCGCCGGGCAGAGCAGACCGCCCCATCCGCCGCGGCGGGGCCTCTGCCGCGCCCCGCTGCTGCACGCCCGGGACCGCGGGGCCCGGGCACCCACGGCGCCGCCGCCGCCCTGAAGACGGCCCCTAGGCCGGGTCGGCTGCTCCCGGGGGCACGGCGGGGGGTCGTCGCATGAAGCCCGGCCCCAGATTTCCCTCTGCCGGTCCCCGCCCAACCCCCCCCGCTCGTCCCGCGAAGACGGCCGGGTCCCCGCCGGAGCCCCGACCCAGCGCCGCGGGGGCCACCCCGCAGGAAGCCGGCGGAGCCCCGGCGGGCGCGCAGGGCCCTGGGCCCCGGGAAGAGCCGCGCCCGCGCCGCCCGTACCGGTAGTAGCGGTCATCCTTGTAGGGGGTGAGGTCCTCCTTGATCTCCCGGTAGGTCTCCCGCACCCGCCTGCAGAAGCGCTTGACCTCGCCGCACAGCGGGCTGCCGAAGGCGGCGAAATCCGCCTCCATGCCGCCCCGCGCCGCCTCAGGCCCCGCGCTCCGCCATGGCGCCCCGCCAGAGCCCGCCCGGCGCTGCGCGGCCGCGGGGCGGGGGCGGCGCAGGAGCCGCAGCGGCAGCGGCGGCAGCGGCGGCAGGGGCGGGCCCTCGGCGCACCGGCCCGCGCCCGCGGGGGCGGTGGGAGCCGCTTCAGCACCACGGAGAGGGGCGGCCGGTGCCCGCCGCCGCCGCCCGGGGGAGGCCGCCGCCCCCGCCCCCGCCCCGCGGCGTTCCGGTGGTCTGGGCTGCAGGAGCCGGCGGGCGGGACGCGGCGGGGGCCCTGGCTGCGGCGCCAGACGCCTCTCAGCCCCCCCACGACAGCGGATGCCGGGCGGCTCCCGCCCGGCTCGGCTCTGCCCCCTCCTCTCCGGCCCGCAGCTCCCCGGGGAAGTGAGCAAAGCCCTCGCATCACCTCTGCTGAAAAGATCTGATTTTTAAAAATAAAACCGTTTTGTTCTTAAAAACATACCAGCTCTATTTAAAATTAATGGCCCGGGTTTTATGGCCCCTTTTACCCAACCTAAATAAGGCCAATTTGCACCACCAAAGAAGGCCTAACATGCGTGAAAGAAATCCTACGCTAAATCCACTTTTGATAGTCATAATGCCATAAATCATAATGCCAACATCAAGAATGAAGCTGTTTAGATTTTCAGAGTGGCTTCTGCTGAGCTCCAGCCAATTTGCAGAGTGCCATGTTAGCTTCATTCGTATGTTCTTCATAAACAAATTCACATTTAAACTCTGTTTTAAATTATTCTGTCAATTCAAACCTTAATAATTCCCATGAATTAATGGCAATGATGGTATCCATATTAAATACAAAAATACGTTACTATTGATATGTCATTGTTGTTTCCAGAGAGTATAAATACAGAAGACTGCTATACTGCCCCTCCCACGTAAATATCTTCCCCATTCACGTTTAGGAAGCTGGGCTGGGGGTTTTTTTTCAGCGTTGCACTCACTCTGTATTTTGTCACATAGTAGAACATGCACTTTTACCGAAGAGCCCACTTCAATGTCTCACCAGCCGGTGGTGACAAGAGGTTATTCCCGGTGGTGCGGTGGGAGAGGGACGACAGGTCTCTCCCAGCAGGTGGGGGAGAGAGGAAGGATCGCCTTTGACTGAGAATTTCTGTTCCCTAACTCTGAATATTTCTAAGCCTGCGAAGATGCAGCAGCAGGATAAAAGCCACATGCACATTTAGGCTGGAGCCTAGGAGGTTCCTAACACCCACGGGACCGTTGCTCTGGAGCAGCCTCCACAGAGGAGCAAAGAGCCCAGCCAGTCTTAGGGTAGAGCTTGACCAGCTTCTGCATGGCTGCTTTGAAACCTTGGGACAGGCTCAGCAGGTCCCTCGCGCTTCTCTGACTGTCTGTATGCTATAACTTGCCCAGCACCCTGCTCGTCACAGTATGCGTGGCTGAGGTAGTCCAGTAGGATTTTCCTGGAAGTGTTTATTTCTGTGTAAATGTTTCACTTGTGATTAAGATTTAGCCATGTTTTCCCTCAAAGCAAGAATTAAAATTCTTTGTTATGTATGATGAATGTGCTGCTTCCAGCTCTCAGGCTCAGAGGTAGGAATTTTCAATGGGATCTTTAAATATTTACCAAAAAGAGGAAATAAAACATTTAAGGCTTCAGCTGAGTAAAAACACATTCACTGCTGGGAGTTCTGCAATTAGTGTAGCAAAGTAATAAAGAATAGGCTCAAAGATTAAAAACTGATTATCATTTAACTACTTACAACTAAGTGACCTCTATTGCATTTATTTCTCAAAAAAAAAAACAACCCCAAAACCAAAACTAAAAAACCAGGATTTGCTTGAAGGTGCAGAGCAGCACCATTAGAGAGATGCAATCTAGTTTCCTCCCTGCTGTGCTGAACATTATCCAGACTGGCTTCAAACTGCGTCTGTCCCCTACACCTCGAGTGCCCTGGGAAGAAACCACAGCCCCTCCGGAAGGCTGACAGTCAGGCCTGCAGGTTACTCGCACAGAGAAGGTGTTAGCACTGACCATGTACTAAGCCCCCAACTTCTGCTATCAAAAAAACCCAGACAATGTTTCAACTAACAATTACCAAGCATTACAGGATTAAAATTACTGGGCTTGTGAACAGTGAAGTTTGCAACTGTGTGAAGACTCAGGCCGATTCCCACTGTGGTCTGTGTTGAACTCTCAAAGACACTAAGAAGGTAAGGAAATAATTTTGAGTCTCCAGAGATCAACATGTCGATAAAACAAGCAGTGCACAGAGCTGTATGCATGCACCAGTTTTCAGTGTATGGCCTTCTCTGCCTGGGAAATGACCGGACACTGAAAGCATGCAGAGCTGCACCGGCCATGCCTTGTGCAGCCAAGAAAACACCCACGGGCTGAGCACATCGGTGGTCTGTGAAGCTCAGCCACCTGCAAGTGACTTTGAGAAAATGATACCGTAGTTACAAGTCGGGCCGGCTGCTTTTTTAAAAAGTGTGGCCCTTGCTGCACAGTAGCAATTCCTACGTAACATTCTAAAGGGAAAAAAAATCAGCTTCCATCCAAACATTTTCTTCAAAGAAATTTCAGGTTTTCTTTTTTTTGTTAAATGAGAAAAATGTTAAAACGGGCTTTTAGTATTAAACAGGCACTTCTATTAAAACTGCCAATCTATTTCCTTTTGTCAAAACCTAATGAATGGCACATTTCAATTAGCTGCTTACTTACCCCTCGCCCTGCAGATCCTTACAGATCACGCTTCTACCTTTATCATCGGTTGCCCTTCTTTCCTGTCCAGTGCAGTCACAGCACAGGTTGGGCTGGCACAGAAAAGCGTTTGGTTCTGCAGGAAGCACAACTACAGTAAAAGCAAAGGGAGGTCGAGGTTTCATAGGCAGCTTTGCAAACAAGATGCAAGCGTAACCAACCAACAGTACTTGCACTGGGACCCCGAGAAGTATGAGTTGCCCCATTCATTTCAGGGCACCCTAACACATCTATCCAAGCACAGCACCTTCTGTGTCAACCTTGGTTTGCTGCTTTTCCCAGCACATAATAAAAGAGAGGCAGCATCAAACCGCACCTAAGAACAAACTAATCTAAAGTAATACTGAGAGTCCTATAAATCTCAGTTAGAATTTAAGCTTCTGGAACTCAATTCATCCCCCGAGTGCTTCTGGGCCTCATGAGGGAGAGAAAAGCCCCAAGAGTCTAAGACTAGGATGTGATCAAACTCAATGTCTGTTCCATGCGCTCGTCATATCACATCACATAGACAGAGTTTATTTTGAAGGTGGAGCTTAACAGAAGTCCCCCACATAATTTTTCTTCCTGATTCTCCCCCTGTGTATAGTTAGCCTTTTACAGCATCAGCCACACATATTAAATTGTGATAGTAGCTAAATACAAAGCTTGGCAATCCACGTAAAAGTACCAGGATTATTACTCTGGGCTCTTTCAGAAGCAATAGCAGCTGGTGCTGAGAAGTTAAGGGAATAAATGCTGCCAACTCAAGTCCCGCTTTTTTCAGCAAAGGAATAAAGCCCACAAACAAGCAGAAGTCCAGCTGCTTAGCAAATACTTTCTCCTTCAAAATTGTTTGGAGCCGGAGAAAGGCAGTAGTGGCAGCTGCTGGCTGAAAAGAACAACTGCCTTTTTCCTTCCGCGTGGAGTTAAGGACTGGCACATCAGATGGCACAGAACCAAGCAAACATCCATACAACCCTCTGAGATCAGAGTCTATGCTGCTGCTATCCAGTTGCAAATATGCCTCTGAGTCTTGCCGCACACAGGAGTTGTCTGGGAGTGTCTCCCAAATTGCATGAGTAGAAACCGTGCTAAGTCCCACAGAAGCCTCAGGACTTTGGTCCACCTTGACCTCTTCTTCACTTCTGCCTTGATTCTGGAAGAGAGTAACCCCTGCCTCACCCCAGGCCATCACGGCTTGACTGTCTCCTCCTATCAGAAAACTACTTTGTCGCAGCTACTCAGTTACGTGATGACAACTGTTGCCACACGGCCCTTGCTGCGCACGCAGCGGGTCACAGCAGTGTGCTGGGGACAGACAGGTCGGGGGAGCTGAGCAGGCTCGGCTGGGACCATGAAGCAAGGCTTCTCATTTATTTGAAGAGGTGGCACAGAGACACCAGCTGGGACAGCCCCTGGCAGATCATCCATAACAAATCATCTCTGAGCTGACAGGGGCTTTGGAGCCACAGCTGCTCTTGTCATCGCTGGGAGGAATAAAGCTCTCCACAGCTGGCTGCAGCTGGCAGTCCCGACCCTCACGGCAGCAGCCAGAAAGACTCATCTCTCTCTCTTTGTGTCTTTGGAGATGAATCTTTC
Source organism: Mycteria americana (assembly GCF_035582795.1). Classification (NCBI taxonomy): domain Eukaryota; kingdom Metazoa; phylum Chordata; class Aves; order Ciconiiformes; family Ciconiidae; genus Mycteria; species Mycteria americana. Next base: position 68,986,711 of record NC_134367.1, read on the forward strand.
CTGAATCTGTCCTGCTTTGGAGAGATGTGAAGACAAGCAAATGAAATAAGATTTATAATCCCTTTTGATCAAAAGTTAAGAAGAATCTCTTGCAAGGTGATTTCAAGGATGACAAAGGGGAAACCCTAATCACACCTGATTCACGCTCTTGTCTATCCCTTAGTATGGCTGGGTTGCTCTTTTCTTGACTGTCACGTAGAAAGCAATGGGAAGACCGAAATGGCCTAATTGGGAGCATGACTAGGTTGTCTGTCCTGTATAAATGATCATTTTAATATGGTGTCCCGGTGTGATTACTAGCTTCTAGATGCCAACTATACTTGGAATAATAATTATGAGTGACATATATTAGCCTAAATATCTTGCTTGTATTAAAAGGAATACTTGTAAGGGAAATAAAACCTCAACAGTTTGTGATAGCTAGATAACAACTAGTGACAACTTAAGAGTAACTGCGTATTTTTAATAGCTGCTTACTTTTTGTATTTTGGTTACCTTAGTCGATGAAATAGATCACCATCTTCACTTTTCAGTTCTCACACAGCATATTGCTGCACCTGTACTTTAGAGAAAATTTTAAACACAGTGTTCAAACCACCTGGCTGTATTTTTCTAAAAAGTTTTAAAATGTTTGAGAAAATACATGTAATGTCATATCCTGCCAGTTTTATTGTATCTATTTTAAGCAAAACACCTTTGTTTTGATTTTAAGGTGCCCATTACCCTTCCTTTGAAAGTCAGGTCTCTTGTGAGATATAATCTCATCTCTCTTGAGTACTTAGGATTAATTGACTAATAATCATGCAAATTATATCACCTCAGACTACAAATGTGTGGTGGGTTAACCCTGGATGGGCAGCCAAACGCCCACCCAACTGCTTGCTCACTCCCCCGCCCTGCCCTGCAACCAGCTAGACAGGACAAAAGAGAAACGGGGAGACCATTTGCTAATTACTGTCAGGGGTAAACCAGACTTGACTCGGGGAATTTAATTTAATTTATTGTCAATTGAGATAAATATTTGAGTACTGATTTGGATATTGGGAAACAAAAACAAAAAAATCAAACAAACATTTGCACGCTTAAGGAAACCACCTTTTCTTCACCTTTCCCAGGCTCATCTTCATCCAAGCACTTCTCCTCCCCAATCTCCCACCCCAACTATCACTGCAAGTTACACCCAGTTCCTTCAGTGAGGCAACGGGTGGTGGTTGGGGTGCAATCAGGACACAGAGGTTTCTCTCTGCTGCTCCCTCCTTCTCACTCTTTTCCTACACTCTGGTGTGGGTCCTCCACAGGCTGCTGTCTCTTTTGGGGTATACCTGGTCCAGCATGGACTTATCCATGAGCCACAGTCCCTCCAGGGGGTTGTACGTGCTCCAGGGTGTGTGTGTCCTCCACAGACTGCCCAGTGCTTTGGTGGTGGTGGGGTGCCTGCACCACCATGGAGAACCTCCTCCTCCTCTGACCTTGGTGTTCCCCTGATGTTTCTCACTCTTTTTGTTCCCTCATCCTCTCTCTGCCCTTTCTTAAATCTGTTTCCACAGAGGCACCACCAGCTTTGCTGATGGGCTCAGCTGTGTCCTGTGCTGGGTCCATTTTGGAGCTGGCTGAAACCATCTGTGTCTGACATGGGGCAGCCCCGGCCTCTTCCCACAAAGGCCACCCCTGCAGCCCCCCACTGCCAGCACCTGGGCACCTGCACCCCATACAATATGTCATTATTCAGACAGAATACTTCATAATACTTTTCCATTATTTATGATACTTGTGTTTCTGAACTGCTTTCTGTACATCTCAAGGGAAGCAATTAAAACTGACGTGGAAATAGTGAAAAGTGCCAGACATTCTGGAAAACTTCTCCTCTCCTTTTAGAAGCCGCTTATTGCCTCCATACACAGTCACACATAAATTCATGGTAAGAACCTTTAGGTACTGCTAGATCTAACTAGAAACATGCAGTATCACCAGCGTCTTTTTCTGTGCTTGGGAATCTCCTTTCTCCAGCCAGTCATTTCTGGTCTGAACCACAAAGCTGAATACCCAGTTATAAATAGCACATGACATTTTTTTAAAGGAATAGAAAAACATAGATAATATAGGTTTTGTAGCATGTATTTGCAGCCCACTAGAGGGAATTAGCTCTTGCTTGCACAAACCAACTCACAAACCTGTCTCCTACTCAGCCATTTAGGACTACAGCTAATTTGCAGGACGCTGGCATATTCCTAAGCTCCTGGGCCTGGGCATATGCGTGGCTAAATCATGAGCCCACAAAAGACAGGGACTCCTCATCCTCAGGCCCTCACTTCTCCTCCCCTTGTAGGAAAGAAAGAAACCTGGGTTTGCAGATGGCAAAGTAGCCAGAGTGTCCTCCAGCCAGGTCATCATCTGGCTGATGGGGGCATCAAGACCTTCACAAATACTGACCTTTGCTTCTGGAGCCAATTTGCCTTTGGTCATCGAGCATTTCACACATTTATGTCTGTATCTACCCAAATGCATTTAACTAAAGCAGTCTTGATTGGAAGCCTTCACCGGATGGAGAACCCATGACTTCTTTGAGTTTGCTCCAGTGTTAATAATTTTCATCACTAAATGTGTCTTGCTTCTTTTTGTACTTGGCTTCAGCCCCAGTCATTTAGTGCTTGTTGTGCCTTTCCCTGCTAAATTAATGTGCCTTTTGATACCAGTATTTTAGTTTGGTTAAGTTTTTTAAGATAGTGAGAATTATTTAACTATGTCCTTTGAAATACGCTAAACAGACAAATCTTTTGCTGCGAGGCATTTTCTTCAGTTTTTGAACTGCATAGTTTTTCAACACTCTCCCTTCTTCCAAGATAGTTTGAAAACCTGGATAGCGGAAGCAGACCCAGTATTTTATCAGGCGAAATCATTTCCCTCCTTCTACTGCCCTACTTACCAATCTGACGATTGTACTAGTTCTTTTTGCAAGAAGATCTCTTGGGATTGCTAACATACCACATTTAGATGCTTGTCTGCTCTGACCTATGCCTCCAAATCAAACCTGCAGCTTTCGGAGCTAAATTACTGATTTTGAAGATATGTCCACATTCCTTGCTCCTAAATGCACAACTTTGCGTTTGTCTATACTAAAAATGCATTTTGCCTCTAATGTTTCACTGCCCTGCCCTTAGTGCTATTTACCATTCTGGCAGTTTTGTGCCACGCCCAGATTTGATCAACCACAGCCCTGTATTTGCTTTCAAGTCCTGTTTACTGTCAGATCTAGTACCCATCTCTGCAAAATCCTATCAGAAACACTCCACTAGTGATGATTCCATGTCTCAGGCTACTTTGTGAGATCTCATAATCCGTTTAAAGCACACCTCGTTCACACTAGTTATTGCTAATTTCTGTATTGGAACCTCAGGCAGTATTTCATCAAATGCCCTGTGAATGAAATTTTATCTACAAATTGAGGTAATAACCTCAAATAATGGTGCCAAAGGACACAGCGGGATAAGATCTCTTTTTTTCCTCCACAATAACATATCACCTAAAGTTACCTTCTCATGGTTTACATCCTTATATTCCAGTTTTTAACTGAGTCCTATATAATCCTTTTTATTATTTTGCCTGCTGCTGGGGTCAGCATGGCTGGCCTGCTACCTACTTCTTTTTTCCAAATATTGTTAGCTAAGCATTTTCTCAGGCTCCTGAAATTTCTCAGACTATATGAAATTCATTAAAAATGCACACCAGTTGGCTGGAATTCTTTTCAGCCTGCTCTGTGCCACTCTTGACGACAAACTAGCCAAGTTTCAACCTTTTGAAAAAAGAGTGAAACAGGATGAACTGACACAGGTCAGTTCTGGTTCTTACTGCAAGTCATTAACTATAGTGTCTGAGGAATGAGTTTGGCAGGACATTTACATTTTTACTTATTTTTAAACACGGTGCAAACCCATCTATTTTAGCAGAAAAGGAAGGAAGGTGTTAAGTGTGCTCAAGTCTAGCAATATGCTCTTCAACCGTAGTATGTGATACCATCTTGCATCGCTCGGGGTGACAAAGTATAGCTAGTAGACTCCCACGTTTTTTCTTAATGTTAGCTCATGTACCTTGTAGCTCATGTACTTTATAGAGAGATATTTTCTTATAGAGCTAAAATTGCAGAGCTGGCTCTGGAGCTTGGGATCTCTTGACACACTGCTCAATGCCTTTGTGTACCTTTTGCCTTTTTGTGTGAGAAAGGAACTTCTTTAGAAGCATTTTATTTCGGGGCTGTACAGTAAGTTTCAAGCTATAGTAGGATTCCATACAGTTATTGCTGCCCACAAGAAAGAGCTGATAATTACTAAAATCACAGCTCTTGGGATCAGTCACAGTTTAAACTAAGTCCACCTCCTGGATACTGCTCATTGCATCTGTACTATGAGCAACTGGACACAACACAGCTTGCTTTTTCACATCTCTGCATTGCTCTCAAGACTCAAATTCTTTGATGATTCAGGCTGTCTCCTGGCTGCCTGTGGGTGTACTGTCTGGTCCCCCAGGGAATTACAATGAATATTCCTTCTGCTAGTTTGTTCACATCCACTGCTTTGCAGTCCCAGGTGATTTCTGTTGCAGCAAGGATCTGTGTTTCACATTTACTTTATTTTTGTGACATACCATAAGACACTGCTGCAGTCTGCAGTTCCCTGATCTCCTCTGGCTTTCAAAAGATTATATTTCGTCCCTACAGCTGCAGTCTGTATGTTCATTCATCACCTGCTCTATAGGAAAGTCCCCCTCTTGGTGAATTCACACAGGCATGATGAAATAGGGTGATGCCCTCCTATTCCTACCGCAGGTGCAGCTCGAGAATCGGTGTTTGCTTTGTGCGTGCTCCCTCTTCATTCTTGAATGCGCTGTTATGAAAAGCCCCTGCCCCCCCCCCACACCGTTACCATCACTGACAGACTAGGTTCCTTTGAGGCTTGCTGGTATGCTGTGTGTATCACACGCTGGGAAGCCAGTGTTGTTGAAGTTGTTTTTATTTTGATTTTTTTTTCCTTTTTAATTGGCTCGATGAATACATCAAGGGAAATAAAGAACAGGGCAATAAAAGGGAAGCTATTAGAATGCAACACTGAGGAGCTGAAACGATGGCTTATTCTATCACTCTGAGTCAGGCACAGATAACTGTTGTTAGAGGGCTTCTCTGTGTCACTGTGTTAGAAAAGTCATTGTCAGGAACCACCTGCGAGGAAAATCCAGTTAATTTGGTGAGCTTGCTGCATGTAAAGCTCCTGGGAGTAGCATTCAGCTCACAGAGTCAATGAACCAAGGTCAGAAAATTCAGCTGCTGGTGTCATTTGAAGTAGCAAAGTTTAATAATGCTTTTTGAAGACATCAGTGTTGCCGGACTTTGTTCAGATCCTACAGCCTTTGGTAGCTTCAAAGTGATGATTAAGCTTTTTAAAATGGTGCCCTGCCTGTTGGTAACATATTTTTGCACTGTAACATTTAAGCTTTACATATTTATCAGTCAAAATTTGATTATTAATACAATAAGAATTATATACATTCATTGTTTAAAAGCATCATAAACAGACAACACAGTATTTTCCCTTAACTTGTTCATATGCTATAAAACACTTGTAAGATTCTATTTCAAACAAAATAATTCACTTCCGTGTCTTACAAATCTTCAGTGAAATGATTTTACTCAGTATCTCTCTTCATCTTTAATCTTCTGGTAGGCAGAGACTTGCAGTTTGCACCTGCAGAGAGTTGCAGTTTGCACCTCTTTGTTCAAGCAAAGGTATTACCAATTTGGACATGTGCATTGACCGCAGAGGACACACCTGATAAAAAAATGTGAAAGGCAGCCGTGGCGGTGATGATCCAAACGTCACTCCCTGTCCAGATTCTTCTGGGTACCAGTTGTTTAGCCACAGCTTGCAGGACTGAGCAATGGAGGTTGGCACTGCAGCAACTGCCTCCAAATTCCAGCGTAATTGTACACAGCGCAAACTGACACAGTGCATGCCCAAAGACAGCTGGGACCTACTTCATTCATTTTGGAAGAAAGGCTAATCAAAGAAGCTTACTGACACCAAGTATTGCTCATCACAGGATTTCATGTCACCTCTGTTTCAAAAACATCTGATGAAATGGCTAGTGCTTGGAGCTACACCTGCATGAGTTTTCTATCTCCCAACTTTCCCTCACCTATAAAAGCACTAGCAGTGTTAACATCCCAAACGAGACACCTGGGCTTGTTACTGCTCCACAAACATCAGCCTCAGGGGAGCATTCGACTTCATGGATGCCTGTGAGTCTTGTCCAGGCTTGTGTTCCAATCATCTGATATTCTGGGCAAGATAGAAAATTGCTGCACCCAAGGCTAAGCTCAAGAATAGTTATGTCTTCAGGGGTAACCGTGGCTGATTTGTATCCACGACTTGAGGCACAGACTGCAAATAAAAAAGTCCATCATCTTTTCATAAGAGAATTTATTAAGTCTGAGTTTTTTTCAAGTCACTGATTAGCTCAGGGACTCATTTATGACATGGAGAATTTATCACATACACTTACTCTCTTCTGCCATGAATTTGATGAGGCCTGAGTTGCTGATGGGATTAAAAACGTTTCTCCATTGCTACACGGTTCTGTTCTTGAAATGAATACTTGCTTTGGATCCCCTGTCGCTCTCTCTTCACCTTTGTTTGTCATCTTTTGGAAATATCAAGCATTAGATAAATTTTGCAGCTTCTGTATCATTTGGTAGCGCTAATGACCTGGTGAAGTCAATGCCTAGTTAACACTGTTCATTCTTTGGATTAAATTCATTCTGTTGTAACAGAGAAAATTATGATCTCAGTAGGAGTCACACTTGTAACCCATCCAATGTCGCCAGTGCCCAGGGAATACACAGGGACTCCTTCAGCTCTCTGTGTTGCACAACAATTAATATTTGTCCTAACGAATTCCTCCAACATCCTTTCCTGAGCACTTTCCAGCCCCATTCTTTCTGTTGGTACTTGAAAACATCCTAAATTTCTACTCAGACATCTAGTCATAATGTTTCTATGAAGGTGAATCACTTCTAAAACAATTCCTCCTGATATCATTATGTGCTTCTTCCCTAACTTTACATACTTTAATAGGTTATCAACATCAGAGAGGAAATTGGCCACGCAGTTAATGGACTGGCAGCATCTGCCTCATTAGCATTGACTGCATTTATCTAGTGCTTTCAAACTTTTCAAACAAAGTTTTAACACCCACCCGATATTTTGAAGTCATATGTACTTACAGGTCTTCATGAGTTATTTGAAATTAATCAGTTAAATCATGGTTGCCAGTTGTTTCATATGGTTACTAACTCATGCATGTAATTACCACCTAACTTAACTATTTTGAGAGTAAATTTCGTTGTACGTCCTGTTCTTTGAATCTCTTCAGCTGATTACTTCTCAATTGCCTGCTACACTAAGATTCTTCCCAAATAATGTAGAGATCCAATTCAAAGACACTTGACGTCATCAGTTGTCTGTAAAACTCTAGTCAAAACGCTTTTAAACATCTGTTCTTTTGTTTAAATTGTTTTCAACGTTGTCTCTTGCACTGAGTAGTCTACACATAGTAGATTAACACAACAACTTTGGGAACATGATAAATATAACGTTATCTTCATTAATTCCATGTTTCGGTCTTTCAGACCTGACCTCTAGCTTAGGACAGCTGCACTTCTTCGATCTTTTCTTCATTCGCTTGCTTGTAACTTCACAGATGCAAGCAATCTTGCTATGAGGTTGTTCATTGTTATTATCTTTGGATAAATAAAGATATTTTCCTAATGGATGCAAATGGCTCTTAGTATGCAACATTTTCTATGTCAGAATATTTAATTTTAGATCATAATTCTCACCATCTTCTAAAATTTTATTTTGATTCTCTTCACATTTAATATTCACACGGTAACAATTTCCACCAAAAAAAAGTTTCTACAACCACTATATTTCTAGTGATAATGGCACGGGTGACCATCGCTATAGATTTTGCATTGATATATCTGTATAAAAGTGATTTATACTAATGCATCAGCTCATGAGTTTTGTCCTTACTTCGTCTGAAGTAAGGTACATTCTGTCTCATATGCTGCTGATCCACTCCCGACAGCTTCGCTGGCTTCCCAGAAGCCTCTCCTTTCTCAATCACTATTGCCTTGCTCTCTGGACAGCTTTTTCATCATGAACATACTGCAGTACTTCTGATGATACTCAAGTGTGATGCATTTTACTCTCACTGAAGTTTTCCACGACCTCCAGAAGAGGAATCTAATTGTGGATTCTGGCAGCTCTCCAAAGGATGCTTTCTCAATTTATGGCCTGAGGGACACTTCATCGGCATCTGGAACTTCTGAATTTCATAGCAGAACTTCCAGTGTGCATTTATACACACGCCATGGTTTTTGGAAAGATGTCCACTCTTTTTTCACACTCACTGATATGTTCTGTTGATCGGACACAATTCAAATCTGCTAAAACCTGTATATTTTATAAACTGCAGATAAAATTATTAGTATCATATCAATAGGAATACTAGCAGTGGATTTATGAACAAAACTGGAATCTTGGTTTTAGTGACTCCCTAAGCCATACAAATAAAACCTGTCAAAATGAACGTTTGCCACCTCAGATTATACTAGCTACCACACCAGCTCAAGGAGAAAAATCTTAAGGTACGTTCATAGATCTGATGAAAACAAGGATGCTTCCCTCATTAGAAAGCATCATAAAATGAGATAGAGAAGTCACTTAGAAGTCAAATCACAGTTATGTGACTTCTGAAGATGAGACTCTGCATTTGGCTGCCTCCGTGTGAGGCAATTAGAGGACTCCATGATGTTTAAATCATCTTTAGTATCTTCCCTTTGCTATAACTGCCTCGTATAGACTCTTGTCTAAAATAAACATCCTTTCAGATGACAAAAAAGTAAAAAAGTCCTAAATGGCTTTGAAAGGAAAAGGAAGAAATTAATCTCACCAAAACTGTGCAACAAAGGCAACAAAGCTACTCTTGTTTTAAGAGAGAGGACTATCACCACAGAGTGCAATGAGAAAGGAGGAGAACAAAGAAATGTTACCTACTGCAGTTCAAATCTAGCTTTCCTCCTTATCCATGGGGAAGTGAGAAATGGAAGAAAACGTGGAACAGTTGGAAAGGATAAAAATATCAGGAGATGCAACAAAGCAAAACAGTCCCCCAGATGAATAGGTTTCCCTTTGATCAAGCAAAAAAAGATTTGAAATGTGTCTGTTTTAAACAGAACAGAAAATGAGAATATGCAATACACAGCTATAATGGATGAGGCGCGAGATGAAAGGTCTGAGATGAATCTCGATTGCTATGAAGTGCTCCAGTTATTTTTTCTAATCTTGTACAACTCCCTCACAACTAGGTAATTACTTAGCTCCTGAGTGTATCCCATTAAGATTGCATATTAAAAGCTGGGCTGCTGTTGAAAAAATCAGCAATACGTAAAGACTGCTATTTTACTATTGATAGTGATTTTGGTAGTAACGCCAATAAAAAATGGAATATGCCATTGGCCAGAGAACATCAGCAATAACCTGTCTTGGTGAAAAAGCTCATGATCTAGCTGGTAGTTATCAGATCATATATACAAGCTTAAGTATATGCATAGCTGCTGTACTCTCAGTTTCTCTTTAAAAAGCCCCTGCTTAAGTATTGTTCCCTCGCTGTCTGCACATGTCCTTCTGACCTCTAAACCAGGCAGCATAAATAGAGGGCACTGGGCACAAATAGCCCTTGTATTCATCTAAATCATAAAAATAAGATAGCACTATTATCAACAACCACAATCATATACAAAAAAAAGAACAAGTAAATGCTATTAATCCCTCTACGAGGCAAGAAAAAGGTCACAGGAATCTTTCCAGGATATTTTCCTCAATGCTCACATTTTTGTTTACTGCAGCCCGTTAATTGATAAATTTTGCATTTGCGTCACCTGCTACTTCCAGGCAGGCATCTCAGTAGTCATCTCCCCCAAACAAGCCACCTCCCCAGATCTGTTTGCTTCCTTTCATGCCGCCTCTTTCTCAAGAGCTAGTTACAGCTCCAGTGTTCCCATTTAGTCACATTTCTGTACTGACATGTACAGAAGGTGATGCAGCAAACTTGAAGTTTATTTACAAACTACAAGTGACTACCTGTGTTAAATCTGCTGGGAGGAGTCCCAGCAGAGAGGGGTCTTCCAAAAACGATCTTCCAGAACAACAAACCAAACTGCATCAGCTCAGTTCCATGAGCAAAGGAGTAAAACTAACTGTGACCCTGATTGAATCAATTACTGGTGCTGTAGCTAGCAGAACCCCCCAAAGTAACACTAAAAAAGGGCAGGGAAGCAGAAGATGACTATATTTTAAGTCAATATCATACACAAAGAAGGAAAAACCTGAAAACTGCTGGAACCTCGATCCAAAAGGAAACTGCATGAATCAGCTTCATTCTCTTGGCCAGTTACTAGCTCAGGGAAACCCTGAAACTAGCCAAAGCAAAAAGCAAAACGGCACAAGGCCAAAGCAGGGTGCCATGACAGAAGCTATATTGCTGTTCCATTTCTCTCTCTCCAAACTTATCAACTAATTTCATAATTTCTGCATTTTAGTAGAATTTGAATTTCACCTGTAAACTCATCTAGAGCTAAGGGAGATTTCATGAACGTTGGCAGATCCCCAGCACTCCTTCCCTGAGCAGTGCTGATGCTAGAAGAGGACTTTTCACAGTTGCAGTGCAAAGCATTCAGACGCCTGGCTGGGAATCCTCCCCCTTCTCATTCCCAGAGGCTGACACTCCAGGTTTAAGCTTGTTTTAGAAATGCTGGCGTAGCAATGGTGACACTGGTTCACAGTGAGAATCCTTTTAAGCCCAGTGTTTTGTCTCCTACAATAGCCATTTGCAGATTCCTCGGGAAGAGCAAGAACAGAGAAAATTCATGTAGTATTTCCCTTAATACTCTCCCAGCCTCTGACTATTTTCAGCTCAGGGAACTTTCTGCCCCTGTTGTAGTTTGTTTAGTGTCCCAGAGGATCTCTCTTTCATGCGCTTTTCCAGTCTTGCTTGAATTCTTGTAAACTTCTTGTATCACAGCTTCCTTTGGCAAAGTGGTCTGCTACTCACCTCTTTGGAGAACCACCTCCTTTTGTTTCATATCCTGCCCCACTATTATTTCACTTTATTTCTATTTCATAGCTCCCAGTGTTTCTGGAGTAAGAGACAATCAACAGACAACCCCTACGCACCTTTCCACATTACACCTGTTTTGGTGGCTCTCTAGCAATCCCTTTAAGCTCTCTTTTCCAGGCTGAAGAGTCCTAGCCTTCGCAGTTATTCCTCATGTAGAAGTTGATTTATGCCTTTGATCATCCTTGTTGCCCTGCTGTGAATCTTCTCTAGATCTAATCTACCTTTTCTATGACAAGGTGACCGGTACTGCACAGTATGCAAAGTGTGGTGACCGACAGTTCTATACAATGACCCTGTATTTTCTGCTTTGCTGTCAATTCTTCTCCTAAACATTACTAATATTTTATTTTCTTCTTTTGACTGCTGCTGAGCACCAACCTGATGTTTTCAGGGAGCAATCTATCAAACTCTCAGAGGTCTTTTCTGAGTAGTAGAGGTCACTTCAGAGACCATTACCACAAGTGTGAAGTTAGAACTATTTTGTTTCCCCATGTGTATCACTTTACATTTACCTATAATGAGTTTCACCTGCCATTTTATTGCCAAATTTCATAAAGACTTTCTGAGATTCTTGACGATTGGCCACTGCCTTTACTATTTTGAATAACTTCATATCATCAGTAAACTTTGTAGCTCAATGTTCAAACTCTTTGCAAGACCATGAATATGGTGAACAGGTGAGGATCCAGCAGAGACCCCTGCAAAACTTCACCGGTAACCTGGGTCCATTATGAGGATCCACGCCAGGACTCTCTCATTTGTGCCAGAGATGAGATGTTTGTTATGCAAGGTAAGCTACTTTACTACCTTTTTTATTTCCTCAGCCCCCAGAATGCTTATTTTAGTTAAAAACCAGAGAATGAACACTGGCCATCACAGCATTTTATTCTGTTATTAAAGATGACAGGACAGAGGAGTCCCCGTGGTAATGTTAAAGTTTCCAGTATATCAATGACAAAATGAGAAGTACCACAAACCCCAAAGGTAATTTCCTTAAAAAGGAAAGCAAGAAGAGGAGAAATAGCAGAAGAATTGACTGATATCCAGGCAGATAGGAATGGTTTTGCCATCCATCCTCCCATATGAATGACACAAAGAATGATGGGCTGGCACACGCACCAGGTTCAGTGGAACTTGCGGATACAGTTATTGAAAAGAGAAAGTATAATGACATCTGGCTGTTTATTATTCAGGTTGTTCCAGCGCAGTTTTGTCATGTGCTTTAAAAGTATTTAAGGTGCTTGATGAGATGCAGAATGCAACAAAAACAACTCAGGAATTTTCTAGTCTGCAAAATTTTATTAAGCAACAGCTGGACAACTCTTACAACTCCAAATCATCAAGGAAAAATAGGGCAATCAGTCCATCTCTCAATCATGTAGACAGTAAAGAATTTGGACAAACCACATTTTTATAGGGAAACCAATAATGCTTTCTAGGCACCTCCTGCAAAATCTATTACACAAGATACATAAAAGGAGAGGCAGATCAGGGTAGTTTTTAAGTACAATGGAAACCAGGTATACCATGGTATACTGAGGAGGAAAAAAAAAGAAAAAACCTTGAGATTCCAAAAAATATATTTAAAAAATAGTATAGGTATGTAAAAGTACACAAATTGTGTACCAAATTTTCAAAAGCCTTAATAAAAACATGCTGGGCTTGCTAGCTTAAGAACGCATGCACCTGCATGACTATATGCTCATTAAATAAAAAAAAAAAAAAAACCAAAACAAATCCAAAATCATGTTCAAAGTTATAGTACCAAAATAATGCATTTATAAACAAATGCAACTCCCCTTCTTTTTCAGGAAACACTACAGTGCCTTTTCAATCAAATGCATCCCCATGCTATTCCACAACACCTTATATTTTATCTACAATAAACAACGAGATCTTGAACAGACATACCCTTCCCCAAACGCACAACACACAAAAATAAAAAGAAGCAGTGAATGCAGAAATAGTGAAATGAAAGGCAACCAAAGGCAAAACATGTATCAAGCAAACAAAAGAAACAATGGAAAAATTAGGAAAGTTCTGAACAAATAGCTTGAAACAACATAGGTAGGAATTACAAGCTGAGCACTATTCCGATGAAATACTTGAAACTCAGGTGTCTGCACACTGTTCAAAAATGTTTCTCTTTTATTATTACTTTAATCTTAATCCATATCTTACACCATCTACTTGGCCAGTAAAATAAACATTCCACAAACAGACAACATTTGTCAGGATTCACAACTGCTGAATCAGATCATATTTTAAAATTTGTAATAATGTAAACTGGAGGGCAAGGATTAAGAATAAACTGACAGGCTTTAACATCATACCATCTAATTTTTTCATTGAACGCTCTGGATAGGTAAGTATTTGGTGTTTTCATTTATTTAAGTTTCACAAAATCTTGTTGGTTTGATCCCGTAGTCAGCTCTGGGTCAGCAAACCTGTGCACTTGCATAGAGCTCCACAACAATCAATTTGCCTTGAAGCACAAATTTCTCATTATAGATCCATTTGCAAAATCAAAAGTTGAAGGGTGAAGTTTTTAATTTTCTTAGCAAGAATTGCTTCACTGAATCCTATTTCATTCTTTTATTTGGTTAATTGCTTTTGTCTTAAAAATCTAATTTTCTAGATGCAGCAACAATCAAACTGCCCAAAGAAATTATCTCTTGATACATCTTCAGTGATACCAGGCAACACGCAAAGCGGAGTCTTTTAACTCAGGATTTTTTAAGAAGAAAATTAAATAAATACAAAGATAAAATAATTCACATAGCCCATTGTTCACAAGTAGTAATTAATCTTACTCCTTTGAGAATGGTGCACATAAATTCCAATCCTGCAAAGAGGATGTGTGGTGCCTACCGGCAGATTACTCCTGAGGGTAGCAGGACTCTAAATTGGTATTTGCTGCTGGAGGACTGTGCTTGCCTTGAAGGTGAAGGGACTTGAAAATGAAAAAATTCTTCTACCAGAATTTTTCCATTTTTGTCAGCAGTATGGTAACATTTGCTTTCTTATACTGGGAAAACCATGATGCCAATCTCTAAATAACATAAACAGCTTGCTCTCCTGTGATGGAATCCTAGAAATGGGAATAAAAGGCAAAAATCTGAATTACTACTCTACAGCCAGGATTTTACTTCTAGCATTCTTCAGGGGGGTTATACAGAACTGTCAATATAATTGTTGGCTAATGCTTTATAATTTTCTTAAGTGGATATATGGGTCATATAAGTCATTCTTACTTTATAATCACATAATAATGGGAAAGTACATTTTGGGTTGGATTCTACTCTTATGTATCTTGGTGTAACCATGTAGCGAGGCTAGAAGTTGGCTCCCTGTCAGCATGCCACGCAAGTGACTCATCTGTTACTAATCTCCAAGTCAGATTTACTGGTCTGGAGTGGTTTGGGCTCTGCAGAAATGTGCAATTTCCAAACTGTTGCTCTGGGAAACACATTTTTAAAAGCTAGTGAAAACTTACTCTGTCTTCTCTCCCCTTTCTCTCAATCAAATCAGTTTTTGCACGTGTTGCTCTCTTCATATGAGGATTTAAACTGTTTCTGACAGGTAACAGGGCACCCAGATAATCACACACATCAGGCTGCAAAAAGCAAATGCACAGAAATTGTCTGAGGCAACAATCAGGCAAGCTCTGAAATCTGTTTGGAATTTCTGAGAGGAGACTAAAAAGACACATCAAGGAAAGCCTGGACCTATGGTAAGTCTAGGCTCAAGGCTTCAGCGAAGTCAGATCTCTTTGTCTGACACCTGTACACCTTCATGCATCTTCATAAAAACAACGGAACAAAACTGGAGAGAGAAACGTGGAACTGTTTTACTTGTGATTGCATCACAGAAAGTTTATCTAACTGAGATGAACCTGTGTACAGATTTACTGTCATACAATCAATATTCAGGCAGCCCATGACACATGTTACTGCTACCTCTGGAACTGAGTGCAAAATTATTAACGTGATAATTCCTTTTTTTCCTCTTTCACCCCCATTCTTCTCATAGTTTCTTAGGGTGTTGCAGAAACATGATATTCTTGCTGTTTCAAGCTAAAATTTGCTGCTCCATGCATGGTGCACTTCGCACCAGACTTTAAGTATCCATTTTTAGACTCTGTTAGGAGCTAGATTTCGAGGATATCAGCCATATTTTTTCAAAAGAATCAAGTTCTCTGTTGCATCCCTTTGCAACTCCAGTGGAGCAGATGCTGACTTCAAATGGCCACCGGCTGGCATCGGGGTTTTCTCTGCCCAAAGCTGCTGCAGCCCAAACCCCGTGGCAGCTGCACGCTGCTCTTGGAGCAGACCTAGAAGGACGAGTGGAGGAACGCCTGCTCCACCAGGTCTCCGATGGAGCATCTTGAAGAGGCAAAGCTGCTGCAGGCAGCATCAGGGCTCAGCTCCATCAGCTCTGTGCAGCGCTAGCTCAGATACCAGAAGCGCTATGGCTGTGTTGGAATCAGCTCAGCCCAGCTGAAAAAGTGTTATTAGTCTGAGCAGAGGAAAATGTATCTACTGCTACACTATTTCTTGCGCTAGCTTATTCCAAGCTAGCTTGCTTGCATCTCTGCATAGCACTGAATTACGCCATTGCCAAACCCTACTAAATTGCAATGAACTTTTTACAAACTGAACCTATATCGTTATACTCTCTTTTATCACATAAGCCACCTTATTTTATATCTCAAGAAAAAGCACTGTACTAAGAAGAGGGAAAGCAAATCAAGCCTTGTATTTTTAAAACCACTCCCAACTGAAATATATAGTTAGAAACACAGGAGGAAAACTGTGAGGGACAGATTTCTGCAGGTCCCAAAGAGGTCATCTACACTCTTTGTAGTCTACACAGTCCTCCATAGCAAACTCACTGTGTTCAGCTGCCAAAAAAATATTTTTGCCTGCCTGCATTATGAAATTTTGCATACTATCCAGCAAAAACAGGTCTTTCTATATGCATTTTTAACTTCTTGCAGCAAAACATACTGCTAGCAAACAACTACTTACAAAGATGCTCTTTAAATATAAATAAGAAAGTGTGTATAACTCACTGATACATAGTAATAAAATAATCCCTAAATCACTTATTACATTACGCAAGATAAATAATTTGTCTTTTGGACATTAACAGGAAATCTGCATTAAATTATCTGTAAAAAAACACTCAAAACTCCCTCAAAAAAACCCCAAAAACAAACCCAACAAAAAAACCCAACAAAAAACCCCATAAAACCCCTAGACTGTCACAATTATTGCACAACTAAAAAAAAACTTTGGAAAAACATACTTAACTACTGGGAATTACTGTATGTACAAAAGAACTAGGTATTTCTGAACACTTTGCTACATTCTTCCTAGAAGAACTTAGTTATCTACAGAAAACCTGGGTTTTACTAATGAAATATAAAATGTAACATCTATCTTTTGGCTGAATGCAACAGTGATCTTCAGGATTTAAGTGATTATAGGGGGGGGGCTTTTAAATTTGTTTCCTATATTGTATCTCAATGAAAAATAAAACAACTGTCACTTTCACTTGTTCTTTGTATAATTTAGGATCCAGTTGCACACTCAGACATTTACGTAATTCCCATTCCTTTCATTAAAATTCTATATATTTGAGAGTATTTTCTCTAATACTGGGTATTCTCTACGCCATTAAAATCCTCAATTAAAGGGACTCTGTTAAATTATTTTCAAAAAGATAAAAGATTATCTTATCCTATAGCATTTTCTGACAAGTAAATGGGAAGGATGTTGGAAATTGCATTTATTTTCCTAATTTATGATCATTATTCCTTGTGCTTTGCTGAGGCAGAAACCAGGTCTATTCTATGCCAAGGCTCTTTGTAAGTGCCACCAGAAGGATGCAATCATGGCCTGGGCCAATGAAACCAAATTACTAACTCTGCTACTTGTTGTATCGGGTTTCATTTCTTGGTTCTCCATTAGCATAAAACTGCTGATAATTGGAAAAATTTGGCAATGAACCAAGTGAAGAGGAATACCGTTCCCTGGAAGGTTAAAGAAACTGCACGCAGAAGTCCTTCTATTTAGATTAGATTTTGTTCATTAAAAACATTCATGTTGTTTTCATGTAATAAGAATTTTGGCTTAAAACTACAGGTGATGTTCCTTCCAGCTGAAGATTTCTAACATGTGACTGAGTGGCCCTTCCCTCAGCAAGCAAGCAAGCCATGGTGTGTTTCTTCTTTTATGGTGTTCAGTGTGTGCCTGTTATACTCTAATTAGCGTTTAACTGGTTAGCACAGACCTTAGGACAGGTGAAGACTCTCATCAGCCAACTTTTCTCCTTCTGTATTGGAATCAGTGGACTGAGAATTCAACCTACTGTTTGTACAGCGTATAACTCAATATAGACAAAGGGCTTAATAGTGCTTCCTCCACAAAAATCCCAGGGAAACACTTCCATTGATTTTAAAGGGACCAGAAGCAAATCCATTTTGGTTCCTCTGTTCCACACACATTACACATGCAGGCACTCAAACTGCTGAATAAATCATGGACGTGAGAAAGAATACAAATGGGCCCAGACAACTGATGGAAATTCAACAAAATTAATTAATTAAAGCAAACCATGATCTGCTAGATGCCAAGGGGAATGTTGTGCCTGACCACTCCTACATGCAAGCAGAAGCTGCTGACCTTTGGGATAATACAGGCATGGTACCATCTACTTCCCCTTCCTTCCTTCCTGCCTCTGCTTCCTCTCTCCAAGGAAATCATGTTGCAGGTGTTTTTTCCTGGACTTACCCTGTGGGACATTACCTCTGGATGATCTGCCTCATCATCTCCCTTGGCAGCTCTCTGAAACTCCTCTCTGACTGGCATTACTCCCTCTGTGCTGTACAGCTCCAGAAGCCTCAGCAGAGCAGAAGTTATAAGCTCACTCCATGTTGGGAACTTCTACTACAGCAGGGTCTTATCTTATGCGATACGATCCTCTAGAACAAATCAAGTGCAACACACATCTGCCCTACCATTAGGATTTAAGAAAAGCAAAGAGGGAAAATCACGCCTATTCATCTTAAGTTATACTGAGTTTTTCAAGTAAGAAGTTAAACTGTGGATGACAGACAAAGACAAAGCAGCCATTGACACCTCAGCCAACATATCCTTCTCAGTGTGCCTTTCACTTCAAAAGAGTAATTTCTGAAGGAAATCTGCAGTTACATTTTGTATCTAATGTCCAAGTAATTACACGAATAGTTTTGGGGTTTGTGTATTACTGGAGAAACTACTTCCATATAAAAACATATTCCATAGCAAAATGCAGGCAAGGAGGAAAGAGAGAAAGCAAATAAATATGTGCACAGCACATGGACAACACAGAAACTCTTCTGTGCAAGCAACCCTTCTGAAATGATCAACAGGTCTGCATGTCCACCAGAAAGAACTGCAGACAGAGAGTCATGCTACAGTTATTAAGCCTTCCTCTAAAACACTCCATGTAAACTTTGGCTTCCCACTCTTATCTGGAGCATTATATTCTCAAACCACAGTCACAAAGACTACTCAAGTAGCAAGGTGATAAAAGGGATGATTCTGTCCAATTTTTCCTTCCTCTTTCAACTCATTTGTTCTCCAGCCAGCCATGATGTTGTTTCCTGTAATGAAATTGCTTTCCTGATGAAATTGCTTCCTGTAATGACTTGCTATACTTCTGACTCCGTCCTAATTCAAGCACCAATACACTGTTGTAGAACTTGATTCATACTGATTGCTAAGAAGACTGAATACACTGGGCCTTCTCATTCACTTGAAATACTTTGTTTATAAAGTGTAAACACATTTAAATGAGGAGCACATACAGGCGTGGCCTCAGAGGTACATCTGGTAACACTGTACCTCTCCCAGCTACAGGCCAAATTGGAGAATACTGCTGATCAATATGGGCAAAGAAGCAACGCTCATTACTATTTCCTCCCCTATTTTCTGTCACCTACTGAAAGATGTTTATCCCCAATAACAAAAGAAGCAATGCTTGTAATTATTTCCTCCTCTATCTTCGGTCACCTACTGAAAGATGTTTATCCCCGATAACAGCACACAAAACAAGCAGACATCAACTTCTTTGATACAGTGGGTTTTTAAACTACCCATTGGTAACAATTGTTTCTCTTCTGAATAATACATCATTATTTATAAATTAAACATTGACCTACATAAGCCTCCTTGGAACTTGTGGTGCTCAGTTATTATCAGAGATCAGAGAAGAAACACGTGTCTTCAAGTATTATAGCTTCTTTTTTTTCTTTTTTTGCTGCTATCACTGATGTAGTAGTAGTAGTAGTAGTAGTAGTAGTAGTAGTAGTAGTAGTAGTACAAACTGGACCAGAAAAAAAGTTATGTTCCCTGTTTTAAAAAGAACAGCATGATATAAGGCAGTCTATCAAAAAGAGCAGTCTTTTTTAATCCCCCTATGAACTTACATCAGCTACTGTAGCAAACACGGCAGAACCACCACAACAAGCCAAAAGCCACACTTCTCCACGTAACACTGAATGGCTCTCAACCCTTCGCTCTTTCTGAGACCCAGCACAACGCTTAAAAAGAAAAGAAACACCTGAAAACAAACAAACGAACAAACAAACAAAACAGAAAACAGCCCCCCACCCTCCACCCCATGACTGATTAGAGTTAATGCCCTTCCATTGGGCACCAAGAGACTTTTCCAGTTTTACTGCCTTCTTTGCTCCCAGGCACCTCTGCACACCTAAAGCAGGCTGCCCTGACATTTTCTGGTTTGGATGTTATGAGAAGGTTAACATTTTCCTCTCTCCAGTCTCTGCTTGTTCATTTGAGGCGTTGAGTCACATTAGCCAGAGCAACAGCAAAGGCTTGCACTGCAGAAAATGGATACTGAAAGTCCAAAATGTAAGCATTGCCATCAATCCTTCCAAACTGCATCACCTGGGAAGCAGGGGAAGAGGAGAAGGGAAGGAAAAAGAGAACAAGGTCAAAAAAAGTGAACCACAGAAAACAAACCAGAAAAGAATAAAAGTAAAATGTTTTTCCTCCTTTGTAAGAACACCTCACCTCCTGAGCTAAGAGGAATGGGGCTACTCACAGAATGGGGTATGATGCCAAAGAAGAGTAAGAGCACTGTACTATTTGTCTGTATAGAGTATTTGACTGCAATATTTGCCTCTATAGAGTAAATTGAGCTTTAAAACATGCTACACTATACAGCACTGGTGTGAGTAGATAGTCACCAATTACTTCAACAGATGTGGGTTACACCAGCACCATGCTTCCTGCAGGAAAATACCATTCTCTCCCTTGGAGAGATCCTATCATCAGCCCATCAGGAAAACAGATTTTGTTTTCAAAGAAAGGAGCCTTCAGGGAAGGGGAATAACCAATCTCCTGATTCTAGCACTTCATAGCTGGTAAGCTGTATGTTCTTGGCAGTTCTGTTTTCCTTTGCATAAACTTCACTAGCACATAATTACACTGAGAATGAATTAGCAAAGGGGCAGTGGGAGCTGTTTGAAATGTAAAGTAAGGCTAGTCAGGTTGTTCATTGTTCTTCCGCAGGGAATATCTGAAGTTGGGCCTATTATTACTGCTTTTTCATTCACTTCATCAGAAGCCCAGATCGTATTTGCTCTACAGTGAAGATCCTTGAGCTGGAATAGAGGCTGTCTGTGCAAGTTGAGTCAGGCTTTGTTCCCCCACCAATAAAACCTATAGCTGGGTGATTTTGCACAGCTGTCCACGGACACATACCCACAGCCATTTAACCGAAGAAGAAAGGGGTATAAATGGCTCTGATCATTGCCTTTTTAATGAGTTGTTGTTACAGACAAACAAAACCAAGAGACTACCACTGGTCACGCATGTTGGATATTTAAGACATCTAACTCCCAAGTTAAATCAGAGGGAGTTGAGAGCCTTGATGTCTTTAATAAATCAAAAGTGACTTACAGAGATGGGACAGCTGGACAAGGAAATAAATGTGTCTCCTGAGTCTCAGTCCAGTGTCCTGCTGATTGGTACCACTTAATAGCCTGGGTTTGGTGTAGTAACATCCCACTTGGGCCAAGGTGAGAAAGTCTAAAATTAAATGTTCTGATTTTTTGAACTATCCACAGACCCCCTCTACCCCTCTACTCCTGGGTGGTTCAGAAGCAGCCCAGGAGCACTTTGTTCTGGGGACGGTCAGTGCCTCCCTCCTCTAGCATTAAGAACCAGCCCCAGAGGCCTGGTAACCCAGAAGGGGAAATTGTGGCATGGAGGGAACCTAACTGCCCACCCATCATCTCTGCCTTAGCTCTCTGCTGACTGGCTAACCTTTGTGAGCATCGCAAGAAGGGAGCAGTGTTCATTCAGCTACCTGCCATCCACAACCACCAACGGCAAATGCAGCTACTGTTAGGGAGATCTGTTGTGTTTATTACAAAACCCACCCAGCTTCAGCACTGAGAGCCAGTGAGACTAAAGGAGGCCCTTATTCCCATGTCTGACTGGAGTAAGACCAAACATATTCTGTACATTTGCTTTACGACTGAACTTCAGCCTCCATTCTGAATCTAGACCTTTGACAGCTGGTTTTTATCAACCATGTGGCAAAGCTTTTTTTCACAGAGCAGCTAACACGAGTGGGAGGCACTTGGCCACATGAGAGGCAGAGATTATTTCTGGCATGGCTTTCCCACCTCCTGTCCCCCACCCCAGCCCACGTGTGCCACCCCCTCCTACCTGTCGTCCTTCCAGCTCAATCTGGAAGTTTTTTGCCGACTCCTGGGTCACCCGCCCTCCAAAGTCCAGCTGGTAGACTTGTGTCGCCTCGTTCCACAGTGGCTGTTTGTTGGCCATCACGTACACAAAGCCCTGGCTCCCCAGCCTCCCATCCTCCTTCTCGCTGGCCTTCCGGCACTTGAATTCGTCCAGCTCACTGGCTGTCCTCAAACTCCTTTTGGTTTTCCAACCCTTTTTGCTGCCCTGGCTCTGGTTCATCAGTTCATCCCCACTGATAAAAAGCTCTGGCTCGCTCTCTGAACTGTCCTGAAATTCGTTCGTCTTGTTTAGCTTCTTGGACTTCAGCTGGTCTTTCTGGCTCTTGACTTTCTTCTTCTCCCTCCCCAGCCGAGGGCTGGATATTAGCGAATTGAAGTCAGTCAGCGTCCTTGCCTCCTTTTTCACCTTGCCCTCAGTGATAGCCTGCATGTTTCCTTCCTCAGCTCGACTGTCCAGGCGCTTCCGGCTCTTCTTGCCGAATTTGTCCGTCCTTTGAGGAACAGGGCTTTCCGTCAAGGAGAGCACCTCCTGGAAGGTGTCTGCTGTTTCCACCATTACCTCTGTGCCCACGTGGCCCTGCAGCTCTGCCGGTGGGGGAGACATCACTGGCTTCTCCACCACGAGGAGCGGCTTGGTGGGCAATGTGCCCTGGGGGTTCTGTACGGGTGGGCAGGCGCTGTAGGAGCTCCACGGGTGCAAGGCGATCGGTGGCAGCTGTAAACTAGAGCAGGCGCTACTTCCCGGGTACATGGGTGGCAAAGGGCAATAAGAGAGGTTGGATGGATAACCTGGCTGAAGCACGACTGTGGGCTCTTGCTGTGCAAACTGCGTTGGGGCCAGAGCTTCTTTGGGGGAGCAGGGGGGCTGCATTCCCTGAAGGGGAGGGGCACTGTAGCTTCCTGGGTAAGGTACTCCAACCCCATAACTTGTCTGGAAAGTGGCAGTGGGACTGGTTGGAGACTTGGGGGAAACAAACGGTACTCGAGACATATCCAGATGTTGAGCTTGACCGATGATGAGAGGAGTAGGTTTTAGAGGGTTGGGCACTGAGCTCTGAGATGTCCTTTCCTGAGGAACCCATATCTCTTCACTCACCATAGGGTCCCACTGGTACGGTGGTGGCCGTTTTACACCAAGGGCAGCCTCTGTCAAGGCCACGGGTACGTGCCGTATTGATTTCTCTACCGGGCAGTGCTGAGAAAGGGCCTCATCCTCCGTGAAGGCGGAGTTGATATAATCCGCTCGGTCACGGGAATTGTCAGGCGGGCTCAGCAAGCTGTAGGAGGACTGGGAGGCCAGAGGCGAAGTACTGACAGAGTGAGCGATGACAGAGCTGTGCTGGGAGCCACTCCCTGTGCTCAGATCAGGTCTCATGCCACCAATACTGGAAGTGCTGCTACTTGCATTGGCACTAGTGATGTTGCCCACACCACCAGTGCTCACGTTGCTGCCGCCGCCGCCGCTGCTGCATTGGCTGCAGGTGTACAAGGCAGTGGGTACTCTCTGCTGGTACTGTGCTGTCACAACGCTGCTCTTCGGCTTCGGGGGAAGTTGCAAGGTGGCTCTCTGACTGTCCACCAGCTGAGCCATTTTCAGGGCTGCCTCTCTGCTGTTCCTCCGCAGAGTTGCATGAATGATACTGCTGTCCAGCCTCTGCGCGATGCTTCTGCCCTGGGACAGCTGGCTGGCGATGTCGGGGTAGGGCGGTGGGTCCCCAGTTGGGATGGAGTAACGGGGGACCGTGAGCCTGTTCAGGGTCGCGCTGGCGCAGGGCTGCTGCATCTTCTTCTCAGCGGCGGTGATGCGCAAGGTGGCGGAGCTGCCAGGCCCCGGCAGGGTGTAGGTGCTCTGGGCACAGAGCATCCTGGTGCGAGGCCGGCACACCTCCTCCACATTCCCGCTGCTGTCGAAGGTTGTTATCCGCTCGTACCCCAGGGGTGTCTGGTAGTGCCCTGCTGGGTAGAGGGAGAACTCCCCCTTTTTCAGACAGAGATCGAGGGGTGGCTGTGGGGGGCCGGGTGGGGGCGGCGGGGCGGTGGTCGGCGCGGCAGGGATGGTGCCAGGGTAGGGCGGCGGGGGGTTCATCTTGTTCAGCTGCAGCTCCTGGGCGGCCCCAAAGATGACGGTGTCCCCTTCCACCAGCTGTGGCCCCGGCCGCGGGGCCTTGGCCTTGGGTGGGGGCTCGTGCTCACGGTCGCTGTGGTCCCGCAGGTCGGCCAGGGCGATGGTGGGAGGTGCGGGGGGCGGTGGGGCGAGGGCAGGTGGTGCGGGGGCAGCACGGCCCAGCTCTCCCCCGGCCAGCGCCCCTGCCCCGGGACCGGGAAAGCGGCCCGGCACCCCCGGGAAGGGCCCCACCCCCTCGCCCCCCGCTTCTGCCGGTGGATTGGCCAGCACGTCCAGCTGCACGTTCTGATTGGCCAGCAGCGACTGGACCAGGCCGATGCTCTGCGTGGGCGACATGGCCTGGGCCGAGCTGTGGATGGGGGCGATGGGGATGTTGACGGTGCACGGTGGGCTGCTGGCGGGGGCGCCGGGGGCACCGGGCACTGCAACGAACAACACAGCATGTCATAGAATCATAGAAATGTTTAGGTTGGAAAAGACCTTTAAGATCAACCTTTAAGAACCATTAACCTAGCACTGCCAAGTCCACCACTAAACCATGTCCCTAAGCACCACATCTACACATCTTTTATATACCTCCAGGGATGGTGACTCCACCACTTCCAATGCTTGGACACCCTTTCTGTGAAGAAATTTTTCCTAGTATCCAGTCTAAACCTTCCCTGGTGCAACTTGAGGCCATTTCCTCTTGTCCTATTGCTTGTTACTTGGGAGAAGAGACTGACACCCACCTCTCTACAACCTCCTTTCAGGTAGTTGTAGAGAGCAATAAGGTCTCCCCTCAGCCTCCTTTTCTCCAGGCTAAACAACCCCAGTTCCCTCAGCCGTTCCTCATCAGACTTGTGCTCCAGACCCTTCACCAGCTTCGCTGCCCTTCTCTGGACACGCTCCAGCACCTCAATGTCCTTCTTGTACTGAGGGGCCCAAAACTGAACACAGTATTCGAGGTGCGGCCTCACCAGTGCCAAGTACAGGGGCACGATCACTTCCCTAGTCCTGCTGGCCATGCTATTTTTGATACAAGCCAGGATACTATTGGCCTTCTTGGCCACCTGGGCACACTGCTGGCTCATATTCAGCCAGCTGTCAACCAGCACCCCCAGGTCCTTCTCTGCTGGGCAGCTTTCCAGCCACTCTTCCCCAAGCCTGTAGCATTGCATGGGGTTGCTGTGGCCCAAGTGCAGGAGCCGGCACTTGGCCTTGTTGAACCTCATACAGTTGGCCTTGGCCCATTGATCCAGCCTGTCCAGGTCCCTCTGCAGAGCCTGCCTACCCTCAAGCAGATCAACACTCCCGCACAACTTGGTGTCGTCTGCAAACTTACTGAGGGTGCACTCGATCCCTTCGTCCAGATCATTGATAAAGATATTAAACAGAACTGGCCCCAACACAGAGCCCTGGGGAACACCACTTGTGACTGGCCGCCAACCGGAGTAAACTCCATTCACCACCACTCTCTGGGCCTGGTTATCCAGTCAGGTCTTTACCCAGTGAAGAGTACACCCGTCCAAGCCATGAGCAGCCAGTTTCCCCAGGAGAATGCTGTGGGAAACCGTGTCAAAGGCATTACTAAAGTCCAGGTAGACAACACGCACAGCCTTTCCCTCATCCACTAGGCGGGTCACCTTGTTGTAGAAGGAGATCAGGTCTGTCCAGCAGGACCTGCCTTTCCTAAACCCATGCTGGCTGGGCCTGATCCCCCGGTTGTCCTGTACGTGCCGCACGATGGCACTCAGGATGATCTGCTCTGTAACCCTCCCCAGCACCGAGGTCAGACTGACAGGCCTGTAGTTCCCTGGGTCCTCCTTCCGGCACCTGCTGCCCCGTGGGGGAACGTGCGCCCTGGCCTCCTCTGCCCCAGGGGCCCCTCGCACGCGACAGTGGTGGCAAGGCCCGAGCTGTGGGGCCGTCCTAGCCCCAGGCCCAGAGGTGCAAGGGGCCGTGAGCCTTTGCTGACTGCAGCAGTTAGGCAAGCAGTTGGGTAACAGGCACTAAAATAGGGAATTTTCCTGAAGCAGTGTTTCACATATTTTTGGGTTTTCTTCAGCGCTTGTGGAAGACATGCAGGTCGCTAAAAAATTTTTAACGGGAAAATTCCATGGCAGCATTGACATAAAATTCAGAAACTGGGGGAAAATTGTTTTTTAAAGCTAGTTAGAAGAAAGAAACACTGCACGTCTTTTGTACTTTGTCATTCCACTTTACCTTTAACTTTTTAAACTACCTGCTATCTTTATGTACTTGCTTAAGCACTCTGCTGCATTTGGATGGACTGCTATCAGATCCCAAAATCAATGTATCAGACCTTAGTTTGAACAAGTAAGCCAGCATCTCCACTGATTCCCATTGTAACAGCTGGTGGTCACCTTGAAAGTAACTTCTTGGGAGTGATGCTTCAGAGGTAAAGTTCAGAGCTTGCTTTCAGCCTACACTATGATTGCCACAGACTTTCACAGAGCAAGAAATTTACCTGATGGGTCTGAATTACCATTCACTTATCAGCCAGTTTTAACTACTCATACTCAAATCAATAAAAGTTTTGCTGCATCAGGACTCACTAGTTTTCAGAGAAGATTTTGATAATAAATACATCAACAAACAACAGAAAGGAAAATCCACTCACAGACCTGTGGCTGCTGCCATCTCTTCTTTGCCCTAGTCCTAGGACCACTAACGCGGCCTCCTGGCTTCCTCTAGGGCTGCTGCTACCTGATGGTGAGGCACAAAAAAGTCCCCACTGGCCCAGGCTGACACCCTCTAGAGCCGGTCAGGTGACACTGTGCCATGCTGAACCAAACTTCAGAAGGAAGATGAAATGATGTTCCTCAAGCCTGCTCTGATCTGACAGCAGTTATGAGTTTTGACTTGGACGTTTGTTGTCATCAACAAGAAAAAAAAAAGTGGAGGAAAAGAAAAAGAAAGTTGAAGACCTGCACTGAAGGCACTGTATAGTATGTAGTATAATGTCCCCAGACTCAATGAGCTTAGAAAAAAACTGGAGAATACAGACAACATTTGGGAAAAGGGAAGTATTATCACTTGCGTGTAGTGGGTATACTAAGCAACCAGTAACGCAAAAAGAAGGAAGATGAAACAAAGAGAGAGAGGAATATGATGGAATGAAATACAGACAAAACTTACAAAATTCTTGAAAGAAGATTTGTAAGGAAAAGATGTGAGGAAATAGATGAGAAGCCAGATGGGAAATGTAAGGGGAAGATGTGAGGAAACAGATGGGAAGCCAAAAAGATTCAAGAAGTGGGTACTGTAGTCAGGGCAACTTCAGCATCACTGTTTGGACAAGCTGCAATCAGAAATGTGAAAGGAAGCAAATGTATATAGGAAAGTTTTCCCCACGTGGTGGTGGTGAACAAGGGACAGTGAGGCAAGAAGCAATTCTGATGATTTTAAGCAGAAGCATGGAGCTTGCTCAATTGCTTGCAATTCCTTTTGCAAAAAGTGGTGAGAGTGATTCCAACAGAAACTACCACTGAAAAGCTGGAGCGCAGCAGGGAAGTGAGGACACTGGAACCAAGTACAGGTGCAGAAGTCAAGATAAGAAGGAACAAAATATAATAATGAGGGGAAAAGGTAAATACTCTATTAAAGCCCCCAAGAATCTTGCAGATTTTTTATTAGTTTTCCTGTATAGAAACCATGGAAAATGATAAGCAAGTTGCATCAGCAGGTTTATGGGAGGAAAAGAGACTAGAGTAATATCCAGGATCCTAGAGTCATACCTAGGATCATTTAAGTGTGCCAAGTTCTGTGGAGACCTTTGATTTCCAAGACCAGATCAGGCAAGAGATCCATTAGTCAGGACTCCTCTAGCCGCTGCCCAGTTCCTAATTAATTTGTAATTAAAATTCTAGTCATCTACCTATGCCCTATAATTATATTTTCAATAGCATTAAGCTTTTACCAGCATCAGTCATGAATGTGACAGGTGTACAGACAGGTCTGTGGCTATGCTGGCAAATTTTTATGGTAGTTCTGTTCATTCCTTTAGAAGAAGAATGACAGCTAAACTTGACCCTAAGGCAGCGTGGTTCTGTGCACGGCTGGCAGGCCATGCTTTCATCCTGATGCCTGCAGGTTAGCAATTTATCTGCCAGAGCTTGAGGTTTAACTGTTAGCTTGGCTTGAGCAACCCAGAATGTTGCTGTCATGGGTATTAAGAGCCTTATCAAACAAAATCTCATTTGTCGCGGTGTTGCTTAATATCCCAAAGTGTTTAAATCCAATGTTTTTTTTCATTTCTCCAATGGCTTTTAATTGATTTGTTTGCATAATCTGCAAGTTAAATCGATTCACTGTCCATTTGCCTTGCCACATCTTTACTGACTACATTAAAAAACACCTGTCCCAAGAGTACCTCACTATTAACATTCCACTGCCCAAGAGCAGCTTTCTACTATGTTTTCTTTAATCTATCACATAATTATTACTTACACTGCAATATTTTTTCCCATTACTATATGGCACTTTTTTCCTTTATATGCAGGCTTTAAGAAAGGATATCCCCAAAAATGTTTTTGAAGATTTAAGTCAGAAATGAATTTTCAGAAGAAACTAAAAAGAAAAAAGTGGACAAGAAGAGGAAGGCTGTTATGGAGGACAGGGTAGTATGATTCTTTTACTAGCCTTCTCAAAGAGCTGTAACAAAACGCTCTTAACAATTTTCCCTACATTTATGTGGTGTTCACCAACCTGCAATTCTGAGTACCATTTCAGCTCTTTTAATAATATAAAAGGAATTGATATTGCAGATCTAATCCAATTTTCAGGAAGGGATGCAAAGACTTTATATTAGCTTTTTTTTTCTATTTAATTTTTGTACTACTTTCTGTCAGCTTGGACCGTGTTTCATAATAGAAAATGTTGAGTGCTTCCTATGCATAATACATATATGATCATCAATGTCTCTATTATTTTCTGCAGATCCTACAGGTGAATATCATGTAGACATCAACGAGGCAAGCCAAGCCCCAAACCATGAAAGAGTGGCCTCCATTTTAAGCACACGAATATTTCCTTATAAGTCCAGAGGACTACCTGGATGCTTGGGTCAGACACAAGCTTTGGTGCTTTCAGCAGTCAAAACCTTGGTCTGAAATAATGGGAGTATTTCCATTTATTTCAATAGACTCTAGCACAAGCTTTTAATTGCTTTGCAGTGCTCACACTCCTTCCTCCTTAAAGGGTACTGGCATGATGGCCACTCCTGTACTTCCAAAAACCTGTGACCTGGCAACAGGAATCCCTCACTGATGTGAAGATTCTGAAAATGTATTAATTTATCTTCTTGTCTATTATTTGTAAATTTTATTGGCATGATGATTTTTTTTTTGATTGGAGAAGGTCCTGAGTACTTCCAATCCTTTTACCTGCCACATTCACATCACCTGCATCCAAGCCTTCCCTGCACTGCTTGAATCTTCTGCTACCTTACATCTCAGTGAAATGAGAAATTCTTCCTGATCCCCCTTGTTTATAGACTACTTTACTATTTTAGCCTCTCTGCAAGACTTGGTATTGATAAAAATCCAAATGGGCATTTATCACTTCTCAAAGGGTGGCTGAGTTTTACAGGAACCTGCCCTCCAGCCCAAGCTCCTATCAGCAGGTTGTGCCTTGCTGCCATCAGGTCACAAGAATGACCCTTTTGGGCTTCCAACACATTACAATTCTGTCCTACAAAGATGCAGAATGCAAGGCTTCCTTATATGGAGAATTCTTAGCGAACTAAATAGAAGATGATTAATTTTCCAATGAACTTGAAACTTATATGGATTATATTTTCCACATATTTTAGAAAACAATGTCCATAATACATATTAGCCTTATTCTAATTCAGTTCTACAGGACCTCATCAGACTAAGGGATTTTGATTTGTGTGTTTACCAGAGGGGGCTAGTGACACAAGTGATCTGTCCTCCATCTAGCTTAACCTATAACATGGCGGACCTCCAGCTCCTCCTTACCTGGTAAATCATCTTCGTCTTCGCTGAAAACGTTTGGATTAAAGACAGGCAGGTTAATGTAGTCCATTGAAATCTTCCGTACTTCTGGGAGATATATTGTCATCTGCCTGGGCTGAAGATGCAGCAAACTGGTTTTATATATTACTGGAGAAAGAGTATAACAAGAAATAATAAAAAAATCTGTTACACAAAGAGCATCTAAAGCTGAGAAAGAATCAATTCAAAGCAGACAGAAGGGTTATGACTATTTTTATTTAATGTATTAATGAACAAATTCATAGATGGGCCATTCTTAGCCAAATAACTATGTAACACTTGGCATGAACAGGATAAAAGAGATTGTTACTTTCAGCTATTTCTCTTTAAATAGAAGCTGCATCTCTGTAGTTAAATAATCTGTAGAAATAATGAATTATTTCATTTTGTATTCACATCTATTTTTATGGAAGGAAAATAATTTTTCCATTCCCATTTCCTCATGAGGTTCAACAAGGCCAAGTGCAAGGTCCTGCACCTGGGTCGGGGCAATCCCCGGTATCAATACAGACTGGGGGATGAAGGGATTGAGAGCAGCCCTGCAGAGAAGGACTTGGGGGTACTGATGGATGAAAAGCTGGACGTGAGCCAACAATGTGTGCTCACAGCCCAGAAGGCCAACCGTACCCTGGGCTGCGTCAAAAGAAGCGTGGCCAGAAGGTTGAGGGAGGTGATTCTGCCCCTCTGCTCTGTTCTGGTGAGACCCCACCTGGAGTACTGCGTCCAGCTCTGGAGCCCTCAGCACAGGAAAGACACGGAGCTGTTGGAGCAGGTCCAGAGGAGGGCCACAAAAGTGATCAGAGGGATGGAACACCTCTCCTATGGAGAAAGGCTGAGAGATCTGGGGTTATTCAGCGTGGAGAAGAGAAGGCTCTGGGGAGACCTTATGGCAGCCTTTCAGTACTTAAAGGGGGCTTATAAGAAAGATGGGGACAAACTTTTTAGCAGGGCCTATTGCGACAGGACAAGGGGTATGGTTTTAAACTAAAAAAGGGTAGATTCAGACTAGATATAAGGAAGAAATTTTTTACAATGAGGGTGGTGAAACACTGGAACACGTTGCCCAGAGAGGTGGTAGATGCCCCATCCCTGGAAACATTCAAGGCCAGGTTGGACAGGGCTCTGAGCAACCTGATCTAGTTGAAGATGTCCCTGCTCACTGCAGGGGGGTTGGACTAGATGACCTTTAAAGGTCCCTTCCAACCCAAACTATTCTATGATTCATTCCACTTTTGGAACTCTTCACCACATGATGCTACCAACTTATATGAGTTTAGGGGAAAACTGGAAAGCTCTCAGGAAGGAAATCTGTTGACGGTTACTACACACAAAGAAACCCCTCCTGGCTCAGGAAGTCCCTGGGACCCAAACCATTGGAGACTGGGAGAACATTTGAAGGAATTATCACCACACACTTACTCTACACTTATATCCTTCCCTACATATCTGTCACTGATAATGAGAGAATTAGAACAACCTCTGGTCTGAACCAGTAGGTTCTTACAC
The DNA here is from genome assembly GCF_035582795.1 of Mycteria americana. Taxonomy (NCBI): domain Eukaryota; kingdom Metazoa; phylum Chordata; class Aves; order Ciconiiformes; family Ciconiidae; genus Mycteria; species Mycteria americana. Next base: position 69,018,377 of record NC_134367.1, read on the forward strand.
CATCTTTTGACAATCGTTGCAAATGCACATCAGAAATTTGTAAATTACCTGGAAAAAACGTGGTGGGAACAAACCTGAGGGTTTCCATACACTTCATTAAGTAGACGGTGCCACTGTCTATACAAGTAGCACTGGTTGTCCCCAGAGTGACAACATCCTGAAAGGACAACCTTTGCCTGGAGGCTGGGCCAGAGAAGGTCCTCTCCCCAGTAGTTGGGACTCCATCTCTTGTCTGACAGTAGTCAATATAGCCACAAAACATACCTGTTTAACTAATTCTGCATCCAGGGCATCATTATGTAGTCCTGACCTAACTATATAGTGCAACACAGGAAAAAAAAAGTTTTCCAAAGAACTTGTAAAACTCCTATACTTGCATTACTATTTCACAATTCAGAGCTCAGTTCTGCTAGGTGGTACCCTGTTCTTTACTTAGCCTTCTTCCTTTCAACAGGACTATCTAGGAAGAAATGGCGTACACAGAAGAAGGTCAAGAGATTAGACAACTGCTACTTTTAATGAAGGCTACCAATTTACTGATGCTTCAGCAAGAGAACCTTATGATAAGGCTATGCACTGACTTGAAGAATCTGGAGCATGATGCTGTAAGAGCTTTTTTAACATTATTTTGGTATAATTAGTAGCTAAATGACTATAAACATCTGAGTTTTAAAAATATTGCTATTACAGTAACTTAAACCTTGTGATTTTTATAGTCTTCTTGCAAAAAATTTCTTTATTCGTTTGGGCTTTGTTCAGATAAACTGTAAAAATAAAGGTTTGGGCTTGACTGTTAATTAATCTTTTTATTACAGCTGAGACTTTTAACATTTTTATTGATCATCTCATTATTGTATTTATAGATTTTAATCTCTTCTAGTTACAGTGAATTTTGTAAAACCTAATTCCTACTGTCCACAGATAATAAGTGCTTTGTTAAAGAAGCCTTTTGATCACTTAAAAAGAATCACATGGCATAAGTCTGTTGTTTGTTAGAAAGAGTTTGACATGCAAAAAATCAATAGTTTACTTTTACCTGCACCAAGGTTAGTTGGTAGGAAAGCAGCCAAACCCACAATTTTAAATTTCGTTCCCCAGATATTAGATGTGACCTGAGCAAGGTAGTTGTGCTGCAAAGCAAAAACAAGATCATTTTCACCTAATAAAATCTGTATCAAGCTCTAATAAAAACCTGCAGAGCAATCAAGCTATTGCAAGTGATAATATAATTTCAGCTTCTCTTGTTTTTATTTTATTGAAACAGCCTAATGTGACTATGTAGCAACTATTATACCCAGTCATTAAGAAGTCTCATTCTGATATCTGAACACCATCAGAAACGATGTATAAAATGGCCACATAGGCTGATTAAAGCTGTTGAAGAACTGAACAACATGATGGCTGCTTAGTAAGAATAGGTCTGTTTTCAGATGCTTGCTTCTCCTGCACAACAAGAGCATGGCTATTCTGTATTTCAGAAAGTAATACACCCTGCTCTTTGATTCTATGCTTACGAATCTCTTTGTAGAACAATAAATAAGACAGAAATTAATTACTCGTAATGACAAACATATTTTTCCTGGAGCTTCCAAAGCAGCTTCCTAAACCACTGCTTCCATGGTGATCAAATTATGGGTCTGAAAGACCGGGAGATTTTCTCAAAGGCCAAGAATTACGCTGTCAATATCAGGAGCAGGATCTAAGCCTCTGGTCTCCTGCCCTATTCAAAGGACTTTTGGTCCTATCTACTGCTGCTATGTAAGTGATCCAGAATGTTTCAATATAAAGGAAAAAGTGAGAAGACAGAGCAGAAAAAAACAACTGAAATGAAACAAAACAAAATTAAAAGAACGCAGACTGGTATTAATAAAATATGTAACCCAGACAGTTCTACAGCCTGCTAAGTTTCATTTACCCACAGGTCACAAACACCACAAAGAGCACAAAGTGCTAATTCCTTGCCTTCCTTCCAATTAAGGCTGTTCCGTGTTCCTGATCTAGGTGAAGATGTCCCTGCTCACTGCAGGGGGGTTGGACTAGATGACCTTTAAAGGTCCCTTCCAACCCAAACTATTCTATGATTCTATTAATTATGAAACAGAGAACATGTCGCTCTCTGAAGCAAGCATTTACTTATCTTTGCAATTCCTAGCAAAGCAGAGAACTATGGTGGCATCAGGACAGCTCTGAGAAACTGAGTAAGAGGCATTTTCACATACACTTTCAAACAGCCAACAACATCACCTAGAATAAAACCTCTCACATGGGTTCATGTTGACAGAAGTTAATGGTGCCAGGATTTATCAAACAATGCCTGATATTCCATTGACACTTTCAAACGTTAACATTGAACCGGAAGATGCAATTCTCTAGTTGTTCCATCCAGTTATTGTAATTAAATGAAAAATTTTTATTGGCGATCACTGGATCTATATCACAACTTGCTGCTTGTGGAAGGAGATGCATTTGGACTCAGGTCTGGTAACAATGTGCACAATACCTGAGTAATATCTTCTAAAGGAAACTCTCTTCGGGTTAAGCTTGGCGAACCAATAGAAGGTTTCCTTATTGGTAGCCTTGGTGATCTTGATATCTCCTGCGCAGCTCGTGACATCTTTGGAGATTTGCGGGCTTCTATATTGATTCTGCATATAAAGCAATAATTAGAATCATCAACGGGAATACAAAAATGCACAAAATTCATGTCTTTGAATGTAAAGATGTAACGAAGACAACTGGTATGGTGTCCTCTAAGTGACTAACGAATACTGTAGAGTCTACAGGATGGAGAGTTACAGGTCAAATTTAAAGATATATAAGGCCTGACACACTTGCAGTAACTCTGACCAGATGCTTTCTGATTCATTTAACAAAGCTTACAGCAGTTCTGCCAGATACAATATATCCTCCCCTAATCCATAAAAAGGTGTAGGGCTGAGCTATTTCAGCTATGCGGACTTTGAGCAAAGCCTCAAGAAATGGAAACACGACACCTCACCTGGCAGATCTCCACATCAGTACAGCAAACCAAAAAATGCAATCCACAAACTTTGTCAGTGCTCTTACTCTAAGCCAAAAGTTATTCCTACTTCCCACTATACAAAGGGGGTCATGAATAAGAGATCAAGCACCTGAAAAAGCTCACTGGTAGGAAAAATAATGAACAAAAGTTACATTTCAAAAGTATGGTCTTAGAAAAGACGCAGGACAGTTGTTTTTCCTGTGCCATTTCAGTTTTAGGCTCAGGAACTGATGGTTCTTTTGTCAAGTACGACTGAACTAAAACTTCAATATTTCACACATTATGTTCACATATAAGGGATGCATTTGCTTTGCCTCATACTAGGACAAGCTCATAATATAAGGTCTTTGGAAAAGTGTCAGCTGCAGCTAGAAGACATCAGGGCCTCAATCCCATAACATGAAGCTGGCAGATAGATGTCAGTGCCTATGAGAAGCATCACAGATATCAGTGAGGCTCTGTGCAGGTGGAGGGTTCTGTCTATGTACATAACCAATATAATGAAGAGCTGGCAGGAAAGAACCAGACGAATAATAAGCTTATTTTGCATATCGTTATAGAAGCTCGTCAACCCAGTGTTTAGGAAGATCTGTTTGTTGAGGCTCCCTTGCAAGGTCACCACAGCAGCAGTGCCACCCACGCCAGGATCTATGCCACCTATGCATGGACTTGTGAATTTGAAAATACCCCTGAGGAAATAAAGGCTTTAACTAGACCAGGGACCCTAAGTACAGAGGAGGTAAAACCACAGATTGTCTGATGGAAAAAATATATCCTGTGATGGCAAGAGTTTACATGTGGCAGAGGCAGTGGTGGCAGAGTTCATAAAATCTTTCTTCAAGACTGCCTGGGGAGAAGTGGTGCCCTATTGTTTCCCATTACCTTTCGCCCCAGAACCTTCCCCAAAGCCCACCTCAACACCAATCTCTGAGATCACCCCAGAACTGCACACTGTAGAGGACCCCACTCTTCCAGAAGACTCCTATCTGCCCAAAGGAGTTTGCTTTTAATTTTATGAGGTGTCAAGATGGAGAGGAGAGGAGAGGAGAGGAGAGGAGAGGAGAGGAGAGGAGAGGAGAGGAGAGGAGAGGAGAGGAGAGGAGAGGAGAGGAGAGGAGAGGAGAGGAGAGGAGAGGAGAGGAGAGGAGAGGAGAGGAGAGGAGAGGAGAGGAGAGGAGAGGAGAGGAGAGGAGAGGAGAGGAGAGGAGAGGAGAGGAGAGGAGAGGAGAGGAGAGGAGAGGAGAGGAGAGGAGAGGAGAGGAGAGGAGAGGAGAGGAGAGGAGAGGAGAGGAGAGGAGAGGAGAGGAGAGGAGAGGAGAGGAGAGGAGAGGAGAGGAGAGGAGAGGAGAGGAGAGGAGAGGAGAGGAGAGGAGAGGAGAGGAGAGGAGAGGAGAGGAGAGGAGAGGAGAGGAGAGGAGAGGAGAGGAGAGGAGAGGAGAGGACCTGGGGAAAAAGTAGAAGAAATATCCAAGAAATTACTACCTGGGAAGTTTGGGTGACTTGCTAGCTCGACTGATTTTGGGAGATTTCTTTGCTGCCCAGTCATCACTCAGTTCAATATCGCTGGAGTCCGAGCAGTTGCAGCTGTCAATCACAGTGGAAATCAAGCTGTTTCCATAGATTTCATCTATCAAGACAGGCCCCAGAAAATGTAAGTGCTGCTTCAGAAAACTGATATCAGTTACAACTATCAGTCATCAGAAGCATAAATCCGATCCACAGGCAACAGTTGAGATAAAACTATGCAGAGAAAATTAACCATTCTTCACCCTGCCTAGTATAAACTCCAAATTTCCAATGGTTCAAACTCAAGTGAACATGATTCAGAGGGGTAAATAGCATTCAATCAACTTCAAAATTGAGACTAAAGAATATTTTCTGCTAGTTAGCAATCCATTCCCCACTATTCAAAATACAAGAAGTTCCCTTTTGTAAAACAGAAGTCACCATGGTATAATTTCAGAAGCTTGAGCCTAGGTCACGCTAAAGATTTTTTTCCCATCAGAAAAAAAATATCAGATGCCACCTTCCATGTTGCATATATAGATTTTCTTTAACTCTTGAGGATTTAATACCTAAAGTATTTCTAAATCATTTTTTATACAGAGCAATTCATTTCTACCTGCTTTTCCATCTGTTTTAGGATCCATGATGACAAACTCTGGCCGCAACTTGCTGATACGACGTCCTTTCAGGATAGGCACCAGTCCCCCAAGGTATTCCAGGTACAGAGTATAACATGGACCACCGACCTCTGGGTCGTCTTCTGTCCGCTTCATCGTGCAGTGAAGCCGTTCATTACCAGCTGTTGGGTAGCTGACAAAATCTCTCATATTGTTTGGGTCTGGGATAGGAGGCTTAATTAAATGAAGGAAGGAAAGAGAAAGTTTCCTACAGGTTACTGGTTTTTTTTTTTCTGTGGTGACTTAATCTCAATACAACTAAGTGAGTGTGAACCCAGCTCTAACTTGGCAGGTCAAGATTAGCACGGGTTACTGCATGAGTTATGCAGGACCCACATGCAAGATGGAGTGGCTGTGTATTATTTAGTTAGGTCAAAAGCCGCTGTACACAGAAACTAAAACTAGTTACATCAAAAAGGAAGGTTGGACCTGTGGTTAGAGCACTGAATTAGACAACAAACCTGTCTTCAAGTCCCGGCTCTATCACAAATTTCTCTTTTAAACTTGGGTAATGTGGTCAAGTCTAAATCTCAGAGTATCTTGTCTCTTGCTGGCCCTCCAAGTGAACTTGGCCACTCAGGTTCCCATTCCTGATTAGTATTGGTACATGCCATGCCACTATGCTACAATGCTGTCAGCTCTGGAAGAAGCTTGTACTTCTTATGTCACTTCCAAGCACGTGACCCATCTTTGCTGAGGGCCTATTTGTGTGCAGTGTGGAGAAATAACAAGCACAAAGCTCGGGGTGGGTTACTTTGCCCTGCTTGCCAGCACACTGTATTAATCCACGAAAAGCTTAGTCCTAAAGCGGTTGGACTGCTTTTGTCTAGGACAATATAGCCTGTATGACACAAATACTGCTGATGTGTATAAGTCAACACAGTTTCTTTCAAAATGAAAGTACAAGAAAAAAAAGTAGAGGAAAAAAGGAGCCTCCTTAACCTGGCGAGATGGATATAGGCTGAGGACTGATCTATAATGTAGTCCTCAAGCGGGAGGGGGAAGAGGAATGTATGCAGGGAAGAGGGTGCCTTGCCAGGCACTGGAGGCATGGCTGACAATGTAGGTGAGAGTACGTGGCTGGGAGAGCGCCATGAAGTATAAAGCAGTGCTGAGGAGGCTCCAGAAACACCCATGAAACAGCAGGGGCACGTAGCTTCTGGGAACCCTGCTTCAGCCTCTCAGCTATGCAGCCCCGCGACTGCTCCCCACCCCGGCATCCCCTCTAGGAGGTGACAGAAGGGTTGTCGGCAACGACGTGCCCCTGTACTGCCTCTGCCCCTCTGATCCCTGTCATGGCTCCCGGCTTTGCTACAGCCAACTGCTGCCTTCATCTCCTCCCCTCCCCTTCCCTCCCTTCCCTAACAGCCAAGCAAGCGTCACTGATGCTCTAGAGAGCTGCAGGGGTGGCTCTGGGACAACATGGAAAGCATCCTGGGGAGAAGTAGGCATGCTAGAAAGAACTGAGAACCACTGGTCTGTTAAATGCTCTGCATCTTTGGAGATCGAGGAGTTATGGTTACAACAAGGCATTTATTCTTCTCTGGCAAATGAAAGTCTCACAGTCGCACAAATTGCCCTGATTAGCAGTACCCAAATGGAACTTTGCTGAACCATTATTTTATAGGCATAATTTGTTCTCATTTAAGCTGGGCCAACTCCACTGATTTCAAATTAGTTATTCTAGCTCTGCATTGTTTTAACAAGGACCTGAAACTGGCTCAAGAGAATGCTGTAACACATAACACAAAAAATTCGTAACACAAAAATATATGTTTGAATGTAGGGCATTTACCAGCTAATGCTTTGGTTTATAGGCTGTGATAAAGAGTTTGGGAATCCTGAGATGTGACTGAGGGCAAAACCATGAAAGAAAGGGGTTGAGCAGACAGCTCTGCTAGTGGTACAGGAAAAGGCATAATATCTAGTTCATTTTTCCATAGCACTGTTGGAGCAGTAAGATTAGCACAACACACTGTTAGTAGAAATACTTGGGCAGCCACAGGTCTTAAGTATAACTTTCCTGGCAATATAAGGACTCATGTAGCAAGTAGGGAGGCAACAGTTTTACCACGGTGAATCCCTCCTATAACCATGATACAGTATTATCATCAGCATGAGCTTCTTCAGACGTCTTTGTGAGTCACCGGCATATTTTAGCCTTGGGATGTCCTTGGAAAGGCCAATCCCCCATGGAATCACAGAATCACAGAATCACAGAATCATATAGGTTGGAAAAGACCTTTAAGATCATCGAGTCCAACCATAAACCTAACACTGCCAAAAACCATCACTACACCATGTCTCTAAGTACCTCATCCAAACGTCCTTTAAATACCTCCAGGGATGGCGACTCAACCACTTCCCTGGGCAGTCTGTTCCAATGCTTGATAACCCTCTCGGTGAAGAAAAATTTCCTAATATCCAGTCTAAACCTCCCCTGGCGCAACTTGAGGCCATTTCCTCTTGTCCTATCACTTGTTACCTGGGAGAAGAGACCGACCCCCACCTCTCTACAACCTCCTTTCAGGTAGTTGTAGAGAGCGATGAGGTCTCCCCTCAGCCTCCTTTTCTCCAGGCTAAACAGTCCCAGCTCCCTCAGCCACTCCTCATCAGACTTCTGCTCCAGACCCTTCACCAGCTTCGTTGCCCTTCTCTGTACGTGCTCCAGTACCTCAATATCCCTCTTGTAGTGGGGGGCCCAAAACTGAACACAGGATTCGAGGTGCGGCCTCACCAGTGCCGAGTACAGGGGCACAATCACTTCCCTAGTCCTGCTGGCCACGCTATTTTTGATACAGGCCAGGATGCCATTGGCCTTCTTGGCCGCCTGGGCACACTGCTGGCTCATATTCAGGCGGCTGTCAACCAACACCCCCAGGTCCTTCTCTGCCAGGCAGCTTTCCAGCCACTCTTCCCCAAGCCTGTAGCGTTGCATGGGGTTGCTGTGGCCCAAGTGCAGGACCTTGCACTTGGCCTTGTTAAACCTCATACAATTCACCCCAGCCCATCGATCCAGCCTGTCCAGGTCCCTCTGCAGAGCCTGCCTACCCTCCAGCAGATCAACACTCCCACACAACTTGGTGTCGTCTGCAAACTTACTGAGAGTGCACTCGATCCCTTCGTCCAGATCATTGATAAAGATGTTAAACAGGACTGGCCCCAACACCGAGCCCTGGGGAACACCGCTTGTGACCGGCCGCCAACCGGAGTAAACTCCATTCACCACCACTCTCTGGGCCCGGCCGTCCAGCCAGTTCTTTACCCAGCGAAGAGTACACCCGTCCAAGCCATGAGCAGCCAGTTTCTCCAGGAGAATGCCGTGGGAAACCGTGTCAAAGGCTTTACTGAAGTCTAGATAGACAACATCCACAGACTTCCCCTCATCCACTAGGCGGGTCACCTTATCATAGAAGGAGATCAGGTTGGTCAAGCAGGACCTGCCTTTCCTGAACCCATGCTGGCTGGGCCTGATCCCCTGGTTATTCTCTACATGCCGTGTGATAGCACTCAGGATGATCTGCTCCATCAGCTTCCCCGGCACCGAGGTCAGGCTGACAGGCCTGTAGTTCCCCGGGTCCTCCTTACAGAATAATACAGATCAGCATGTGTGAGCCTTCTTTTCAGATTTTAATAGGCACCAAATGGATCAGTGGGCTGTTGAAGAGGACAGGAATGACCCTTACTCAAGCTTTTAAAATTATAAGTATGATAATTATAATATCTTAGAATTTATCCATTGTCGCTTAGGAGCTCCATGGGGGGGAAATCAAGCAACCCTTTCGTCTTCCTCACACACACGTTTCTTTCATTTTACCTTGATTGTTGGTATAAAGGCAGTGGTGAGGTACGAGCAGAGCCGAGGGGGCAGGGTCAGTTTGCTGATATCCTTGTCATCCCGCAGACAGCTAGCGATGGTCTGCTGGCACAGCAGCTGCAGACTGGAGACCCTGTGCTCAACTCTGACAACGTATAACGCAGGTCCGGAAGCCATCAGCAGGCGCGAATCCCTGTGACCCCAACAGATGGAGATGATGGGACGCTGCATGGAGAGGAAAAGGATACGAGTTTACAAGAGCCTGTACTTTCTCCAAGATAGTTGCACAGCAAGTGATCACATGAATTCAGCACCGATCATGTTACCCTAAGGCTTCCAGAAACGTAAAAGTGCACGCTATTGCCCACAAAAAGGGAGAAGAATGTGAACATCTGAAATTATCAATAACAATGATTGATGTTTATACAGTGCTTTTTACTCACAAGGCTTAAAGCTCTTCACACAAGGAATTGTCTATCAAATTCATGACCTAGATAGGATAAGTGACTTTAAAGTCACACAGTGTTAAAATGCAGGATCTTCTGATGCCCTATCCAGATGATTTTTTTCAGTCATCTAATCAATCCTCATCCACTAGTAATGGCTCACATTTGCAACTGAAAAGTTAAATTATATTCCCAGAGACACTTAGTAAACTAGTGGACAAAACACAGTCGGCTTTCTTGTCTTGCAATGAGTCTTCTTCTGCACAGTGTCTCTTTTGAACTATTCCCAGAGGAAGTGAACTCTGAAAGAGCACCAGGAACAAACCAGAGAATGGCCTTTTGTCTTCTGCTTGTCTACACTCAGAAATGTCTAAACTCATTACATTAAAAACAGAAAGAGTCAGGGGCGACTGGTACTAAGTGTCAGAATGCGGAGCAGAATAACAATAAACAACTCAAACGCTGTTTTGGACGTTATTCCCTACTGCATGAACATTAAGAGTTCATGTGAGAATACTGAGTTGTGCTTGCAAGGAGCTCTCTAAACTCTCTTCCTAAACCCCATCTTTTTCATGTAAAGCACCAGCCTGTTGTGACCTCTTATAGCCCTATCACTATGACTTTTGTCCTTCATGAGTGTTAGCTGCATCTGCCTGTCATCTCTTGCTTTCTGTGTTACAAAGCATCTGTATTTGCATATATACACATACTGTATGGAATTTGGATCCTGTAGCTGCTATCTCTATACAAATAAACAAAACAGAGTAAAGAAGAAACTCTCACTCCATGCAGAATACTGTGCAGCAGGCTGTAATCAGTGAACTACAAAAGATTTACTCCTTCCTGTGAAGGGCCCCCTTCTTTTCACAATCCATGACACTCAAAAGTTTAAGCAAACATGTTTTTCATCTAAATTATGAACTGTATTTACTGAAAGGTCAGGGTCTCTTTGGAATATCTTTGCTCTTCACAAGATGCACCAAACAAGAATTAACTATACAGAAGATAAGGGTCAAGGCCCCATCAGTAGTAACTTTTATCCACTCCTCTCCAGTAATACAGTACCCAGATAGCTGGGTTAGATCAGCCCAGAAGTACTAATCTAGTTTGGGGAAAAAAGCTTTCCCTTCAGTTACAAATTCAAGATGCTTAAAGGTGAGAAACTGGGACAAGATGTTTTTATGTGAATGATATGAAGCAAAATGCAGCTGCACAGGTCTATATCAATATCTATCATCAAGATAAAGGGTTGGATGAAACAACTTTTTCAGAGAAAAGATCTTCCCTCCTATGTCATCTCATCCTAGATTTAAATTTCAAGGAAAATATTGGTTTTAAAGTGGGAGGAATGAAGAAGCTTCATTTTTATTACATCTAGGCAACACCACACACACACGCACACACACTTCCATGGAGGCACAAACCTTCAGGCTGACTGATACGCAAATAGAAAGCAGCAACATGTGAACCTTGTGATTTTCACAGTAATTGCTAAAGGCATTTTGTAGTGGACAACTTCAAAAGAATTGAGAAATCCTTTGTGTACCATCAATAATTATTACATGGCTTGTCATAACCATAATCTGTGGGACAGAGCCTTAAATTTGATGAGAGATCACATGAAGTATCCCTTACTGTTTGGTATTTTCATGATTTGAGAGTGCGGCTCAGCCCTCACACACTCTGGCAGTAATGAGACAGTTCAAGCTGCTTGCAAAATAAATGCAATTGGAAAGGCACCGACACAAGTTAGGTACCTGCCACATCTACTCTACGACAGCCTGAGAAAGGCACCAGTAGAAGTGACCCTGATTTCCCCAAGGGCTGAAACCCAGCATGGGCAGAACTATCTACCTGAGCGTTACTGTGGGATCCAAACCGCATCCTTCTGTTCACCTTGCATCAACCAAAGCTTACCTATAAATACGGTGAAGGAACAAACAAGTATGTGACTTAGCACACAAGTGTTTATTTATTGGATAGAGTTTAATGCCAGAAGAGAAGTCTAATATCCCAGCTATCATAATCCAATAGAGCACACCCAGATAGCCCTACCAAGAAGTCTAGTATTGCAGCTATTATAATCCAATATGTCACACCCAGATAGGCCTCTGTTCATCCAAATAGAGTCAAATGAAACCGTTTCTCTCCTCAGGTTACTGCTGCATGCAGAGAAGAGCAGAGATGCATTTAGCACCAGTGCAAGAACCTTTGCAATCTTACACATATTCCCAAGGAACAGGTTTTTCAGAAGCTTTGAAATGCTGGGTGGGACCTCTGGCAACACAGCATTGTGGAGCTGGGGAAGAGTAGAAAGTCAGAAGTCGAAAGACATTGCCTCACTGCATGATTTCACCACAGTTTCCCAGCAGGCAACCATAGTTCCGCCATCTTTTAAACTTCTGAATGTCTGATTCTCTTATATTCTGTTTATGTATTTTTATGTAAACAATATGTGAGTGGGTGCATGTTTAAATACACGCGCACACACACAATACCTATCAGTGTCGTACTGTTTGTAAATCATGACACTTCTACATTTGTACATTTAGTCTCCCCACACACCTCACATGTTTTAATCTTAATATTTTCAATCTCATCAAAGAGCGCTTGTACCATACTGGTTTGCCTTTGCTTACTGATTCACCAGACACTCCTTGCCTTCCTTTTCTATGGAATGGTCAGTCCCCCAGTACTCCTCAAGCCTAATATCCAGCAACACTTCATTTATGGTGCAGGGCTAAGATTTAAGATGAGGTTCAGGGAAAATTACCCTGTCATTACAGGTTTGGAGAAATAAAAGATCACCTAAATGCCAGATGTGACCTGACCTTTAAATGTACTGCTCCAATAACATTTTTCAATAACTACGCTTCCCACTCTTTCCCTTGAAGGACAAGGGATATGAATCAATTACTGCAGCAAGTCAGTTATGAGCTGGCCACAATTTTCCTTCCAAACTGCTGAGAAAAAACAACTGAACTCCAATGTCCGCCACAAAAGTATTGCTCCTCATAAAGCATCCACTTATTTGCATTGTTTTAGAAAAAAAAGGAAGGAAAAAAGTTTTTGATACCCATATGGCACCTGTTAAAAAATGAACAAGCAGATTCTAGCACAGAAGAATTTTATTTTCTGTGTTTGCACGCTTGTTTTTTTCTGCTAGGAACAAGGAAGTGCAGCTACAAATATAACGTCTAATGATAATTTCTCATCTCACTTTGTATATAAAAATCCCATCAGGTTTTGAAAAATCTCAGCACAAACTGTAAATACCTGAATGAATTCCAGGATTTAAATACAAACATGTAGGAAAAAAAATCCTGGAAAGACCCTTGAACTTCTACACATAGATAGGATTCAGCTCTACAACAATTATATATTAGAAATAATTGACTAAAGGACAAAAAAATGAGATGTTTTATCAGGAGAAATATTGACTGAAAACACATCTCAAAAAGTTGCCAACAAGGAGCTCTTTTGCCACTTTTTTTCAGAGTGGGCTTGAAAGTCAGCTGCATCTACTCAAATCTGTACCCCCAGCTGGGATGTCAACTCCCCTTAGAAAAGCACACGGGAATAGATATTCCTGCTCAAGCTCTGTGCTTGCTTCTTATAAGTCACTCACCTGTCTCTCTTACAGGAGAGAACATAATTTATATACTTTTCATCACTTGTATGCAGTTCAGTCCATGAAAACACTGTTCAAGCTGATTCTTGCTGCCTGCCTTGAGCTCAGAAATCCTGAGCCATGGGGCCCGCCTGCTGCTTGCACTAATCCCTTGTCTGCTGGCACTGGGAGTCCCACTGGTAATGAAATAAAAATGGTATTCCAGGGTAGAAAGCCCAGCAACAAGCGGGATTTTTCTCAGGAGAAAGAACCCCACTGCAAAATAGTATCTAGTGAATGGCATGTGTAAGTAACACTCTGATGTACGTTGCCTGCTTTCTCTCACTTTAGACTGCTGAAGTGGACACACGCATTTTTCCCTCTGCTTTTTTCAGAGAGAAGCTGGAAGGTACAACGGCTGCAGTACCCACCCAGCTCTTGTGAATTGTGTGTGCACATCTCTGTACTGCCGCAGCATTCATGGATGGCTGCTGGAAAGTAACGTAACTGCTTTATTCTTCTGTTCCCCATATTTACAGTGGGAATAATATTAACTAGTAAGAATTGATGGTGATAAAAGCAATAAAGACTACAATGTGGTCAGAAACTACCCTGCTGTGGCCTTATATGATTTTTCATACAGCAAACTCTTATTTGATTTGCAGATGTTCCTTATACCCTGTTTCTACAGTAATTTTTTTTTTTAGATTTCAATACAACGATGAGATTTCATTTTAGCAGAATGAGTCTTTGCTTAGATAAGTGTCTCCATTTTCCAGTCCTGATCATGACCCATTTCTGCAGCAGTCAGAGATGATCTTATGGCCTATACAGAAAACATCAAGGTCCTTACTGATATCCCAAAGAATGTTTCCCCAGCTAGTTCTAAACTGTTGCTCTTGTTTCTCTTTCTGTAAGAAAATCAACTCTTCTTGAAGCTTTGTTGTCATCCAATAACAACTAAATAGAATTAATTTCAGGTGCTATAAATGAAAGGCAACGTTAATTCAGAAGCAACAAACCTGAACACTCTATGTGAAATAAATGAAGACAAAGTAAGCATGGTCAGCTCAGCTGGGTAACATAAAAGGCAGCCTCTTCTCTCAAAGCCTTTTGATCTGAATTTAACCGAAAATGGCACCCTCCTTTTCAGGCCTTAGCAAAATAGATTTTACACAACTACCAGGTTTCTGCAGGATCACATAATCTTAAATCTATCCATTCAGATGCTGGAACATTTCCAGTAGAGAAGCAGCCTGTGAAATGCTGTGAAGGCTGCTGCTGACAGCAGCAGGTTTAGAGCAAGTGGGTTGTCTTCTCAAAGACTCCTGGAAACCTCTCCCACAAAAATTTAGCCTTTGGTACACCACTTTGAATTAGGGTTTAAAAATATTACACTGATAAAAATGTGATCAGAGTTTTTCTGCACCTAATCTTGTTGCCTATACAGCTGATTCTGGAACATATGGGGCTCAGTTCACTCTTATCCTTCTTCTTCATTGCACTTGAGGTTTAATCTGTTCTTACACTAGCTACACAGTCATATAAAATCATAAGATAATGTAAATTTACTCTAGGATTATAGCTGCATAAAAGAGATCAGCGTCAGGGTTTCTAAATCCACATTCTTGTTCCCCTGGTCCTCTCTGGAACATATAGGAATGAAAATTACAAAAAGTGAAGAAGGAACCAAAATATAAGCCACAACTTTGAACCATCAGACAGAATAATTTCACAGGTTTGGTAAAGTCGGCAGTTAGGTAATTTTGCAGTGATCCTGCAGGACACTCCTCTGTTTAAAGTTCAAATGGGAAGATATGAAGCAGTTGTATCCACTCAGAAGAGAGCTTTAGGACAGCAGGTATGGTTAGTTGATATAATAAAGACCTGTCTGCACATCAGATGAGAAATTTTGAAATTACAGAACTGGGTTGCAGCATTT
Source organism: Mycteria americana (assembly GCF_035582795.1). Taxonomy (NCBI): domain Eukaryota; kingdom Metazoa; phylum Chordata; class Aves; order Ciconiiformes; family Ciconiidae; genus Mycteria; species Mycteria americana. Next base: position 69,033,397 of record NC_134367.1, read on the forward strand.
CCAGTAAACAATTTTAGCAAGACTGTAAAACTGTCTTGAATGAGTTGATTATTCTCATCCCTGCTTGATGCCAGGGAAGGGTTATGAGGATTTAACAAATAATGTAAGAAATTAACATTCTTCCAATAAAAAATTATGAGCACCAGGGCAGCCTACTGTTGTAATCACATTTTTAAATGTTGAAAAAGCAAGACCATGAAAAAACTGCCAGCTAAAAGAACCGGGCATATTTTTGGTTCATCAGGTTGGTGTTCGTGTACACAAGGGCAAGCATAGTAAGAGCTAAGTTTTACAGAAATTGATAGTATATTTTATAATAGTTATCAGCTGATCAACAGCCTTTAATATATGCTGTTTATTTATAAAATAAATAAGATATGCTCTTCATTTATAAAATCAAGTCTTTGGAGTCACAGTATGGACCCGGTTTTCATATAATTGCTTCCAATAAGATAATGGTCTGGTGTGACTTTCTGAAGTCCCTTCTGAAATTTTTTCATCATCCTTTCAAGGTTCAAAACAGTTTGATTCTGTGTAGCAGAAGTTCAACATTTGCCCAACCCTTACTGCTGCTTTTTCAGCTCTTTCTACTGTATTCTGCAAATATATTCTTGCAGCATGTCAGGGTGGCAGGCTGAAGCCCCAGAGCAGGGAACAAGAGAGACTGTTACACTATGCGAACTCTACCACTCTTGTTTATGAGCTTTATTTTTCATGCAAAGCTACTGCGTTCATTTGGATACTTCTAAACAAGTGCGATTTCCCTATCTAGGGTTTTACAGTCAGCAAACTAGGTTTATGAACCATAAAATCCTACACAGAAGGCAAGAGCTTAAGTGAGTTAAGCAAATGAGACAGAGGATGCCAAAACCGTATTAAAGCTGGAGGAGAAGGTGGCATATAAAACACCTTGTAGGGATCCATGACAACAGTCATCATCAAGATGAGTAACCTGCAGCACCCAAATCTATTCTACCTTGGGGTTTGCAGTGACTTCATGTTAGGTAACATTCGAGCCAAGTTGCGTATAAATCCTACGTCAGTTTTAGACTGAGTTTTGTTATAAACAATAAAATCTCTTGTTTCCTGAATATCCTACCAAAGACAGGACAGACAAAGAGCGAAACAAAAACAGTTCAGTATACTTTACTGATAAAATTTTCAGAAGTCTGCTTTATCAAAGATTTGGGACAGAGGACCACACGGAAAATCAGTTTTGCACCTGTAATCTACTATTTTCTATGTTCATCGTTGTTTTACTTTTTTTTTACTTTTATATTCAGAACAATGCTCATTTAGAACAAATATGCTTTTCCAGTCACACATTTGCTTGCTTAAGAAGAAACAGTTTCAGCAGAAGAGTTTGAGATTAAGAAATTCTTTTCTTTTTTTCAATTCTTTTCTTCAATAACCAGTGATTAATTTTATAAAATCCTATTACAAGGCTGACTGTCAGGGTACAGGTAATTTACTATGAAGAATTTGTCATCAGACAAATTACTGGGGCCACTGACTCACTCTGTCATCTTTGGAGCAGAAACACAGAATAACAGAAGTTACTAGCAATTTTTTTTGCAACAGCATTTTTTATCTGGTTTTGTTAGTAAACCAAATTCTTAGCAGTGTTCTAGCATACCTGTCACTTAGCTGGTAATACCGTTAGACCAGCATTCAAATACACAGAAGCATAAAATCCACATGAGCAGATACAGGTGTCCTTCTGAAAGACCCCCTCACTTCCTCCTGCAGCTGAGTAAACAGGAATTTAAATGCACTAAATAAAGAGAATAACCACTAACTAATGGGAGAAGACGAGTGGCTCTAATTTTAGGCAGGTTTATGCACACAGTTTTTTAATAAACATAAATACATCGGTTTGAATGTTATTTTTACCCTGGTTTCCTAAGGAAATGAGACTCCATGACTGCGTTATTAATTGGTAATTGCCACACCCCCATCCTTCACTTCCAACCTGGCTTACAACTTCTGAAGCTGTTGGCTTTTCATCTGAAGTTGACAAAGGGGGAAGAAACCTCCATGATGTTAAAATGCTGCAATTTCAGTGAAAATTAGCAGCTGGAAAGAGCAGAGAGCCTCACGTTAATATTTTCACTATAAGAAATATGGCAGTATGAACTTGGCAGTTACCTGTTCTCTGTGACCTGTCAGTTGTCCTATAAGTACTCATATAATGGCAGAATAATTAGCCCTCACGTCAGCCACAATACGTGCTTTCTCCCAGTTGATTAAGTAGAGGAGAAAGAAGAGCTGAAAATATGAAAAGAAGTTGATGGGATATAGGGAGAAGAAGAGGAAATGAAGGCATTTGAGGTGATTGGGAACAAAGTGAGGCAGAGAGCAGTAAGAGATGAGCCTGCGCACACACACGCCTTAAGGCAACCCGACCCCCTCAGTTCCACTGCTCAGACCACAGCTTGATTTCACAACTTGACACCAGGGTGTTACACTGGTTCAACAGCTAAGATGGACATACGGTATTCTGGTACTGAAGTAACAGAATGAGGTTTGGTTTTTACCTGGTCTGGGAATAAGCAACACCGGTATGAATATATTTTCTCCAGAATCGATCCAGAGAGGAAAGGGCTGTGCTGCTTTGCTGAAAGGGCTATGTCTAAGGCAATAAAGCTGTGTGTATGGGTAAGTCCTTTAGATACCTAAATCAGCATTAGACGTCACTGTACATATTTAGGTTGGCTTTAGAGAACATTATTTTACACATTACAAAACTAAAGAATTCTATCTAAATTAGAGTGCTAACATTAATAAGCACAGGTTAATGCTAAATATAAGCAAACACAAAAGCTTAGCAGCTGGTTTACTATGTCATCCTTTTGTATCCATCCCAGATCAGGGTACTGAAAAAGAAATGATAATAAATGGTATCATCATTAAACATAATTAAGTAAATATATCTACAGCATTTTCCTTCACTTCCAGATTTCAAAGCTATTATAAATTAATTAAGTCTCACTAGTACAGTCAGAAATCAGATCAGTCATCCCTATTCTGCAGAAAATGAAATAAACTGTAGAGTGACATTCAGCTGGGTTCTGAAATATCAGTGAAGACCTATGAAGCATGTTGTGCTTCTAAGCAGCACAGAGACCATGTGTTGACATTTACTTGTCAAGTAACATGACCAAGGTTACAGTGAAAGTCTGTACAGAAGGTGGGAACAGAAACAAGACTTTCTGATTCATCCTTCTCCATCTGATGCCATAAAAAGTAAAATATTGCATCAGATCCACTGACTGTACATTAGAAAATTACAGCAATAACAAAGAGAGAATAATCTTGTGGTTATGATACTAGACTTGGAATATTTTTGTCCAGTTCTTGGCTCTGCTACAACGTCAAGCAAGTTATCCATTTTTTTTCTCCTCAGTCACTTATCTGTACAACAACAGACTTTCTTTTTTCTATCTTGTCCATTCATGGCCCAATGGTTTTGGGAAACAGAATGTTTCTCATTACATATTTGCACAATACCTAGCACAGTGGGCCTTAGAATCAGATGCACTCTTGGATGTCTACCTTAATGCAAACAATAATTATTTATAGTCCATTTTTATCTATAAGGTATTTTAGAACGTGTTCAGGATGTTCTGTAAACCTTTTCACATTGCAGGTCTACACCAAAGAGCTGATGTGGGAAAAGCATGTCAGCAAAGCATTGAGAACTGACTTAAAAAATACCTCCTACCTGCACAGGTGTCTCCAGAGTGTAGATATGTTCCCCGCGCACGTTGTAGAACTTGACAAGTGCGCTTTTCAACAGGGAACCATTGCCGAGGTCAATTAGCTGGCTTTGCTTCTCCATGCCTGCTACTGCAAGTAAGTCCCCTTGTGTACACCACTGTACCACCACATCTGAAATTGCAAAGACAGTTTGCAATAATCACTGATTAGAATCAGTAGGAACAGCGTTTTTAGATGCTGCAAAGTGACTTGAACAGCTAAATCATGCTCTTAAAGGTTACTTAAGTACTTATAAACCTAAATCCTCTCATCAAAATAATAGCAAATATGCCACATATGCACTTCTGAGAATGACTCTTTCTTTTTATTTTGTAAATTGCAAAAAATGTGTAAAAACCATTCATTCTTCTCTCTCTGTGGTGAGTCTAGAATGTAATCAGTGGTTGCTCCTAAGTACCCAAGTACAAGAATTTATTACAGATGTTAAAACTGATGTGGAAGATCCTATGCACATCTTTGGGGTAAATAACTGCAAGTAAGTTAATATGTAGACAAATAACCTCACTGAGACAGCCGCACAGAGTATTTGTCTGGAAGGGCCTACAGTGCAAAAAAGCAGCATATTTGGCAATGCCTCCTGTTCTCACTGGCTGTGAATAAAACTTTTAGTACCGCTCAAACTAGAGTTATATTTTAATATAACACCAAACTAGAAAGACTTTTGGATTTTTGTCCATAAATACAGATGGCCTCCATGTCATAGGTTTTCTTTTGACACATGACTTGTGAAAATCTACTCATCTGTCTAGTAGATTGCCAGAAGCACACAGGGATTGCTTAGTCTGTCATATACATGGATATGAATATACATATCAGTTACTTCTCCTACAGGCACCCCATGATGAGGAACGCCCACAGCTTAATTTGGGGATGCTAATTTCAAACCCTTATATCCTCCAGCTCTTTGTCACACTGCAACAAGAGCACTAAACCAGTATTTTGTGTTTCTGCTTGTGTTTCGGAGGCAGATTTGCATGTGCAAGGAATACTGAGCCAGTCTTTAAATCTTTTTACTCTTAAACCAGAGGTGAAAGGCAGCTATTTTGTGCTGAGACAAAGTGAAGGTAAAGACAAAACTTTTGTGCTCTGGGATGCTCAATCTGCCAAGAATCTTTTGAAGACATTTGTGGGCGAGAAGCTGTCTTCAAATGAAGAAGCAGGAGAGAAATGAGGGTTGGCAGGAAGGATCTCAAAATTGTTTCAAGTTGTCAACTTGTCATTTTCAGGGACTTTTATATGCAATTTCAAATGGTTTTGTATTATTTCAACTTTCTGAATCTTCTCATGGGAATTATGCTTCTGTACATATCAGAGGCAAGATGCATGTTCCTCAAGATAATTTTTATAATATAATTTTTATAATACAATTTTTATAATAATAATACGACCCTCAGGGGTCAGTATTGGGACCAGCGCTGTTTAACATCTTTGTTGGCGACATGGACAGTGGGATTGAGCGCACCTTCAGCAAGTTTGCTGACGACACCAAGCTGTGTGGTGCAGTCGACACGCTGTAGGGGAGGGATGCCATCCAGAGGGACCTTGACAGGATTGAGAGGTGGGCCTGTGCGAACATCATGAAGTTTAACAAGGCCAAGTGCAAGGTCCTGCACATGGGTTGGGGCAATCCCAAGCACACATACAGGCTGGGCGGAGAACGGATTGAGAGCAGCCCTGAGGAGGACTTGGGGGTGTTGGTTGATGAGAAGCTCGATATGACCCTGCAATGTGCACTCGCAGCCCAGAAAGCCAACCGTATCCTGGGCTGCATCAAAAGAAGCATGACCAGCAGGTTGAGGGAGGTGATTCTCCCCCTCTACTCTGCCCTGGTGAGACCCCACCTGGAGTACTGCATTCAGCTCTGGGGGCCCCAACATAAGAAGGACATAGACCTGTTGGAGTGGGTCCAGAGGAGGGCCACAAAAATGATCAGAGGGCTGGAACACCTCTGCTGTGAAGACAGGCTGAGAGAGTTGGGGTTGTTCAGCCTGGAGAAGAGAAGGCTCCAGGGAGACCTTATAGCAGCCTTCCAGTACCTGGAGGGGGTTCTACAAGAAAGCTGGAGAGGGACTTTTTACAAGGCCATGTAGTGATAGGACAAGGGGTAATGGCTTTAAACTGAAAGAATGTAGATTTAGATTAGATATAAGGAAGAAATTCTTCACTATGAGGGTGGTGAGGCACTGGAACAGGTTGCCCAGAGAAGCTGTGGATGCTCCATCCCTGGAAGTGTTCAAGGCCAGGCTGGATGGAGCTTTGAGCAACCTGGTCTAGTTGAAGGTGTCCCTGCCCATGGCAGGGGGGTTGGAACTAGGTGATCTTTAAGGTCCCTTCTGACCCAAACCATTCTATGATTCTATGAATTTTTCCACAGCTAGGCATTGTATGTCTCTTCTTTTCTCTTAGTCCTCAGACCTCTGAGTAATCTACAATGGGATTTATTAATCCTTCTCAGAGAGTATAATGATAGGCAGGGTAGAAATCAATGAAGCAAGCTCCACTTTTGGTAACTGGATTAACTACACTACTACCAAAGTGAAAAAACAGCCTCCTTTGGATACATGTCTTTAGGTAAAACTTTCAGCCGATCCCCACACCAAGAGGAACAGGAGTGATTACTGTGTCCAGCAGTTTTCTCTCTCTCTCTCAAAACTCCTAGAATTAGGCTGCTGCAAAGGCAGTGAAGGGCTGAACGTGGGCTGCAGCATCCCCCCGGGACAGCGTGGCTCTACAGCACATTTGCACTGCCAATAAGGTCTTCAATGATTATCAAACCTTGACGTAAACCAGCTCAACGATAACTAGGTCTCAGCGCAAGCACAGAGATTAGAAATCAGATGGAGGTTTCATCTAGGGTAACGGTCTGCAAGTGAATCAGTGGATCAGAGCCATCCCTCAAAACTACTTGCCAGGCACTACAGGCATGTCTATCAGCAAACCTTGAATAGACGGCACTTTAAACGTGCAATAGCTCTGCGGGTAGTAGTTGCAGCTAACCAGTACAACTAGTAGATGCAGTTCAGCAGTTCTGCAAGTAGCAGTGTACTAAGAATCACTGAGTTAAAAAGCATAAAAAAAGAAAGGGTACAACTGAACAGCTCAGGACCTCCACTAGAACTGATAAAACTTCCAGGAGTGTTCAAGCTGGATGAAAAGAAGAACTTGTATTTGGGTAATCAAATTCTCATCCAACAGCAAATGCTTTTCTCCATCAATTTAATAGGAATACTCCCAGTAAAATGACAGCTATGCAAAGCTAGTAGAACAGCAAAAATATATTGGTAATGCTTGAAATAGTTTTATAGTTGCCTGCTTTAAAAATACATTGAGTAGCCTACAGCAGCCCATAAAGACAAGGGCATCTGCTGCAGAGACTACAAACCAATGCTTACAGATTTCAAACAGAAACACATGAATTAATTCTCGCACACAAGACCATCCACTCTCAGCAGAATACCAAGTGGCTGGAGAGGATGGAGACCCTGCACTGGGTGGTTTCGCACATTCTTGCATCTGATAACAACCAGTAAAATTACAGTCACTTGAAAAAAAAAATGATAAGAAAGTACAGAAAATGTTTACATCTATATGACAGCTATATGCAAAATACTTTCCACTGTACAATGGGTAGCTTCAAAACAACAGACAGTGATATCCCAATCGCCTTTCTCTCTCACCATAGACACTCCCAATCCAGCAAGACGTTGCACATTCTTCTTCTACTGATGTCAACGATGTAGTCCCGTTTACAATTAATAAAACATATTTCTACTGTAGCTTGTACATTAATATTTTGCTAGAGGAGGGTGACATAATTAAGTGATCTTTTTTCCTTTAGTGAAAGTCAATGGGGAAAGAGAAACACACAGACATCCTCAACAAGACAGAGCCCTGCAACTCTAAACAGAGAATAAGATGGAGTTTGTTTCTCCTACTGTTTCCAGACGAAAGCTAGACTAGATGACAAATGAAGACTACTTCCTATCCTATTTACTATAATTCTGTAGAGATGCTGGGCACATCCCTTGGTGGATATCACAAGAGCTTCTCTAAATTGGTTCCAATTTCCCAGACTTTAGGCATCCTTTTGGCTGAAGAAGTTTTCTGGATCATAGGGTTGCCCCAGGATGCTACGTTTTGCCAGCCATGTGCTTCTTGTGTTGGCACAGGTGGAAGCAGGAGTGGAAAAGAAACCTCAAAGGTGATTTTTTTAACCCCTAAGACTACCCTACATAGTGGATCACCCAAAAACTTTTGGACTGGTGTTAGGGCAACTTTTCACCAAAAATATCCCACTGTTACAGAACAGTTAAGAGTCTACTCCAACAGCTTAATTTATTATTTTTTTAATCTAATGTAAAACTAATTTACCCGTGGAGACGAAAAAGAATAAATGGAACCTGTATTTAAGTATGTGCTTATGTGCTGAAGTGAATTAAAACTTCTCTCCAGGCAAAGCACTGTAAATTGTACTGAGAGTGCTGGCAAAGTAAGGGACTTTTTTGGTAGGTAAGAACAGTAAAAATTTTGGTGTGAATTAAAGATTTTACATGGAATACTGATTTTACAAACATTCATGCACATCACTTAGCAAGATGTATAGCAATTAATCAGTGGAATTTTCCTTCTCTCAGAATAACTTGATAATTAAGAATTCTAGCAAGTTTTCAAAATTTGTGGGAGTCAAAGCCGCATTGTGATTCATACCTGGTTACCAAAAGCATGGGAGGAGACCTTATGAATTAAAGGTGCAAAGGAAGTGTTACGTAGCAGAGGCATTCACACAAAGAAGCATAAACATATTAGCACATTCAGCTGAAAAACAGCGAACAGATCCATTTGCTCTACAAAACTGCCATAAAAACACGGTCTCAAAAATTTAAACTTTTTTTCAAACCCAAAAACTCTATCAGCCAAGCCCTGCTCTTCCACCAGCAGGTGTCACTGCTGGAAATGGCAATAACAGTGGCCGAGTGCTTCTGCATTAGGAGAGACAACCACGAAAACATAACCTATACACACATCGTTAAATATACAAGAAAGACAGAGCATAGGAAGGGGGTGAAATGGCTTCCTTTTGTACCTTTCAACCCTGAGCGGATGATGGTGGGAGACAAGTCATCATAATTGTTCATTAAACTGATGTCTCCCGACGTGAAGCTGACAGTAAGTAGTGGCTTGGTGTTCTGCACCGGGACTGGATACGCAGCTGGTCCATCTGCAAAAACAAGGCTCTGGAGTGAGCAAAAGGCAAGCAACCAGAAGTAATTACATCCAGACTGAAATACACTGTATTTCTGAATTATTTCTGAATTTCTGAAATACACTGAAATACACTGTATTTCAGCCTACTGCCATCAGGAGTGGTTCCAAGCCTCAAACTCTACCTGCTTACTCCTGCAATGTCTATGGGCAAAAGCAAAGCAGGTTTAAGCTAGTTAGTTTGTCTGCTTTTGTGAAACCCCAATGTTTTTACTTTGTGAATTTTTACTGCAGTATATCCAAAGTGATTTATGCATATACTATTACGTTATACAGTGGTGCTTTTCAATCTTTCCCCATTGTCAACTCCCCAAAGTGTCCACAAATTGAAAACCAATGCTTTAGAAGGCTTCTTGGGACTCAAGTTGAAAACCAGTGTACTAAACAAGGTAATCACATTAAAAGCTATTTGTTAGATACACTTTCTGCTTGGGCAAGTGCTGGGGACTCCTCCTGAAGTCACATAGAGACATTATAAGAACTTCTAAGAGCACATACTGACCTTTCACAAATTACTGTATTCTAAATGTTAAGAGCTAGGCAGCAGCATGAAAAGTTACCTGCCATCCTGCGTAACAGGATCCAATGCACTCAAAGGTAGAGATGAGCCCAAATGGAACACCTGGCTTTAAAAACCATTTCTGCAAGGTCTCGGCTCCTCCGGGCTTGTTTTTCAGTATTCACTGAAATCCCCTTGTTCAATTACTTAATGATCAATACCATCATCTGTAGCACTCGCTGTTTAACTCTTTTGGTTTACAAGTTCTGACAGAGGATGCCTCTGGCCCCTGATAAAGTGCCTCTCAAGGCCCAACCAGCATCTTTTCAGTCAACAAAAATGGCACAGCCAGTTAAGAGTGGCATTGCTTCCTGAACTTGTAAAAAAGCTGATCAAAAAGCACTTTGGAGAAAGATGTCTAGTAATCAGCATCTCTGTGTGTATATAATTTGGTAAGAAAAACCCATCAAACTTCCAGTCCTTCCTACACATCTGTGTGAGTCAAAGGTTTGTCACCTTTGAGAAGTTTCTGCTGCATCTGCTCTAAAGAAAACACATCATGTTTGGGTAATCATTAAAATAGGCTTGTAGGCTTGTAATGAGTCCACCCACCCCCGATTGACTCAGAAAAAGCTAGCACATTTGGATCATTTAAGTTCTCATCTGCGTACTCTGCATCTTCACCATCCTCCAACTGGAACCTCAGTATTTTAAAAAAGCAATGAGAAACCAGTTTAATCTTGTTCCTTGTCTTGCTTTAGAAGCTTGCTAGGAAATTTGAAGTTTGTTTCTTTTCTTCTAGGGCAAGAAATATCACCCAGTACCAAAAGCGAGGCATGAAAGCCAAAACAAAATTCAGTTTAAAAGATGTTAACATTTTACCAGATGATCACATTATCTTCTATCATTATTTTTTAAATACATACGCTTATTATATTGACATATATACACATGATTCTGGAAAAGGCAGATTTTTTGACTGAGTCCAAATTCGAGCTAAAACTGCAAGAGTCCTCAATTCAGTGGTTCGGATCTTAGATGCAGATTCAAAATTATTTCTAGCTATTATGTATTTAAATTTTTCATTGTACACTCACTGTTCTATTAGTCCTTAATTTTGTTCAAACTTTATGCACTGGAAGACAGAAACAGCTTACCTAAATCTTATAGACTAATCAACAGCATTAACAAAAAGAAGTATTGGCATTGCTTGAGTAAGAAGGATGGGGGTGAAAGGAGCAATGACCACATCTTATCCCAGACTATGCATGGATAACTAGGCCTTCTAGGTCTTTGCTACTGATCATTTCCAAAGAGTTTAAAACCAAAACATTTCACCTAATGAGTTATATTTATACTTAAGGGGAGGGAAGGATGTCTTCTTGACCCTCAAACCGGCAATATGCTCTGAAGCATGGGAATTAGTAACTCCAGACAGCTCCAGTCACCCTTCTTCTACCGTGTGTCATTGCAAGAAATTTTCATTTCCAATCCTTCTATGGACTTTATCGAGCTCTTTATGTCAGGACTATCAAGGATGGGACTATAATGATAAGCATTCTCTCTGCTTCAGGATTTCTTTAAAATTGAAGATGTAGTACTTTCTACTATGTCTAGTACTGGTGTCTTTTCACACGAATATATATAATGACACATTAACTTTTGTGACTGCCCTCTGACTACCTCCATACATACGGACCACTGCAATCTCTCACATGTGCTTATCAGGGAAACTTGCTATGTCCCTCTCTAGTGTTTTTCACTCACCCTCACTAAAAACTTGGAGCTTTGTGTTGTTATCTCATTTGTGCAAATGGAGGCAGAGCAGCACAGATGAGGTATGACTTGCAGCAAGGCTGGTGGCAGAGCTGGGGACAAACTCACTCCCCTGTACCAGCTCTCTGCTCCATCCCCCACACTACCACCACAGGAACACACCATCTTTTGGCCTCTACCAGCTTGAAGACATGGCCATCCTACTGTTTCAGTACTGCACGACCACGCCCTGGCATTTGAGATACCTTCAGAAGCACTTGCAAACCTGCAAGAGAAGCACATGCACACAACACTACCTTGCGGTGGGGAATAGTCATCGGAGTCTGTGTCGCTCTCGCTGCTGTCCTCCACCAGGAAGCTGGGGTAGTTCCAGGACATGCTGAGGATGCCATCTGACTCGTGAAGGAGCACATGGGCCAGCATTCGGCCATGGCAGTCCATGACAATAACTTGTCCATCAGCAGTGCCAAACAGTACCTGAAAATAACAGAACAGCCCTCAGTCCCACCAAATGTCAGCCACTGGACCCTCCTTCAAATGCATCTTGTAATTAACTAGCTACACTGGAAATTAATTGAAAGCAAACCAGCCAGGGATGTGAAATGGTGCCACGATAGGACACCACAACCAAAGATATATATAAAGAATGAAGTCAAAGCACCAGGGTCTAGAGGTAAGTTCCTAAAATCTTTGAGCAAGTAATGTTTCACCGTGCGGTGCATTTTGTTCACTTTAATATGAGCCAATACACTTTATTTGAACTTGGCCATTACTACCACCAAAGTGACCTGGCAGAAGGGCTACCACAGATTCTGCAGTATTCTTGGATTATACAGAAAATTCTAAAATTGGTGGCAGAAACCAAGGTATGCATCAGTTATAACAATATCAAAAGGCACACCTGACAAAAATGAGGTCTTAGCAGAGATTTCAAACAGCTTGTGAGAAATAGAAAGCTGAATAGAGGAGGACAGGTTATTTAGTTGATGAGCTGAGAGAAGGTGGGAGAATGTCTTCCAAAAACAGAGGCAAAAAGCAACATGATCAGTCAACTGGAAGTAGATTATTATAGCCCAAGAGGAAGGCACTATGTTACACATTCAGGAAGAGATGAAGAAGAGATTCTACCCACCATTTCAAATACAAAATGGATAACACAAGTTTTCCTCTTGCCCCTGAACTATTCCATAGCCAATGCATGCTGACTGAAGTCATACTGACTGGAACCTACAATTTATTTTTTATAAGCATTTTCTGTTTTGAGGCTTTAAGCAAGTTAAGATCCTGCATATTTGATGAATTTTAGAAAAACATCAGGAAATAAGAATTAATAAATCCACAAAACGAGAAATGCATTAGCCAAGGCTGCTGCTGCTATCACGTAATTCCACATGAGGCAAATACGTTTTAAAGCAAGTTTAAAAGCACTCATCAACTTGAAAACTAGCCAGCATTAAAAATTAAGCTAAAAGGAAGGGCAAATCTTATACTTGCCCTTCAGTCTACCACCTATTATCAGTGCGTGTAAATTTAAGATTCTACCAATTACATGCCCAGATCAAAAATTCACCTAGCCTTGTATCTTATCTCTAACAGTGGTCAACTGTTCGGGGAAGAGTAAGAGAACAGGATGCACTAAACAGGCACCTTCCCTAAACACTCATGTAGCTTCCAGCAAAAAATACTGCCTCGTCTTTGGTAATTGATAATTTCACTTGGTAACCTTTACCTCTTAGCACTAAAAGAAATATAGAATAATTGTTCCCTACTTACATTCTCAACATTGGTCACAATTTTATAGACCTCAACTACCTAGTCCCTTAGTCATCTCTTTTCCAAGCTGAAGAATTGTAGCCTACTTAGGATCTCCCTGTACAGTTGCTGTTCAAAGCCTCCAATCACCCTTGTTGACCTCTGCTGTCAGAGGTCTTCCTTTCTATCTTCCTTCTGAGATGTCGTGCCAGACTTGCAGCATTCAAACCGTGTATTATATCAGATTTATACAATAGTACTCACCTAGGAAGCAATTGTCATGGTTGCATTTTTGAAAGTTCCAGAAAGGAAGCATGGCTTCAAAGGCCTCAGTCAAAAATAAGAAGTACTAAAATTTTTTCTATGATCAAGGTGATGATCAGGAAACACAGAAGGTTGTAAACTAGAATAGCAGTTTAACAAGGAACTTCAGTGAAGTCATTAAAAACTTAAGAAAATCAATGGAGTTGTTTCACATTATCAGAAGCAATGAAAAAACAGTATCCGGCTGCCTTAACCGCAATCACTACATGCTACAAATATTTTTGTGTTAAATAGCTGCTGGGTTAAAACAGCAGCTGAAGTTTGTTACAAGCCTCAGATTACTATTCTTAGACATAAAAGCAAGAACTCGACCTTTGTTCATCTCACACTCCCTTCCCTTGTGGTCCTTTATTCTACTCTTCTTCCACTTCATCCCATCTCCTTTCGCACTGTTCATTATTTCCACTGTTTTTACATGCATAATCAGTGCGCAGCCACTTTCACTATCTACTTTCAGAACATAACCACTCTCTTTCAGATCTCTACAAAACAAACTTCTTCTACAAAGCCAAAATCCTACCAATTGTCATTGCTAGGTTCTCACACCGCTTTCAGCCTACTCTATAGATTAGTTTTTCCCAGTCTCCTAGGAGTTTTATAACTGCAAAATACCCAGACAGAGGAGGTGAAACTCACTGTTGTTTCTGAAAATAGCAGTGTAAGAGTTCTGCCTCCTAAAATCCTGTAGAAACACTTTATAATTGGGTAGGAACAAAATGTTGGGACTCATCACCCAGAGTTCAGTCTCATCTCAATCTAAAGCTAATTCTTTTGAGTAGCACTGCCCCCAGTTCAATTAAAATTACCAAGTCCTACAGTAATTTCCGATTCAGATCAGAACAGCTGCATGTGGGCATCTTAATTCTTGCACTGGAACCTGAGAGAGCTCTTTAGCAACCTAGAAATGTCAGAGGGCACTCCTCATCTCTTTACCCAGGCTATAGGTTTCAAGGAATAGCTTTAAGTTTTGGGGTTATTGTAGCAATACAACCTTTAAGACAAAAGCATTTATCAGGCTGATAGTCCTGCTGGCTGAACTCCTGCTGAAGCTGTAAAAATGTCTAATGGTGTTATCATCCATAACATTACTCAAGTTATAAATGCCACACTCAAGCTACTTATGTCAGATGAATAAAACTCTCTTGACCTTCAGAAAAAAGGTTGAGCCACAGGGTATGCCTGAAGGATCCAATGGAGAAATTAAAAGGTTGTATTTTAGCTGCCTAAATTAATATTTTTCACGCATTTGCAGATCTAGGAGGTCTGAGGGAACGTTGGAAAAAGGTAATGAACAAGTTACAGTGGTTTGTTAACCCTTGAATACAAAAGCTAAATGATAATAATAGTAATTAAAAAAAAAATCCTAAGTACTTATTTTGAAGTGGTTCTTTAGCCCCTTGTTCTGTTCTTCTTCTCTTGTCCCACCTCCTTTCCTGTCATACCGTTCATTATTTCAACTGTTTTTACATGCATTACCACTTGTAGAATTCCATTTGTAGAATTATGCATAATCTGATAATAAAATACCTAAAATCAACCATACATTCAAAGTGCGAGTCAGTTAACATAAATACAGTATTTCTTTACAACACATATCAAACATAACAAATCGTGCACTACAGTGAAGCTGTAGCTGATTAGAGGCCGTACAAATGCAGAGCAGTCTCCAGTGGCACCCTGATGCTGTATGCTTTGAAGGGAAAACTGTGATAAACAGCATTGGGATAATTCACACACAGTTTTCTAAGCATACCAAGAGCTGAAAGTTGGGTTCAGTCCTGAAACACAAGTGTCTGGGCTCTCCATGAAACCCAAGCTTCGGGTGATCCCTAGTTATTATAACAAATCCGAATACCTGAAAAACACCCTTCTCTGAAATCTGCTGACCTCTTAGCCTCTGTGGTAACTTGTGATGAGTTTCACAAGCTAGTTTTGGTAAATAAAAAGGTTTTTCATCAGTTTTTAAACTATTATCCATGAAATTATCATTCAAGATTGCAATCCCTTTAAAAGCCCAAGATTTCAGAGAGTGTTCAATTTTCAGTCTCAAATGTACCAATTCCTAAAAGACATGTGGTAATCAAAAGATGGGGTATTCTGCTCTGAAGTTATTTTTTCACGAAGAGATGAATACTAGAACAGCCAAGAAGCTAAAAAATTCAGTCCAAGAGGAACAACTTGAACCTGTTCAGTGACTTGGCTATATGTGGATCTGTTGTGCTGAACTGTCGCTATTCCCATAAGATCTGTTGTGACGCCGTAATGCGTCTGGACCAGATACGGTACTAGCAGAAAATGGTTTGGCAGCACCAAGATCAACAAAGCTACAACGGAGCAACCACAGACCTGGCGCACTGAAGGTCCAGCTCAGGAGGCCCACTAGTTAGTAAGAGAACTATAATTTACCAACAGTGATGTTATTTTTGCACAAAATATATTGTGTTGCTATTTAATTGGGTTTAACCTATGCAAATTGAACTCCTCAACAGAAAGAATGCTCAAGCTTTATGTTAATTTGAATACACTAGCCCAGTAGGAGAGGGGGAGATCCCGCCATCTCACCACATCTGATTATATGCAGCAGCTGAGAAAAGTCTATAAATCGTAACAATTTCAGTAGGTCAATGAAGCTGTGCTGACTTATATCTGCAGGGAACCTACCCACTGCCCGTTCCTACATCCTAGCCTGTCCTCATTGTCAAAGAAGCTTTCCAGAACTACAACCACTTTGACTTCTATAATAACTGAGGATAATCCAATCCCAGCAATAATGTATTCGATGACTTGATGTATATACGAGGGGCAAAAGAAAGAATTATTTCCAATCTCAGGTTTTCATTGTACAAACCGAATAGTCAATACTGTTGCAGAAAGACACTGATAAAGTAAGATGTTCCCTTCATGACATTTAGTACTAACACTGAAAGTTTCTAAGGTTGCTAGTTAAACAAAACTCCCAGGAAATCTGATCAAAACATTTTCGGAACATAGGCCGTCATTCTGTATCAGAGCAGTGGCCGAGCCTTTGACTGAAGCTCAAGTTGAAGTATTAGAAGCTGGTCTTGCTATAGCTACTGGAAGAAATATAAAGCCACTAGAGTTTACTTCAGGTCAGCACTTTCAAAGTGAGAGATTCCAGTATCGTGATGCTAGAAGGCTGGAAAAGGAACATCTGCTTTACTCATGTTGGCCCAGGATTTTTAAAAAACCTCTTTGACTTTTTATGAAGAATGTACATCTAACAATTGAGGGAAGCAAAACAACTAACAGACTCAGCTAATTAAAACAGCATTGAAAATGAATCTAGTAAACTCCATCCTAGTATAATATGATTATTTAAAAACCAAAATTTTCACAGAAAGACAGAACTTGCTTTGTTGGACTATGCAAGGTGCATCAACAGTTTGTATTTAAATTCCTGGATACACTGAAATGTTATGAAAATTAATGTCATCTGTCACAAAATCTCAGGTGGTCTAATATTCCCTAAGCTGTGGCTAAGTTGCCAGCTTTATGGTAACTCCACTGAGCAATTTCTTGAGTTATATCTCTTCCTTCTCCTACAGGACAGGTGGCAGGTGGAAGGACAAAGTGACCACACTAAGTTTTTCCAGGAAGAGACTGATCACATTGGAAAAAGGCAAAGGGTTAGATGTGTCCTAGAAGTTGCTTACTGGACCAGTCCAGCAAACTGAGCTCTATTGGACTTGAAATTCTCAAGCCTTCTACAGCCCTAAGTAATGCAAATAACTGTATGTAACCTGTAAATGTTGCTATCTCACAGCAGTTAATATTTTAAACAGCAGCAAGTATTTTAAAAGTAAAAAATAATTTAAAATATATAGCGTGACATAAAGGCAAACCCACCGTTCCCATTTTTATAATGCAAATTCACTACTTAGTCTTCCCCTTTGCAGACTGATTCCTGGCCAGTTGTTCTCTTCACACTGCTAAGCCATCCAAACAGTAAGTAAAATATGTATTGTTATAATTTGCTGGGGTTTCTACACCTGCCAAATCATTCATGCAGAGGATATATCCCCACTACGCCAAAGCGCACAGACAGGTATTTCTGTCAGGAAATCCTAAGGGGGGCCTGTTTCCATTGGAATTTGTTTTTCAGAACTAAACACACCATTTCAGCTATTTTTTTCTAGCCATGACTTTTAATGATGCATGCAAAGACTTCTGAGAGACTAGTGAGCCATGATCTCCCTCTGGAAGAAACGTCCTACCTAGGTCCTTTCAGACCAGTTTACAGGTGTTTTGTGATTCCATGTTCAATTTTTGCTTTAACCAGTTGCAAGATGCGGATGTAAGCCTTATTTGCACATTTCTTGGATGTTCTTAAAACCTTTTCTAAATGTATTGCAGCAAAATAGTGCTGCCCTTCAAAACTTAGAACAGAGATGTGATTACTTCTGCTAGCAGCTAAGTTACTTCATATTCAAGATCCTTCATAATCTTTGGATGTACCAGTCAGACAGGACTTGCTGCGTTTCAAACTAACCTGTTCCAGGACCCCCTTGTCACTTCCTCAGACTTAGTGAGGAGTCTCTCACCAGTGAAGTAGTAGCCCAGGGCACAAATCTCACCAGCAGCTTATGACCAAGTGAACCATGAATGATCTCACAAAAACTTAGGCTTTTGGTTTTTAACATTCTCCAGGGCTGTGTTTCCAAAGTCTGGAGGATTCCTCTTCCACCTACCCACTTTGCAAACCTTGCTCTTTCAACATTTTGTTCTACTCTTTGCCTTTCTGGTTCCTTTTCTGTTTGGCATACATGTCTTGCTGTACGAATGATGCCACCAACAGTTAACCCTGGGTACCTCTGCATTTGCAGCCCCCTCAACCAATGTTGTTTCCCTGACATTCCCCTTTTCAAAGTTTAGACCTATCTTTATGCTTTTTTCTTCAGCCTCCTCCCTTATCTCCCCCCAAAGGAAAAAGTCAAAAAGTCAGCACTATAACCTCAGAAATTACGTTCTGCAAAAACGCTAAAAAGGCCAACTGCGTTTGCATTGTCAGAAGATGCTGAGCAGTTCAAGGAAGCTGAATTAGTTCTGTTTGCCCGGATTTAGCCATCTGGACAAACATTAGTATTCATGATAGGAAAGGCCTTCGCAGTTGTCACCATAATGCCATCATACTAATAGAGATAAATCTATTTTGCTGATCCAGAATTAACTGAACTATGAACTGATTAATATACAAAATGATGGATCAACCTTCTATTTATGCAGGTAGGCTTAGTAACATAGGAAATACTAGGGAAATTATTGCCTTTAAATATTTTCATTCATTAGCCTAACAAAAAAATGCCAGTCTTGCAAAGGCTGAGTTACAATATTTTGCAGTCCATTTAGTTGCGGTATTAGCATTTTGCATTCCTTGTGCTCTTCTTGTTTACTGTTTCTCCATCACAAAGCAAGAGGCAGTGCAGCAGCCGCCTCTTAGGATACATTAAAAAGTGAAAGTTTGTTTTTTCTCAGTGTGGTATTTCTGGCTTTCCTTCTTTTTACCTCAAAACGCAGAGAAAAAGAGAGAGAACCAGAGAGAGGGAAACAGCTGCTCTCCTGCTGAATACTTTTTGCTTCCATTAAAAATTCAGCCACTGTAAAATGATTTCTTGAACTGACACAAAAAGAGACATCACCACAATTCACACACAAGCTCGGGGGAAAGCACTAGGTTTTCTTCGACTGTCTTTATGTCTGAAAAAACTGAGAAGAGGTTTTTTGTTTCCTTTGGACATGAGGAGTTACCAGCCTCACACACGGATGATACCCCACGAGATCATCCAGCTAACTGCATATATACACAGCAGTGAAATTCTCATTCAAGACCATTAACGCTTTCAAAAGCAGCACTGGTTTAGTCACCTACTTTCAGGCTTGTTCCTTCTCTCTCTTACAAAGTCCATAGGGTCTAGATAACTGTTACAAAGCCCTCAAATGAGAACACAAAGTAAATACACTGGAGATCTTTGTGACAAATCCATTTAATAAATATCGAAATACCAAAACCTGGGGATTCAAACCGCACTGGCTTTATGTCTCTCTAAAATAGTATAACATAGCTGAAGGGCTGTAAATGAGATACAGCCTTGCATGCCATTTCAGGAGTCAAAAATGTAAGTAGTCTCAAAACCAGGATCTCAAGGTATACAACTACTCTGGACATGTGGGGATGGAAACAATTGTCCAGGTGAAGATAATGTTATTTGAAAGCACTCTGGCAAATCACAGAAAGACTGATTATTATATGTTCCTGTAATTCTACCTGGACTAATTCTGACTTGTGTATTTCCAGGCACATACATTTCTCTATTCTTTCTTGACTCTCGAGACATTTTTCAAGAAAGCATCCTATAACAATTAGATTTTTAAGTGAAAAGAGTTGCCCTTCTATATCATGTTTACTGAATTAACAATATGCCTCAGTTTACTTTAGATGTGGAAAAGATTTGTGGTTTTTTTTAAACTTGTGTCAGGTTTCAAATCACATTTGAAGTAGTATGCAAAATGAACAAAAAGCCAGCAACAGCTGGAACACCTTCTACAGAACATCTTCTGCAGCTTTTAACACGGACAGGACTCTGAGCCTGGACCACTGAGCTCCCACAGCAGAAGTACTCTGGAACGCTCTTCAAGCAGCGCCATTTTCTCACTAAACTCTGCCAGGAAAGTGCACACATGTCTATGAAAACACATATTCTTCACATATATCCAGTTATACATAGCAACAAAAACAACTGTTTGGCACTGTTAGGTGGGAAAATCCAATTAGTTTTAGCAACAACCACTCAATCAGGCAAAGAAGTCAACTGATACACTTGGCAGTCTCCTGCATTGTTCCCAAGCCAGGTTTTAGTTATTTCCTGAAAGATATGTTGACTGCTGAAGCTAAAACTTCCTTCAGAGTTTTAGAAGTCTGAGAGTTTCTGCTGGGGTTTTGTGGTTTGGTTTTTTTCCTAATTGAAAATGGTATTACTTAGCAACAAGGATTGCACTCTCAACCAGTGAAAATGCAATACAAAGCAGTTTAGACGCAATGTCCTTGCTCTTTTGAATTTCATAATACAAAATCAAGAAGCCCCTGGGTTAAGCTATATGCTAATGGAAGCCAGCCCCTCAACTTCTGCATTCTCCGTCTAGGTCTTGGGTGCTGGCAGAGAGGAGTAACTCAGCATGGTCAGGAAATACATAGAATGGGTGAGGTCAAGTATAACTGAGTCAACATGGAGATAGGCTGAGTAATAAACTGTTACTGAAATGAGGAACTGAAGAAGAATGACTATCCTCCTAAAAGCAAGGAAAGCAGGGAAGGATTAATCCCTTTTCAGCTGATGCAGTCGCCAACAATCCCTCAATGTCTGAACACTGACAAGAAACTGGCTCCTGGACAAAGAGCAGAGAGCTCAAGTTGAATCCACGTGGGATGAAACACTGATCGGAAAGGTTTTGGAGAACAAAGAGATATTGCTCCCACTTTCCATTGGCATACTATCTCGTTTTGTCAAATCAGTGGAAAGACCATGTGATACCACTTTCCAAAAATATCACCTTTCATCTCCAATTTACTGTGAAACTTGGCCTTGCTTTCCCAGACAAGACCTAGTGCAGAAATCCACAAATCTCCTCCAGATTCAATCACTCTAATCCTCCTTCCCTGCACCAAGGTTTCACACTATTCACAGGCTTGAACACATCTGACCCAAGTTCAAGTCCCCATTTGGCTCCTGGTCTTCTTACGAACTTCCAAAAAATCGACGGATGAAGTCCCAGTGATAATAAAGTTTAAATTACCACTCTGCCAGCTACATTTCTTTTGAACTGAAAAGACCACAAAGCTCTGGATGAACCAAATCGGTCCTGCGGCCGAAGCGTTCTCAGCCAAGTGGCTCTCGCAGTGGAATAACACAGACCGTTTCTAAAAAATGCTGTAAAACCTTCAGAGCTTGGAGAATTTTTCCTCTGTAAGAATTACACTTCCACTCACATGCCCTCTCCTGATCAACTCAAAATCTGAATGAACAAATTAAAGCAATTTTCCTACCTTACATACAACTTCTTAGAAAGAGAGCAGCTTCCTGCAGGAGGTGCCATTTTTTTCCCTGCACTGCCTAAAAAGTAGCACAAGTATGTGCTGCTACTTTGCAGAGGTGCACTGCAAATCCTCGTTCTTACTATTTGCCCCACAGCATAACACAGTGCTTTTCAGAAACACAGTTTCAAATAAGTACTCCCTGTCCCAAAGAACTAAAGACTTCAGGCTACATGAGCAAATCTTTCTGTACAAGTGCCAGCAAGGTGAGAGGAGAGGCAAACGACTTCTTTCTTCCTGCCACTTCCCACACAGAGACTGGTCGTGTTTCTATTTGCGCTCATCTTTACTTTGCTGACTCAAACACTGATGCTCCAAAAATGTAAAGCAGTACTGGGTATAAAAACGCTAAGTGGACACATTAACTGAATGGCACAACGAGTCTTCAGCTCTCCCTCCATCTCTGGTTTGTCACTGCCATTGACATCCTTCCTTTCCTGAGGGAGGGGAAGATGTGGTAGAGTGCGCAGACCTTAACAAACCCCAGATTCTGGTCAACTAAAATAAGAATATTGTGACCTGAGTGTCATGTTAGATCACAGTGAAGAGTTACAAGATACACTGTTGAGGGTGATCCGTATGTCCTAGCACACTGTGCATCCAAGGGGATGCAGAAATCCATTCAGCCATTCGCTTTTTGTAGTAACAAACATCAAATACCCTGTCTACAAAGATGAGCAAAACACTAAAACAGTTGTATTCTTCCTTCCAGACAGAGTCATTAAGGGAAAAATGTCTTTGCAAGACTCATCTGAAACAGTGTTGACATGAAACACTGCAGGAGCTACTGAGAAAAAATGAGCCATGATGCTGTCAGCACATAAACATCTCCCATCTTACAGCCCTCAGAACAAATAGAACAAATAGCACCACCTCGTCAGCTCTCTCAGTGTCTTGCCACTACAGGCTGGATGAAGAGTGTCTAGGGAAAGATTAGGCAAGGCGCAGATGAAGCGAGTGGGAAGAAGAAAACACACTGAAGCATCACCTTGTTGCTCCACTCCTTCAACTCCCGCTCAATCACTGTGCAGCATCAACTAGAGTTTCTGGCAGGAAAAACCTTGCCTGGAATAAACCCACGGAGAGATGCCACGGCTCCTGAAGCTGCAGATGAACCCTAGAGTCTCCGAGGAGAACATCTTGTTCTCTATCCTCCCCAAAACTCAAGGCAAAGCCTATAAAGTCCTCATCTGAGTACTGAAATCTGCAGTGTAGCTGCTCATTGCTAGTGAGAACAGGAGAGCACAAGTAAAAAAAGGCATAGTGCACCAAGCTATTTAACTCTTCCCCTTCCTTCTTTTTGAAAGTTGTATTCTCAGCAGAATGATGCATGAAACCTACTCGAGACAAAAAGGCAAAGAAAAGACAGTGCTAATAAAACTATGTATAGACATCAGAAAAAAAAAGAAAGAGAAATCTATTATTTCAGAAATAGCTGCATACTGCAGCTTCAAAACAACATAATAAAAAGAGATGGGAGAAAGAAAGGCTAACTAGCACTTAAAATTCACATTACTTGTTCACCCCAAATCTGTCTGTCACTATTATGTGGCATCATAAAAATCAAGTCACCAAGCAAAGAACAAAAACAAAGTGTTACTGGCTTCCAGCATGTATAAATACATAAAACAAGAATACTAAAGTCTCTGCAAAAACATTTAAACATTCTCAGTATATATAAAACCCCACATATTTTGTCTATAAAAGGATGCAATAGGACAGTAAACATTCATAGAACCCTTAACACAAGCAAGCAGAAATCTTTAATTTTAATAAGTCTGCCACAAAGGTTTGAAATGCTTCTAGAAATAGTCCAAAATATTAAAGACAGTTAAGCTGTGGTGGGTTTTGTTTATCTGTTTGTTTTATATAACAAGTGGATTTATCTTGAAAGACAACTGAAGTCTCCTTCCCCTGTTCTCTTTTTGCATTTTAATGGTATTGCTCAATTATGCAGCATGCAATGTTAAAATCCTTATATGCGATTTAACCATTGTCTGCAGTCCTCGTGGCTTGAATAAACTGCCTAGTTAATTAATGACACTTCTTCAATGCTATAAAAAGCCTCTAGCCATTTTTCCCAGTAATTTGAGTAATTCATCCATCAGTGAAAATAAGTCTTTCAGTTCTTCCTCAAAGACTGTATCTTACAGTGCAATTCTGAGTGGCTCTGGTCATTGTAAATATATATGTATGGTCATTTGATAGTCCCTGCACCCACAATGGATTGGGGAAAAGATGCATTTTTATATGGCAAGACACAAAAATATAGATATTCCCTGGCATTTTAAAGGCTCCTTTATGCGAACCTGTAAAGATCCTTAATAGGGACAAGAAGTATTCTAATAAAGACCAAAATAATTGCTTACACTTTCAAATTTTACAGGGTGTAATTTTTTTCATTTTGTCCTTCCTTCCCTTCATTCATAATAATTAAGGTAAATATTTGCCTTCCCTATACTGCCCCAGTTGCCTGTTTGTAGCTCCCTTTCATCATTCTGTCAACTCATTAGAAGGCTGTCTTCAAGGTTCTTTTTCCACACAGCTAGATGTCTGAGCATAATTAAACTTGATCAGTGTGACTACTGCAATAGCAAGGACTGCCTGCATCAGACGTGCGCTACAGCACCTGATCAAAACCAAAATGGTAGGGTGAATGGAAGCACAAACTCCTCGTTCCAGAGCAGCAAGCAAAAGAAGACGTAGGTGAGAAGATGGCATCGTGGCCCAAACAGATACAACGCATTTTCAAGAATAAATTCCTTATTTTTAAGCCATGTTCTGGAAGCTAGGTAAAGCTACTATTCCTAGTTTCAGCTCAGGGGTTGTTCAGAACGACTATTTCCCTGAAAAGGTGGTAGCAACTGCAAATCACAGCCCACAGATGAAAATGGGGGGATCCAAAAGCAGACTATAATAATGGATTGATTAGTTAAAATTCCTGCCAGGGACTAAAGCCACACCAAAACCAAGGAGCCTGAGAGGCAAGCTCATGAAACGTCTGGTGCCACCGGTAATCATTTGACAGCGCTTCTTGTTAATTAGCTCCTACCGCGTGGTGAGAATTGTGCCGTAGCTCCTACCTCACGGCAGCCACTTGGCACAGCACGGCGCTGATCCTATCAGGGACATCTAAGACACAAAGTGCTGTATTAGCACAGGGAGCCGGCACGACTACACCGCTGGACCCAGAAAGTAGCACACATCCCCTCCTTCATGTGAAGCCCCTTTCAGCATCCCGGGCTCCACCCTGAAGCGCTGCAGGCAGGGTGCTGCAGGCAGGGCGCTGCAGGCAGGGCGAAGGAGGGGAAGCCTGCCCCTGTCTCGTGCCTTTCAAGGAAAAAGATGCTGAAGCATCTGTGGTCGCCGTGGGATGGCGAGCGCCAGGAGCTAACAGCGTAGAAACTGCCTTCCTGCACAGCTACTGCAAGCTACAAAAGATTTAAAAAAACCCAACATACAGACCTCCCGCACCCTGCGTTTTGAGACAAATCGGTTTCATCTGCTCCTGGTCTCACAGGTTTTCTTCCAGTATCTCCTAGGACCCTGCAGTACACACGGTATCTGTTCCTAATGCTGTGCTGCTTTTCTCTTCCACCGCGAGCAGAATTTTGTATGATTAGACACAGAACAGACTGAAACTTGGGGCCTGTATTTACACATTCTTAGTACTAATGCATGTTGTGTTGCGATGGGACCACATACAATAGTTAATGTTGTACCCAGCAGGATGCCAATCAAACTAGCTAACTGATTGTATACCTATTTTCAAAGCAAACAGAAGGAAGTGCGCTGGCAAAGTTCACACGTACCTGTTGTCTGTCATGTCCCGGCCAAAGAGAATGCTGGCCAGTCCCTGCATTTCCACAAATAAAAGCTTACAACAGGAAAGAGGAGGGGGAAAAATAGAAATGGGCTCCTACAGCTGTCAGAAAAGTCTAATAATTTACATTAGCTGAGATGCAGGGAACACATATAGATTAACAGCACCTCTTGGGATATCCAGGAATTAAAATACATTCATTCATTTTCATCAAGGCTTCCCTCTATTAGAGAGTGATTCCCTTCTCACACACAGAAACAGCAACAGAAACAACCCCAGTGAAGTCCAGGGAGTTACACTATATTGCTACGAACAAGAGGATAATCAGACCCCTCTACAGTTCTCACCCAGTTCTCTGACACTGTGCCTTTCTCTCCTCGTGAACAGAGATA
This sequence comes from Mycteria americana, assembly GCF_035582795.1. Classification (NCBI taxonomy): domain Eukaryota; kingdom Metazoa; phylum Chordata; class Aves; order Ciconiiformes; family Ciconiidae; genus Mycteria; species Mycteria americana. The sequence goes on from NC_134367.1 coordinate 69,059,112, forward strand.
AGCCTCTTTAATAGGTAAAATCTGGGAGAAGGAGAGGGAGAGGATGGCCTGAGGGCAGCAGAAGTTGATAGAAAAATGTCACTAGGAGCTGAGCAAGCACACAGGAGGGGAGATGAAGCACTGGAAAGATATTTTATATGACTTGTGGGCTTAGGAAAAATCCTCAATTACTTATTGACATTGCTTCTGTAATTATAAGTAAACCCTTTGGCTAGACAAAACTCAAGTTCTTCTCACTTGGGAAGTCATTCAGTCTACTTGGTATGTACACTCCCTCTTTGCAAACAAGCATGGTACAACACCACAGACCTGTCTTCTCAAGACAGGGTACAGCATTCTCTGATATTTCAAATTTACTTTTCATTTCAAATATACTTTTATCCCTACACGATCCTAGGTGAGCCTTCTCACCAGAAAAATACTCCACACGACCCTGAGGAAGTAGGCTCTACTACAGCCTCTTGTAGCCCTGAAAAAAACATTTCAAAACAGTGAAAGGAAGGTCACACTCCTGAGTGATCCCACCTGTCTGAGTTTGACCGAAGTGTGGCACTCTGCTTGAGACACAGAGCACCCAGTCCTGTAAAGCCTTCCTATTCTGTGTATTTGCTTATTATCCTCAAGAACCCATTGGTATAATGGGGCTCTGTGCCTCGGCCAGACGCGTGCTCTGGTTATAGTGTACAGGAGCAGGAAACACCTGAAGCCCTCCACAGGAGCAGGACTACAGACACACAATGGAAAAGAGAAAATTAACTTCTAGTCCTCTACAATAAACATGCAGAATCACAATCAAAAGGCCTATGTATCGAATTAGCTGAAGAAGTCCGTAGCTCAAAGTCCAGGCTCAAGACCTGGGTGTGAACCACAGTAAAAATTTGCCAGTGACATTCACGAGAAGATCATCTGACGACACATGATGCTGAGAAAGAAAGCGCTGGAGTCAGGCAGGCTGTATCAACTGTCTTATGACTCACACTAAGCTTGTCCCCAACACACAAGGAGAGCTCAAGAAATCCTGAAAAACCAACAGAGCCACAAGAAGAATGATACCACTCTCTTCCTGAAAGAAAATGCAGAACAGTTGCATCTAGTATTAATAAAATCAGCCAGCAACTTCCTGAGGGCAAAGTACATACCACATCAGTTAAAAGATACAACTATATGCTCAGTTGCAGCAGGAGTGTACTCATCTCTCCGTGCTCATCTCTCCAGCTCTCATCCCATCTCCAGGCTCTCAAAAGACTTTGGGAAGCATAAACTATGGAGTTTCAACCACAGGTGGCATCAGCTGCTGCCTCAGGTGTTTTACTTACAAGCCCATGTCAAAGCACAGCAAGGACACAAACTCAGAGGCCACACACGCTCTTGCAAACAAGAAGATGGTTGGCAATACTGTAGCTCCAACCACTTCTTGCCTCCAATGGAAAGATGGTGGTAGGAAATTACCCTCCTTTTGCAGAGCTGCCACGGAGCCGTGGTGAGGAGTGACAGAGGTGACAGGCTACTGGTGTTGAATAGACCGATAGGCGAAAAGATGGAAAATGAGACTTGAAGAAAAGAGGAGGATGCATGCAGAAGAGGGCTGAGGGAGCAAGTTAAGAGAACTGAAGAGTGAGGTGAACAGACAGACTGTATTGAGCAAATTTTTATCAGGACAATAGAAAACTGACACTGAACAATGCATTCCCCTTGGAAATTTAACTTTCCAAGTTAGTTGCGCTAATGTCATGGGACCATGGAGTGTAATGTTTTCCAGGAATACTTTCATTAGCAGTCTTCATGGTGCCAGAGGGGTGACAAAAAGAATAGTATGAAAATACAAATGTAAATGTTGACATTTATCTTTCACTCACTGTACTGATAAGTAGATTACGTTAGGCAATAGGGAAGATGCTGAAGCTACTCTAGACTAGAATAATACTCTGTTCTCATTTGCACAGATACAAATCAGGAGAGAAATTAGATAAGGAGATAAGCTAGTAAGGGACACACATGTATTTCCGTATGTGCTTATTTGTGTGTAATATATGCAAAGTCCTTCCCCCCCAATTTACTATTTTTAGTTTGAACTGAGCATAGTCTCTCGCCTTGTACCTCGGTGAGCCATATTTCCTTGTGCCTCCAGAGGCAAATACATCTACATATGTTTTAGAAGATTGCTTCTTTCCACCAACTCTGGAGAACAGGACAAAAATCCATCATCACTTAACAGGCAAACCCCATAGTTAGGAGAACTGTGCAGAGCAACATGATGCTCGTGGCTGGTTTTGGTCTCTATTTCAATGAGTTTGTCAGCAGCAGAGTCTGTAACTCAAGCAAGTGATTTTCACACAGCTAGAACTGGCCATTATGTTTGAATGCGCTTATCTGGACACTGAACAAGTGTTTGTTTTCTGGAATAACCACTTACGGAGCATCCAGATTAGAAAGTACAAACATATCGTCTAAATCGAATTACAGGCAGTCAGTCACCCCAAATTAAACACTCAAGTGAAGATATTTCCAAATACAGCAGCAACAACTGAATATCCCACAAATGGGGTAGTGTCGTGGTTAAAACATAGGACTGAGCACTATTAGATCTTAGTTTCCCCTCCTATTTCTGCTGCTTGTCTTTTCCTCTTGATCTCAAGTAAATTATTTATTGTCGAGATTTACATTTCCCCAGATTCAAAAAGAGGCAGTTAGACTCCCTGGCTTTAAAGAGCAGTGTTGCAATAATTAATTCATTATTCTTTGTAGAGCACTCTAAAATTATTAGATGCTGCTGCAGAAATGCATATTACTAGTGCTATTACATTCCACTAGCAATTCCCAAAATAACTCTGTCTTGGATGGATTTATAGTATTCTAAATTAAAGTCAGTGGTACCTTGAGTCTTGAACCAGCACCTTTTCATGGCAGTGTAAAATGAAGGAAGGAAAATAATCCAGTTGTGTTCATAACACAGTTTCTCTTTGCACTATTCTACCTCCATAATTTCTTTCAGTACTATATTATACACACATTAAACATAACGACAGCAAGCACATGGAAGGAAAGAACGTTCCAGTAAGCTCAACAGTGAATGGCAAAGGGCCATTGTAAATTCTGCAAATGAAACCAATGGGCTAGCTCGAGCCCCGCTATAAATGGTGAAGTGACCAGTATCATATGCTTCTTTAGAAAAGCAGTAAAGAAAAATTTTTTAAGTGGCTTTTTCAAAGCTCAACAAGTTTTGGACTCCATGGTTGGAAAAATGGCCTTATTTTAAATTATGTTGTTTGCATGAGGCTGAGAGGTCTCTCTGACACTCCATCAACTGGATCCATTTGCTCATGTGAAGGCAAACATAACCACATCCGTCACTGGAACTGCTTTTGCTGCAAGTGCAGACTGGACAGCTCTATACAGAAATGACAAGTCAGATGTTTAATAGTCCAGGCTGTATCTCTGCTCAAATGCATTTTCAAGATAGCTGTATCAACAGATTAGGGGTACAACTACAGATTCCTGTCTCAAACAACTAACTTCGAATAAGAGTGCATGTGAATCGGGGTGAAAAGTGATGATAGGTAACTTGGTACATTATCATATTTGCCTAATGAGAATGACAGGATGAATTAAATTTTCATTATCTGTGGGAGCACCAGTTTTGAGGGAAACTGTTCTTACAAAGCGACCAGTTTACTTAACTTTTTAAAAGCTGTACTCTATAGCATATCAATGCAACACAATTAATACCTCTAAAGGCCCCGTTACCTGTTGGTCATCTGGAGTCCATATGCCACAGGTGATCTGACTCTCCAAGTTTATTTCCGAAGACCAGTGTCTTTGTCCGCTGACTGAACCGACCAGCACAAATCCATCTCTATAGGAGATAAGTGCTTGAGTCCCATCGTGGCTCCATGTGAAGTCGCTTACCTTAACACATCAAAGACAAGAAAATAGAATGGGCCATGTAGGAATTTTCTGTTGTTTTAATAAAAGGTAGCACTGCATAGAACTAGCCAGGGCAACTATTAGCCCAGTTGTAGCTCTGATGTCATGGCTACTGGATAAAGCAACTGTCCTTGCAAAGTGTCTTTGTGACAATTCTTGCATATTCCTTTCAATAAAGAAATGTTTCATTTTCTCCTGTGCTTTTCGAAAGGTATAAAGCACCATTCATTGTCCTCTTCATTTTGCCTCTCAGGACTTGATCGCTCTCGACTGCAGAGAAAACATGCATACCAACCTGTGCCCCCCGATCATTCACAAGCTCCACAGACCATCTGCCTTCGTATTGTATCCAAACAAATATTCCTCCGTCTGCATCGCAGGTTGCTAATTTCTGGAATGGTTCGTTCCATCTCACCAGCACAACCTTAAAAGATTACAAACAAAACCAGCATTACCAAAATGGCGTGTTGTGCTAACAACTATTTAACAAGAGCCAGTTAAACAATACTGCAAAATAAACATCACCGCATTTAAATCCTAAAGAAGATGTACAAAACAGTAATTTTCAGCACAGCATTAGGCGCCTCTCAAGAACAGCTGGAATCATTTAGTCATGGCTGTCAGGAAATGCACAATCTCTCACCGTCAGGCCTTTTTGGAAGGCATCATCGCATGCTTTCAACAAAAACACACTGTACACTGGTATGTAGGATTTCACTACAGAAGCAGCAAACAGGAGGCCCCGTACAGACCATCCAACACTCTTTCAAATGATTTCCCCCACCGTAATCTCAGACTGTCAGACTCCACATCAAATCATCACCTCTTGCTGACTTCAAATGGAGTTGCATGCACTGGTATCAGATTGAATTTGAATACTCCTATCAATAGTGACGTGAAAAAAAAATTGAGAGTCCCAAATTACTAAAAAATTGAAGTTTCACAGAAAAGTTGCTTTGCTACTGAGTGCAGAAGGAATGCAAAGCAGTTTTAGGCTCTTCTCTCCACATTAGAGCTATCTGGGCTTTTCTGGAGAATCTAATCAAGTCTAAACCTACCAAATTGCTCTCTCATTTCTCATTAATATCAGATTTAACAAATAGAGTATCTCTTGAGACCTCAGTATAGAACTGAAAAAACCATGTCATCCTAGTGCGTGAAGCAGAAATTAGCTTTAAAACCATTTATCTTCTGTTAGTGACTTTTTCTTAAAAACTTTTTTCCAAATCAGTTTTATTTCAAAAACATGCAGATATATGTGGGACGCTTATGTTCATCCACAAGGAGATTCCCCCCCCCCAGTTACTTTACAGAGACATGGCATATACAAACAGAGAAAACATATATTAACTAGTCAATCAGTAGGGTGTTATTTTAACTAAATGGGCATCCAGCTCTAATGATGCTTTTTCATAAATCTAAATAGATAATCATTTAAAAGAGACAGAAAGAGAAGATTTTCCCAAAATATACTTTGCTGTTTAGAAATGGACCGATGCTCCTAAAGATCCCAGTCCTAAGATGAGCTCTGAGTAGACAGACCCACCAAGCTTCACAATAAAATCAGCAGTCATTTTCAGAATTAGGATTTAAATAAGCATACCCGAAACCTAAACTTGACAGCTGAAAAAAGATGATCTTACATTTATTTAGCGAGTGCTACATTTATTCACAGAATGTCAAGGGTCAGAACTTCAGAACGTGTACATCAGTGTAGCTCGCCAGCCTGAAGCATCAACCCTTGAACGATTAAACAGCTAAAAGAAAACTTTCTTCGTGCATACGTGAAGATTATGGGGAGAAGCAAGTATGACAAACCACCTCTCTGTTGTTAAGCAGCTAAGAAGAATCCCTTTGAGATTTTGCAGAAGAACACTTGCTTTTCCTTGATTATAACCTTGCAGCTGCACTCCAAGTCACAAGTCCTGTCTCCAGTCGGGTGGATTATATCATGCCACTAGGTGGGTTATAGCACACGCTGCCTTTTTTTTTTTTTTTGGAAGAGCAGTAAATAAAATCTCCCGATATATTAATACAAGCAGCTGTAGTTTGGTAAAAGTTTCACTCTGCCCCTTCCATCTAAACAAGAATAGCACAGATTTGTCAAAATTTTGTTTTCTATTCGGTGTAACTCCCATGCACAAACCCGTCGTTTCATCCACCCTGAGGCAAAACGCAACGATGACGTAACTGTACTTGTCAGCAATGCCTAACAGTATTAAGAAAGAAGTGAAGAAACCCCCATATGTAACACAAGGATAACACTGAAAAATCTCCATCCCAGCCCTTAAGGCTGGGAGTCGCTAAGGCTAACAATGACTATTAATAGAGTGGAAGGTACTTATCACCACTGAAAATCAGACCTTTAATGCTTAGACAGTGCCCATGTTGGACATTTCACAGATCATACAGAATAAATTGCTAGAGAAAATTTAGGAATAAAAGATAAAACTAACAGTTCAAATAACATGTTTTTTAACTAACACCATCAAAGGTGCTACTACTATCTGTCTTAAAATTGCCCCCTTTTGGCAAAGACTTGAGACAAGCATATGATTTTATAGATTAGACATACCGGCTGACTTAATGGTACAAATTATGGGCAAAGTGACAACAGTTACCTTGATGTAGTTTGTCTCTTTTCTATTTTAAATAGGAATCTTGCTAAAACTTGAAGATACCTTTTGATTCAAATTCTCTCCAAACTGTCTTTTCTTTGGATTTGATACAGCATCCAAGGGTACATTTGAATGTAAACAAGATTTACTAGAGCATCCCTCCCTCCGTCCCAATTAGATAAAAATTAGGAACTTCCAAAACAAACTTACTGCTTTATAGTCACAAATGAAAGTGAGACAATGATTTTATATGCCTTCTGATAACACGCTTACAAGGAAGCAAATTTGCAATTTGAAAGTTCAACTTCTTTAAACACAGAGTAAAGGTTATCATTTTATGAGGTCATTTTAAAGATGCTTCCATCATTTACATTTAACATCCAACTGCAGGTGCTCAGTCCACAGCTGCTTTGAATACTTCCAATTTAAGTTTATTTCATTTCTCATAACATAGTGAAGCAGAGATAAAGAAAGGAAGACGTATTGCCCTAAGAATTAAAATTACTTTTGGCTTTTATGTTGGCTAAAATGTAAAGCATATGAAAACATGCCCCACTGATAGCACACTTAAATAACGCATAAGCCTGAATTACCCCTCTGCAAAGAGGAATTTTATTGCTAACCCATAAACGCAAAGATATCATTACTTTCACTAACAGCTTCAACTCACAAGGGACCCATTTTTACTTCTGCCTTTATGGTTCTCTGCTTCCTACTTAGCACCTTCACACAGGTACTGGCGGACTGAGCTGTTTAATCTTGTATTGCAAGAGCGAAAATGTTGGTGTGCCAAAGAAAGTAGTCTGTGGACCATTTGTGGTCCACACAGCCTTTCTGTATTGCCTAGTGATTTTCGTTTGTTTGTTGTTTGTTTGTGGTTTTTTTTAAATACTATAAAAACCACAACTTGTGTTTGTTCTACCCTAGAAAAAATTTGTATCACAGACATTAATCAGCTTCTGAACTGCTATCATACAGGAAATGATCTCCCATGAATAAAACTTCAAGAAACTCCTGGACTAATACATTAAGTACAATGTAAAGGCCAATATATTGTCCCCAAACAGGATGCTTTCCATGAAGTTCAATGAGCTTTTGAATCAGGGTCATATGTTTTCTTTGAGCTCCTTTTTATACAATGCATAGTAGTGAAAAATTTGTTTCAAAAGTGGAACATTCAGCACCTTCAATAGATCTGTTTTAATTGCCAACTTGATTTTCAGGAATTAAATTTAATTAATCCTAAAGGTGCTAGAAACTCTCCCCAAGAACTGGCTGCATACTATGCTGCTGCAAACACAGCAGAATCAGCAAAAAATAAAACCTTTAAAAATTATTTTCATCACAAATTAAGGGTACGTGAGGATTTGTTATCCTCAACGTTAAAAAACTTGTTTATGTATAAAATTAAAGGGGAAAATATTGTTAACTTACACTCGGGATATGAACCCATGCATTCACTTCCAGTACTACGGACTAATCAAGAATGAAATAGTTGATAACATTTCTCAATTAAAAATGTTGTGCAAACATAAATTATAGTTTATGAACCTCAGTTACTTCCCTGTACTTCTCATCTTCACAGATGCTCCATTTGGAAAGGCCTTGTCTTGTGGCAAAGGAAACATCTGTATTATTCTAATTGAAAAAACAGACCATTTTTTTTTTTTTAAGATCACTTAATTATGCTTTAAAATTTCCATTTTCATTCACTCTAATGCTTTTTGGTCCATTACTGCAAATAACAAAACAAAGTCCAATCAGTCTCTGGCCCGAAAGATCATCAAGTTTCTTGGAAAGACGCTGCCACAGAAAGACCATCATGCAGCTAGCAATGTTATTATTTATTAACATCTTAGACAAGAAATTTTGAGTAACTGGAATTTTTGGAGTAGCAAATATGTGATTTATAGTGAATGTGACCTCTTCCCAACAGAAGCCAGGTTTGGTGATTTAACTTCATTACGTGCTATTGACACTTTTATTATTTTTTTCACATTTTCTAACACAATACAAGTCCGCTAAAATTCAAAGCATTTTGAGAGCTTTTGTTATTCCTAATTTCATTACAGTTTTTGAAGGAGATGACTGAAAATAGGACACCAATCAATCTTCCAAGAGCAGAAGTCCTTCATCTGGAACACCACACAACAGTCATTACTGAAATCTTACCGCTGGAGTCCCTAAAACATCCAGTACCTAGTTGCTGTAGAGGCAAGGGACGAACATCTAGAACAAATAAATGGGTAAATAACTAGGACAGTTAGTTCCTAGAGTTCCTCACCAAATTTAGACAGATTTTATTATTGAAAGGAAACTACACCACACTGTAGCGAGTCACAGAGACTGTTTTAATCTCAGCTCCTCCATGCATTTTACTGGGGAGCAGGCATATGCCCTAAAGATAGAGGTCTTCTCCAGTATTCATTTTCACATATGCTATGGAGATCTGCTTGCAGGTGAACTATGGCAGCAATAGAGAGCAGAGGATACTTGATGGCAAATATTAGATTACAGCACGATTTGCTACACCTGGAGAGCCACGTTCCTTCACCTGGCAGGAGCATTTCTGAAACTACAAGTGAATTCGGCGTCTTTGCAGGGTGCACAGGCTTGTGATGCATTATAACTCCATGGAGCATATACAACACTAAACGTTCTATGCAATTGCTGGCCTTTTTCTCCCCCTAATAAATCATACTGCATTTCTAATGCTATTGAAAGTTCTGATATGAATCCACCTTCCAAGCAGCGATGGCAAAAGGCCTAACTGTTCCTAGGACAGAAACAGAAAAACTAATGAAGGACATTAGGCTATTGCCTACAGTAGCAGACTCCAGGACTCAGTCTGTCTGAAAGCCTCTTCCAATCCTGTGCTTTTAGGAAAGTACTTAAGTTTTTAAAGGAACATATAAGGGTTGAAACAAAGCACTGGAAAAGGGGACTGGAAAATCTACCCAGGATCACTGAGCATCACCTATTTGCTGTATTGAGCAATCCTATTATGCAATCTCCTAGTAAGTAGATTGACCTTCACTCATGGTTATAAGCACAAATACATGCATATAGTGCATATAGGATGTACAACACACTGGCACACGTTATGGTTTATTAATGGCAACAAAGATGGAGAGATGTGTAAGTGTATTTATCAAAGAAAAAAGATGAGTGTACAGTGGGGAACAGAAATGAAACAAAAGTAAAGGGATCAGAGAAACCAATAACCACCTTTACTTGCTAATACAGTTCAGTGTCTCTCTCTACATAATATATAAAGATATAGATAGATGCATATAATGCGTATATACATTACATACATGTAATATGGGTGTGTGCATGAACACACATCCCTATTAAACCCTTGAGGAAACTGTGCCAACTTTGTACATTTGTTGACTTGAAGTTAGTTAACTAAAGCAGATTTTTATAATGCAAATGTAATTTAAAAGTGACAACAGGTGCCCAGAATAAGCAGTAGCGTTGCAGTTAACGAGCTGTTGCTTCTCACTATACTTTACCTATAACCAATGCTTGGTTCTAAATGGTTCTGCGTATGTTCAGTTCAATGAAAGGTAATGTTCAACTATTTTTTTAAATATTAGTATTTTTAAAATAAAGGCTACTCAAGTTTCTCTCTCCTAATTTCCCATGCTGCAAACAGATTGTTTGCAATTGGTCTTACTTTCATCTTCACTTACGACTTTCATTTCTTGCCATTACAATGAAGTCAGGATAATTCTCTCCATTTGAACTAATTCAATCACGCAGACAAAGAGCATCAGGTAAGTATTCTTCCTACTAATAACACTAGACAAAAAATCAGCAGACATGGTAGACAGCTAGTTTGACTCTCCTGGGGTGGCACACCCATCTTCCTATCCTACTTGTCTTATATGGCATTCTCTAATGATACAGTCCCTGTCTCTCCCACACCCGCAGAGCTTTGACTTTTTGTTTCCAGAGACATTACACCCGGGTGGAAGTGTTTCGTTTGCATATGGAGCTGTCAGTTTCCAAAGAACGATACCCGTCAAGGAATTATTATTAAGAAGAAACTACAACTATTAATATTGTAGTATTGCAAACATTGTGCTGCAGCTAAAGAACGGCAAATTTATAATAGTCAGTGTCTACATTTCTTGAGAAAAACTGCCAACTCGCAATAGGGGCTGCACGTTACATAGTGGGTAAAGGACCGGCGAACGAGTTCTTGAAGACAGAAAACACCATCCAAATTCTTCGTGTTTCTTTAGTCTAAATAAGAAGAAAATGAACTCTCTTCCTGGAAGGACTGGAGTAGCCTCCAGATATCTCAGGGACGGAGGTCCTTTAATAACCCTTACCCCTGCCACGGGAGAAGCTGCGGCCACTGGCGAGGTGTGCCGGCGGCCGGGCAGCTGCTCACAGCCCCTGGGGGTTCGGCTGCTGCTGCGGGCAGCGCTTTCCACTGCCGCTCGTACAGTAGAGGTCTGCCGCTTTACCCCAGCATCCGCCTTTTTCCTTGAAAAAGTGTATTACTCTGCCAGCAGCTGTCATCTTGCTTTTTCTGCTCTTTGAAAAGGAGTTTCTATTTCTATATATACTATTTAAACAAATATAACAACATTCTTGTGACAGATGATATAAAAGCTATTAACTACAAGGTTTTAAAAATACAAAAAAAAATCCATGCAAAGACCAAATTTGAATAGGCTTTTTTTTTTTAGACTGGATATGTGATTTCATGGTATAACATTCTCAATAAGCTGAGCGTGACATCTGTGTCAGCTGGGGACCTAACCTTGCGCTAACTGAAATCAGAGGTAAGGCTGGACCAGCAATAATGTGCTGACCTTAACGGACCTGAAAGGACTCTGGACCTTCTTCTGACCACAGACTTCTCTGTGGCCTTCACATGAAAACCTACTCCAAAGCAACTACATCCCTAACTCAAACACCTCAGGTAAGGGTCTAAAGGTAAGTACAATGTAGGGATACATTAGAAGCTCTGTGCCATTTTGTTCAATACGCTTGCTCTCATTTTTATCCCTTTCTCCTTGGCGTTTGTTTTCACAATGCTCAGAGCACACACGGGGCTGACAAAAGACTCAGATCATCTGCTCAGCTGCAGAAAGAGAAACGGCCAGGTAGGAGCACTGCAGTTCACCAGCAATAACCCTCTGAGTAAGCACAGGGGAGGTAACCAGTCACCCAGCGCGCACTCGCTCTCCGTCTGAGCGGCTGGTACCCTCTGCAAGTAATAGTGTGGTTGCTCACCCTCTGGGGAGAGTGTTGATGCTCCCCAGCAAGTTTTGTCTATTTACTTTGCAGATGAACGCCACACATGCCTATTTTTAAAAGGTATCTTGGGGTTGGCATCCGAGTCACCACGTACACCTATTTTTGAAAGGTATCACATGGTTGGCATCCAATCCTCAATGGAAGGCAGTCTGATCTTTAAAAGCTCTAGGGGTGATTTTGGCAAATAGGCAACTGCAAGAAAAATTTCTTTTGATAGCTACTTTGAGGAGGGAATGTACTTAGTGTGAGTAAGATGTCGTCTTAAAAATACCTAGACTGTCAACATCTCACTGAATACATTTAGGAGCCTTGATAGTAAACTGCGAAGACGAGGACTCAGAAAGGCTCTAAAGCTTTACAAATCTCCTTACGTTCCTTAAGTCATACACTTCATTTTAAGAAATACGCCCCCAAAGTCTATTAATCCCAAGGATTTGCCACATAACCGTTTTATATGTTCACAGAACACAAAACATGCCATCTGATCACCTACCTTAGAGGAAAGCATCCCCAATACCCCTCACAGGTACCAAATAAGAAGCGTTATGCTCCTGTGAACAAAGTGGCTTACAGGGCCAGTTCCAAAGGAATTACTCTTTTCACTTTGGAATCACCACATTTAATCGTGGCTTCGAAGAACTACAGTTGTAGGGGACATTTGAAAAAACCCAACAGAAATTAGCTGTATCCAAGGTATATCCAATAAATGTGTTTGGGCAGCTGAAGATCTTTGACAGGTCACTTGTCAGAACTGGAAGTTGCATGCGAGAAACAGCAATGACAGGCGACATGAACCTAACGTGGATGACAAGATGTTGGTATCTGGCTACCAGTTCTCATTTGAATAAGTTTCTTAACTATTCCTTCAAGGGCTATTAAAGAAAATAGTTAGGTATAATCTGAAGGAAAAGAATTAAGGCATGAGTAGAGTAAAGGCCTGAAGTCAATCACCCATATGCATGAAATATCTGCACACTGTGTTTTTGGAAGGGAAACGGGTGGAGGTCTGCTCAGCTCCCATCTCACAGACAACGGAGTGACAGTGATAAGGACTATGGTCTGCTTTTGACTCCTAGCCCTTCACAAGGATGCTCAAGTCCCAAAAGCTCTTTCACAGAAAAGATAACTGTTTCCACAGAAAAATCTTTTTTAGAGTTATACCATGCTCACTTCCAGTGGGGAAAACTCCTTTGTAGCATGTATGTTACTACCACTGTCTCCTATCAATGGTCTGCCTGTCCTCAAGCATTCCTGCAAGATACTTCTGTTTAATTGCCCATATATACTCCCTAGAAGTGCTGAGGCAAGCCCAAGTTCACTAAAAATAAATCAAAACTGAATGTTGATAAGGACGAGCAAAGGATAAAATAGCACTTTCATCGCCTTCCTTTATAAGAAGAAAGATTTCACTTTGTTCTAGTTTCCGTGCAAATAAAAACACCATAATAAAGAAAGGAGAGATGAGTATTCTATCTAAAGATGAACAACCATTTTGCCTTAAGATCAAAATATCCAGAGCAAAGTAGTTCCCCCTCTCTCACGCAAATCGCTGATGAGCACCATTAGGAAAGGTCCATTGCTGTTAAAAATAAGACACATGCAATAACTGTGCAAAGCTGGCAGTTCCTTGGGTTCGAGCATCTACGGTCAAATATTTTCCCACAAGAAAAAAAGCACTAGATTTAAAATTCTCTGGTATTTAGCCTACATTAAATTAAAAGTACATGATCCTAATGCTCATTTCACTAAGGTCTGACAAAATTACATTACAGATGGTATAAATCAGGACCATTTTACAACCTTCACATTTACATTCACTTTTGGGTTGTGTATAAGAAGCTCAGTGTAAATGAACCTCAAGCTTTAAAAACAAGAATAACACTCACTGACATCCTCCTATGCATCATCACCATATATGAATTCAGAGACCATGCACATTTTTGTTAGAAGTTCCAAGGAGAGGGGGTAAAAAAACAACCAAAACACCCCGCATAAGACAGATTTTAAATTCTTTCTGTCTTTTTTTCCTAGCTAAAAATACAGAAAAATATTGGATGCAGAGACACAGACACCCTGTAGCAGAGCCTATGGCTTTTATTCTGTCTCTTCTTTTTAAAAATATGCAATCAAGGACAAAATACTGTTTGGAACCATGCATTATATCCAAAATGATGGATCACCAAATAATTACAAAAAAACCTCAGAGGAGAGAGGATAACAATAAACATTATTGAAAACCATTCCTACTCAAAATGAGCTAGCTCTGCTCTGCTTTCTCAACAGCTGCTACTTAGGAATTCCTATAGTATCTTTCTACCTTGTAAATGCTATCTTGTTTGGGAATACCCCCAGGCTAATGAACTGCTGGAAAAAAGTCAGTGAAGTGACTATGACAGAGGCACTCTCCCTTATACACTCGATCTTCCTAGTTTGGTGGTTAAAAATGCCTGACAAAGTGTTCATATAATAGTGAAATATAATTTTATAACTTTACATGTATATATGCATGCATGAGAACATTATTCACGAAAAAAACCACTTGCACTACTAGGAAACTTTAAAGGAAACTCATAAAAATGTAATATAAATGTTTTTTTACAGAACTGTGCTAGTTAACACAGAGAAAGGAGGCAACACAAGTTCTTCACCTTCTGGAGTCTACTCTGAGAAGTGTCAGAAAAATAATGGTTTCTGACCACATACTGAGGATCTGCCCGTATCAAACATACTAAGTCTGTCTATATCAAATATATTAAGGTAACAGATAATTTTTTGCTCATCAGCTATTCAAACTCATACAGCATGGCAACTAAGTAACATTATTCCAGGTTTCTGAACATCATCATTAGCATTTGTGGTAGAGATTTTATAATCAGAAGCCGGCCAATGACTCTCTTGATGATTTTACAGGGTAGACTATAACTTAGCTTGCACCTGCTTAGCTGAAATCACTGTAACAGTCCTCCAAACAAGTCTTACATGGGACCTGACTGCAGCATAAGCTTTGTGCAAGCCCTCTCCATGGAGATGAACTTCACCCTTTAAGAACTGCAGTACAAACTTGATTTTTGTCAGCAATATAAACAGAAAAATTCTTAAAATTCAGAGGCAAGTGTCAAAAGGTGTTGTCCAAGTGTGATTATTTCTCTGACAGCTACAATGCTTCAACCTTAATTATTTTTTTCAAACACAAGGAAGTAAAAATAATCCAAACTTCAATAAGAGCACAGATCAGCACTTCAAATCTAATAACATTTCCCAGGTGATAATAGCTGTGCACTAATCTAATTAAGGTGAGTTATAAGGCAGACTGGAGACAAATGGTATAGCTGGGCATTTCACTGCTGAAGTGGGACTACTTTACTATCCCAAATTCCCAAAGAAATACTCAACTATCGTTATCCTGATCATCAAGTCCAACCGTAAGACCTCTGTGTGAGTTACATGCAATTGTAGAACATTTCTGGCCATCTAAGGAATATCTGCGACTGTAAATTAGTCACAGAAACTGAGAAAAGAAAGCATTTGTATAATCTTTATTGGACTGCCTGGACTGTCTTTGTGTGACCCACAGAGACCACGCATCCCTAATCCTTTTGTGAGAACGATGAAATTCCACCACGTTGCTTTGCAAAGGTAGGACACCTGCTTTAACTTCCATCATGAGGCCACCACCTGAACCCCCCGCCTGCCGGTTGCCCCTGCATGGGTTCGTTTATACAATGTTCAGCTAGTGGCATTTGGGGCAGCTATTGAGGTGACTGTATAATTGCTGAGGTGGACATAGAAAACAAAATGGAAAATGAAATAGTGTCTACTTCCAAGGCTAAAGATGCCAGGGAGGGAGCAGGCAGTAAAACAGGGAATGCAGAAAAGGCAGCACAGCCACTCAGCACCTGCACATCTCAGGACAGAAAGGTACAAAAAGGAGAATCTAAATTAACAATACAAATAACTAAAGATCCCAACATTTACATGCAAAATATTCAGTTTAGCATATTAGAATAAATAAGACAAGAGATATGTACCAAGAATTACTCCCATGGAGGCTCTGATTCAGGCTTGAGACACACTGGCCCACCTGATTTGCAACTGATGTGATACAAACTTCTGACAATTTGAACACAAACTAAGGAAATGCCATACTCTAGGAAATGTCAAATAGCAGATTTTGAAAATGCCATGCTTGCTTTGGCTGGCCTGCAATTCTGCACAGACTGTATTCAGAACAAACCCCTGTAAGCAGTTTTATCTTCATTTCTTATGAAATAGAAACTGTACCATGATCCAGTTGGCCAAGTGACCAATAATTTTACTTGTCTGACTTTCCAGAGAACACAAGGGAGCTATAAATAAGGGGTTCAATCAGTTACTCAGATAGAAGGATCGCAACAGGCAAAGCGGACAACCCTGGAAAGCACAAATCATTGCTATTCCTTTCTACTGCTGTAGCATAAAGAAGCCTCAACAGAAGAGACCCTCATGTTGTGGGAACCACACAGTTTATGAACAAGGACAGTCCTGGAAGTTTTTAGCCTTGAAAACAAAGCAAAAAGCAGGCTAGGGAAGCACTGCAGGGAAGGCTAGCTCTACAGAACTGTAAAATGACTGTATTTGCTCAATGCACCCAACAGGGCTGAACTATAGGTCCCTGGGCACCCTAATGGGATGTAAGGGTCACCGTGAGACTACCAGATCGTTGGCCACAAGTGTAACAGGAAACACACATCTGACTGGCTAGGACAATACTTGACCTCATCTAATGTAAATATGAACAAAGATATTGATTACCTGTGGTGCAGAAAGCAGTTTTCAAGGAACTGAGCTAAAACTGACTTGCTTCTCAGAGACCAAAGAACAACAATATTCAACCTTCAACAACCCAGCCAGTATATGAACCACAGAACTAGAGATGAAAGTTGTCTGATCTGTATCCAAGAGCCCGAGCCAGCTAGCTTATAAGCACTGCATCACTGGAAAGTAATTTTTATAGTTTAGATAGTTTATCCTTCAGTTCACTCAAAAAACAGAGAGGAAAAGCAATAAGAAGCACACACATTTCTGTTCTTTTTTTCCCCAGTAAAATCCTTAAGAAAGTTTCACCAGGCAAAATAAGCAGATGTTTTCTATCCCAAGTCACTTGCTTGTCGACGAGCATCTGGAATATGACCGAGACAAAAACCTAGTGAAGGAATGAACTGTATTTAGGCAAGCCCCACTGTCTGCACTGCCTCTATGTTACCCAGATACCATTTCCCTCTTCCCTGTCATATGAAAGTCTCAATGCAACTGGCTCTCCTTTCAGGTTTTCAATAAAACAGGAACTAATCTGGCCAGGCACAGCAAAGAAGCAGAGGCAGGTGGCTACCAATTTTTTCCAAAAGTGAAAAATCTCCTAAATAAAAAAGGAAACTTCCCTACCATTTTATTTCAAAGCAAAGGTATTAGTATTTAAACAATGGTTTTGACCTGACAATTTCTACATCTCTGTCAAACACCCTTAAAGAGTTGGCGAGTTACCAACTTGAAAACAACTGTTTCAAACAGTAAACTTACATGTCACCAGGTGCCACCCTGCCTAAGAGCCTGTCCATGTCTGTGCTACCAAGCCTTCTGTACCAAGCCATTGCAGCTTTCCTCCCACCACAAAGCCTTCTTCCTACTCTTCAGGCTGGCACACCCTCCACGTTTTAAGTCTTCTGTCTCTATGTATGAGATATTTCCAGAGAAGGACTCCAGACTGCGTACACAAGTAGCAGTGTAAATTCATTCTCCCCGCCCTTAATTCTGCATTTTCCTTACAAACACTGCTGTTCATCTGCATCATTTCTGACGCCTTTGTCTGAGGGAAAAAAAAGCCCCACACCTTCATACTAACCAGAAGAATTTCTGCAAGACATTGTGGAACAAACATCACTAAAGTGTTTAAAACTGTAAATATACAACATGGATTTAATAAGTATCATTAAATAAAGACTGCTGTAATGCAAGAGGTTGCCCACAAGCACTACAGGCCGTGCTTTCCGACTGCCACGGTTCTATGACGTTCAATTGCAAAAGCAGAAAACACTGCCACTGGACATCCCCTTACCAAGCAGCAACGGCGTTACTTCAGACTGGGCTGAAGAAAATACTCATCTTCATTCTACGCACAATTTTGGTTTCTTTTCTTTATGATACTTTACAGATTTTAAAGGAACGGTTTTTAAACATTCTTAAAAGAGTTTAAAAAGCAAGAAAAGTAATTGAAGTTTTGAGATATTAGATTAAAGGCAAAAATAAAACAAAAAAATGCATACTGGCAAAGTGGAGTCATGCAAAGAGTCAGGAAGTACTGGAATGACATGAAAAAACAAGGACGGTAAGACATTATTAAATGTTACTGTAAGTAATAGGAAGATATTCAGGAAACTGTATTTTATGTTAAATATCAAGTAAAGCTTCCAGCAGTGAAAGAAATGGTTGAACAGTCTTCTAAAAGAAAAGGTGGAATGAAGCCAACCTTTGGAAACACTTCATACAAATTTTCACATAGCATTAGAAGGTATATTGCAGGGACTCACTTTTTTGTGTGTGTTAACCGACTACATGTGGTTATTGCAGTTCACTGGTTCTGTTATTAAAACATTATTTTCTTATTCATTAACTGAGATTTAAGAAAAAGAATTGTGGTTTATGAATAAATAAAACAATAAATTATTTTCATTTTCTAACTTTTTATAGAACAGTATCACTTTAAAGCTCACTTGAGTGCTGCAGTGTTGCACATATATGGAATAAAGACATATTATTTCAGTATGATAAGCATGTGATAAAAACAAAGATATAGTCCTATTCTATGCACGAGGGTGAAGGGAATGATCTGCATCTTTATATAGCTATGATTAAATCACAATTTTTGTGCCTGTCTATAGGCTGGGGGTATAGGTGATGGCTGCCTAGATGGTCAGTCAGCTGTTTTCATGTCTGCATGCAGATCTGCAAGCAATCAGTCATTCCAGTAAGTTTTGCTCTGCGTGTGCTCTTGTTACACTTCAAAATGTTAGTCTGCTAGCGTTTTTCAGAGTACAACGTCTTCCTAAAGAACAGCAAACAGAGTGAAACAATCTGGGAGTCACTCACTTTTTCAGAAACCTTTAATAACAAAGCAGTGACATCACTAGCCTGATGATCAAACAGCTCCATTTGGAAACTGTTTGGGAATTGTTCATATTATTAAGCAGCTAGCGACCCGGGGGGGCGGCAGGCTAATTGTATGAGGTGGTTCTGAGTGGATCATATCGTAATAGAGAAATTGGAGTGTCTCCCTCTCTCCAAAAAAGGGAGATGGAGGGTTAGGGTGACAGATCAAAAGCATGGAGTGAGAAATGGGACCCAAGATCCAACAAAGAGTGATCTTCATCAAGCAAAGTCCTCCACAGAGTACCAAAGAGTACCCTGTGGAGGACTCAAGGATACTTCATGGATCATCAAGTACCACAATGTTTAGACACAGGAGTGAAGGAGCCCCAGTAAGCTGACTCGGGACCAAGCTCAGCTAGCACAGGGCAGGAGGTGAAGCTGAGCAGAGAAGGCTCCAGCTAAGCATCCCCAAACAGTGGAGCACAGGGATCCCACAGCTGCCGCTCTCAGCCACCAGCTTCCTCCACCATCCCCTGTCCCAGAGCCTCAGCTGGAAGGTGGGCACGTGGCTCGTGGCAATCACTGCCTCCTCCTGCTCTGCGGTCCATCTGTACAGCCCACCAGCCAGAAGCTTTTCAGCAAACCTCCATGTTGGCGCCGACCACATCCTTGCAGTGATATCCCGCTTTGCTACCGTTACTATACGCTAATTCCTTCAAAGTATGTTTCTGTAGAAAATACCAAGAAAAGAGTTGTTGTACCCTATTATGCCCATGGTATCCGTGATGCCGACACCTGCCCACTGCTTTGCGTGAGCCATGGCGGGGGCACCCTGCCTGGCCTGCAACCACGCTCCCAACCCTCCTGATGCTGCGTGCGTCACCAAATCTCAAACTCAGTCCCTGAAGAATGATTTTGCTCTTTACGCGCTGTTTGCCAAAGCTGACACCTTTGTCAAGGGGAATGAGCACGAGTCCGGGGAGTCCTGGACAGTGTCTCTCAGCAGAGAGCAAGGGAGTGCGGAAGAGGCAGCTACTGAGCAACCCCCGGTGCCCGGCCTGACTACCAGTCTCACATGATCTTGAAATATTAGATTTATCAGTACTAAAAATAAAACCATGTGATGCAGACTCATGCACTGGAGAGACTGTTGTTATGCAGTGAAACCACGATAGCTGAGATACTGTAACTATGAGCCAGTCATCTAGAGTTAATAGTTTTATTTGCATTTAAGATCCAGTTAGTTAATGCTATTTTAACAGAAATCATGCTAGCCTTTTTATTTTTTCTAAAATTCTGTTGTTAATATCACTGCATAGGCATATGCACTATTTATTACCCATTGATTTCCTAAAACTCTCAAGTAGGGTGGGTTTTTTCCATGCCATTTTACTGATTCCAATCACCAGGTTTGTGTTATGCTTGCCATTTGAAGGCCAAATATCAACATTTTCCATTAACATTTTGGAATTACCTTACCTTCTGGCAATTAAGCAGAAATTAGTTTCTTTTTTTGTGTATATAGCTTTCCTTTCTCAAGAGGATTTGATTTCAAAAGTCCTTTCAAATATCTATCTCATACCTTTAAGAACTGCAGACAACATAATTAATTATTGTTTGGGGTTTTTTGAATTATCCTAAAAGATCATGTCACTTAAAAGGAGGCACAACTCAGAGAATAACTGTACACCAGCACTGAGGTGAACGTGCTTGTAAGATTGCAAGTACAATTCCTGAGGAGGTTACTATCAGGTAAAATGGCAGAACTACATAAACTGACTGTCTGATGTCTGGCAAGTGTCAGAGTCAAATTCATTTAGGAACAAACGTAATTTAATACAACTGAAACCTTAACAAAAACGATGAACTGCTCACCGCCATGTACTCACATACATATCATGTACTCACATGCATATCCATGAAAACTGTGCATACTGCAACTGCACCAAGGAGATGTGCTTTTGTAGGCAAACAAAAAAAAATTTCCTTAGTTTAGGTTTGCCTTTTTACTTTTAACAGTTTAACTGAAGTCATCAGGTAAAGACAACAGTTGCTCACACCATGCCTTCCAGTCACTGTAAGTGAAATGAACTCCAGAACACAAGCACAGAAAGCACTCTTGCTTTAAGGGCATTTTTAAGAGATGAAGATCTTTTACTCATACACATAATGCACATATGACCAAAAAGAAGCAACTCAACACCTTCTACCCAAATTTACAATCGCATCAGTTCCTGACCTTACTACATTTCTGGAATCCCATACCTGCACGCTTCTTTAGCCACAGACCTTGGTGACTTCAAGAGATGCTGGGAACTAACTTTACCGTCCCCGAGGGCTACTCTGTTCAGACCCTGTCGCTCTGAATTCAGGCAACACCCACACAGAATGCTCTTTAGAATGTTACTGAGAATCAGAACTAATTTCACACCTTTTATACAAATACCATATGAATTACACCACTAAAGTCCTACCTAACACTTTATGTTAGGAAGGAAGAATAACCAGCAAAAGAACAGAAAGATATCCCTAGAAGCCAGAGATTGTCTTAAAATCTCAAGTGTGAGGCTTAATGTTCCCTTCAAAATTTGCCAGCATGGATTATGGTAGCTGTAAATATTTCTGATGTCCATCAAAATAATGTTTTTAAAACCGTGTTGAATTCTTCAGCCTAACAACTCACTGCCGTAGTGTTTCATAATCACAGATCTGAACAAGAATTTCCTTTTATCAGTTTTGGAATTTGCAACCTCCTGATTCCTTTAAATATCCACTAAACTACCCCAATCTACCTTCTCTATTACCATTTACTGGTAATGGTACATTATACAGTTTTAGCACCTCTCTTCTCTGACTCATCTGCTTTCTAAGATAAACAGTCACAGTTTTCTTCAGCCACTCTCCACACCCGAGATTTCCCTGATCCTTTTTCAGCCTCATCTTGTGTTCCCAGAACTCCCACTAACTCTCGAATGCTATTTTGAGGTGAGATGAGGGCGTTCTTGATATATCGGCTTTTACTTTCGGTAACATTCTCCATGCTATTCGTTATTACTTTTCCTATTCTTAATGGCATGTTTTCAAAATTACTGGGCTTTTTTCTTTTACTACTGTATTTTTCAAGTCAGCTGCATACTGAGAAAGAGCTTGCTATTCTCAGGTCCAGGTCTTTCCTAAATGGAGGTCTCCATGGAGGGGTGTAGTCCTGACAGCCTCATAGCTCTCCATGCTCAGGGATCAGACACCATTCAGGCACTTCCCAATTCTGCCTTTTGGCAGGGCTAGCAGGGCAGGCACATCCCACACCAGTGCTGCTTCATGCCTGCAAGAACGGAGCAGTCCCCACCAGTTTAAAGTGGGGATTTATTGACGTACTGCTGTCAGAAGGTCTAAGCAGTAACGTGCCTTTTGCTTCTGTCTCCAATACAGAAGCAAAAGCTGGTTTTGACTTGTGCCAGCAAACTGATTCTCATCTTAGTAGTACCGTGTTTCTTAATAACCATCTGCTAAGGACAACGAAATTTTCAAAAAGCTTTCATCAGTTAAATCAAATGATTCTCCATCTGCCAAAACACCTTCCTCCCCTTCAGTTCGGCACGACACCATTTTCTTCTGTGCAATCTTGATGGCTGCAATCTATGTATGAATTGTGACCTGTCGGTAACTATTATTTCAGCTAATTTACTGACTACCAGTGTAAGCTTACTGGACTGTAATTCTCCAGATGCTTCCTAGAGCCTTCTAGCACATTTAGTTCCACATTCTTATTATGTTATTTCTAATAAGATTGTACATATTTTGTCTAACACCTCAGCCACCTCATACTTGTGCTCTCTCAACAAATCTGGATGCATATCCGCAGTGAGGACTGGTACTAATAAATAATTTAACATCTTTGCAACATTCTCCTTCCCTGAATTGCTCCCTTTGCGCGTGGCAATCCACTCAGCAGGTCCACCAGTTGTCTCACCAACTTCCAGCTTCTGATTCACTGAAAGCACTCTCTGTTATTTGTTCTTATTCCTTCAGCTATGTGCTCCACTGCCAGCATTTCAGTCTTTTGGGGTCCATTTTTACCTGTGGTAGGATTACCTTATGGGCTTACTTTCCTTTAAGAGTCCTAGAGCCAAGCACCTTCTGAAGACAGCAGTTTTCTTCTCTCCAGGCAAGGTGCACACAAAAGACCGTCTGGTTACTGGATCCCAGCTGCAGGATCCCAGGGCAGAGGCACTGCCTGGGATCTGCTGTGGATGGGGGAACTGCCAAGCCTCTCCCTTCCCTGCTTCTCACACTTGCAGGACTACAAGGAAAAATGCTCTTGGTGCATGATGCTTGTGTAAGGGATCACTTTTACTGTAACTTTCTCCATGTTTGTTAGATCTCAAAGCACACCGGAAGGTGACAAAGTAATCTCATTTATAGTTTAACACAAAAAAAATTTCAAGTATTTTTCTGCAGTCATCAAGAGTAGAATCACCAAAATTAACAGTTCAAGAGACAAAAAGCCAAACAATTTTCTTACTTTTAAGTTAAATTCATAGATTTTGGGTCTGAGACATGACTGTAGAATGCTTGTGTAAAGAAACTTTATAGAACTTAACTAAGTAATGCAAGACAATTAATGAGACGATCCCCTATGGACCCTTGGTCTCTTATCTTTTCCTACAAGATAAGGAGAGTTAATAGCTCCACAACAGATTCAGGCTGAATCACTGTCTCTTACTCTTTGCCCTACTCATCATGTTTATATAGTGTCTATATGTATGACACTCCAAACATGAAATGTGTCCCCTCGTGGCGTCTAGCAGTCAAAGATGAAGAACAAGTAGAGTATGTTAAAAGTACAACATGTACAAAAAAAAAAGAAAAGAAAAGGCCCATGTTGTTTAATCCTTTCATTATTGATAAGCATAATATGCCTTTATGTTCCGTGCTACCTAGGCTGAACAAGTATTTATTAGGCTACTCTGTAACCAGGCTCAAAATAAATGACATTTGACTTGCTTTAACAATTCAGGGTATTGTCTTCCCTTAAAAGTAACCCTGCTTGACAGTTGCACTATGCAATACTCCAGTTTTTTAAACAACAAGGCTGTGACTCAAAGTAATTCTTACTGTAGCACTAAACAGAATGACCATGGTTCAGCTGTAAGCGACACGAGGCATGCATGAAACGGTATGAATTGATGCGCGCTTTCAACAAAAATTTAGGACTGTTGAGTAGTGCCGGTGCAGTGTTTGGGATCTACACGAACAGTCCCAGGTTGGCTGAGTCAGATCTGCCAAGCGCCGTGCTTTGTAGGAAACTCAGGAAGAGCTGCTGTATAAATTTTCTTCAGTGGGCAAAGCTCCCATCTCAGCTGCTTGTTCCCACGCCTGGTTCCCATCTTACTGTTCCTTCTTTTGTGCCAATGCAATTGTGTGAGTGGCCACATGGTAAATCAGATCACAGAAATAATCTCTAGCAATGATCAAGTGTTGCTGAACTATAGTGCAAGAAAATAAACTTCTTGAATAAGTTCTGATACCAAAAGGCTGTCCACGAAACTGCATTCATGCCCCTTTGGTACCCCTGCAGTGATGGAAACATGCGATGGCAGCACAGTGGAGCATGTCCATCTGATGGCTATGGCCTCGCGTGCCCAACGCAGCTCAACTCCTACATGAGTTTCGTCTGACTCGCTAAACTTCAGAGCTGAAGAAAGGCTACAGTCCTGCAGAGCTCCAAAACTTGGGTGCCTTCTGGGGGAGCTTTCGGCACGCCTCGCCCCCAGCCAAGAGGAAACCTGTTGCTGATGTATGGCCCACGGTGTGGAGCACCCAGCACTGAGGAACACAAAACCTGAGATGTCTGCCAGTTTGTTTTTCCAGCCCGGTAACATCTAAACACAGAAGTAATCTCTGGCCATTAAAGCCTATTTAAAGCAGCAGGAAGACATTTATGAGTTAAAAGAGGATGATCTGCTCTTCTAATCATGAGGCTGACACATGCCTCAAGACTCTCCACTTTGCTTCCTAACTATAATTTGAGAAAATATTCAGATCATGAGTGAGACTGGTGAATTTTGGGGGATTTTAGCACTTCCATTTTGGGTGCGAAATTATTGGCATCTTGCCCCAAACTGGCATCACAGTCAAAACCAGAATTCATGATTGAAAGGTTTATTTTTCTTTCTTTCACAGTACTCTTTCCATCTCCCATACTCACTATAAATAATGCACAACTCTCATGTGAAGTGAATTAAAAAAGGTTGAAGGCCAGAAATATATACTCCACAAGCGGGTACTAAAAAAACTTTCTTTTTGGGCAGCTAAGTGTTCCAGGCTAACTTACCCACCCACTCAGCATGTACCCAAATCTAGAGAATATGATAATTTATCCACAGTAAAGAGATTTTCTTCCAAATTGGTCTTCTGTGAGCTAAATCCATGCTGCTCTAAGAATCAAGCTGTGCATACTCTCACTATTCAACATGACTCTCATTTGACACTCATCCCTGCTTATACAGCCCAAGCATTTGAAGACTACATAATACTTTTGACCATTTCTGGTAAATCTCAGAGTCCAGAACCTGACCCTCTGGATGTGGGATATAAGTAATTCTCAATTTTTCATAGGGAGTTATCACTATCCAGCAAAATGAGAACAGAGCTCCAGAAATAAGGGTAAAATTGACCAAAAATATTTTTTTAGTCTTAAAGAGATGCTATTTAATGTATAGTCACTACGCTAAGGGGACAGCAACGCTATTCCTAAGAAGAGAAAGGAAGATTAAAAGGTTTCCATAGATCACAGACAAGACTACTTCATTAACCTTCTTGGTTTTTTCCTCCTCTTGCTAAAACAAATCCATAGGAGTTAAATCATCTTTTCTAATTACATTCTCTATTCCTGAAGCATACACTATCTACACTTTGGTGTCCACTTCATATCACCACTGCGTAATATTATCCACAATTTACAGCACTGTATTTTGTTCACTAGTCAAGGTATCTTATGACTGGTAACGGCAGAGTTACGGGCAATGCAGCGCTCCCGTGACAGTGCACTGGAGTGTCACTGGAAGCATTTATTCTAGGACAGAAGTTCTCAACTTGGGAGTCACGAATAGCATTCAGGAATTACAGCCGCCTTCTCTTTTCTCAAAATAGATGAGAGGAGGTGATCCAAAGGAAATGTTTTTGTAATGAGAGGTCAGTGCACAAAGACCACCATTCTACAGTACCGGACTGAACAATTTGGAGTGGCTCAGGGACTATTTTCAAACCGCAATGCATTGAGGCAGTATTATGACAATAGATAAATACGACAAAAGCAAGCACATCAACTTGCCAGGGAAATTTTAAAGACTCCCAAGCATGGCTGCAGGCATATCGTAAGAAATGTGGTCAGCCACTGAGCCAGGCTTGTAAGGAAGAACTGCGTCATACGGCACATAGACAACAGCTCTCTCAAAGTAATGCAACACTACATGAAATACAACATAAAATGTGATTTACTTAATATGTTTCCAATATAATGTTTTGTGGAACTTTCTTTTTCCCTGAAAAAAATTCAGCATATGTACCTTCTCACCCAGATTTGAGACAAAAGAATGCCAAAATACTTCTATTCAACTCTTGGTTTGTGTTACCCTACAAGGACAGGTTACAGAAGAGGAGCTAGGACAGAAACAACCAAAGAAAGAGGTTGAAAGGAATACTGCAGTTGAGAAAGATATCAGCCTCTGAATTTCACAAGTATCTGGCTCTTCAAAACCAGCTGAACTGGGCTTGTTCCCGAAAAGAACATCTAAGCGCTTTAATCTGCTCTTGTATCAACTTCCCAGCAGAGTTTGGAGGTTTGGTTGAGGACCAAACTTGCAATAGCTTCTGGAAGCAAAGCAGCAGCGCAGATACCGGGCTGCAGAGCCAGCGTACAGCCTGCTGGCTTCCAGCCGGGCTCATTCTCACGAACATTAAACCTCAAGAACAAAAACAACAATAAAAAAAAGCAGGAAAGCAGGAAAGATCTTAATCTAATAGGAGAGGTGGTGTTACAGCAAGAGCTTGAAAGAATTAACTCTGCACTTTCCTCAGCCAACTGCTTTTTGAGCCTGACTACTTTCACAGACCTCTGTCGATGAGGCAATGCACTGATTTCTACTTCAAAAACTAGTAGTAAATGAGACATTTTCTTGATCTCTATGCCACATATGATAGCATCTTCTCTTCTAACAATAAGACATACCAACAACTTTCTGACCTGAGTGTGTTCCTCAATGACAGTTTTGACAGAATGACAAGGGTCAGAGATATTCATAACAATTGTACTAAGTGTAACACACAAACCACTAAGATGCAATTGCTTCTCAATGCTAGATACCTATGACACTGAAACAGATTCTCATTTGAATTCAAGTCCAAATTCATAGATACAGATGTACACTGTAAATCAGCATCTGAGCCATCTCTGGCACAGCACTGAGGTGCTCTCTCTGCTCCAAGAGTGCTGCGAATAGTAAGAAGAGCAAGAATAAACATGAAATAAAAAAGCTATCTCGTTCAAATGAAGGGCAGCTGTATGAAGTTCTTAAAACATGCATGTAACAAGGTATAAAAATAAATGTGCTATTCTGCAGTTTCTCCCTTCCTAGCCCTGTCTCTCACCCTGACATGTTCCCGTGGCACTGCCCAATCCCGCAGCCCACGAGATCACAGCACAAGCAGCATGATCACACCAGCTACAAAACGAGCACTCAGCGCTGGGGTCCCAGTCACTCACAATTACTTAATAAAGCCAGATTCTTCCAAATTATTTCATATAAACTGAGTGTCATTAGGGAAGCCTGTATGTCTTTGAAATGACTCTCTACTAAGTTTGAGTCAGGCTGGCTGCAGACACAAATGCATCCAGTGTTGGCTGAGCAGTAGGTCTGGATAACAGACAGAAAGCTGTCCCTGTTACACCATACCTATCATCCCCAGCACTTCCTTTCTTTCTTCTCCATTTCTGTCCTACCACAATCACACAATGATCCAAAGAGAAAAAAGAAACAGTCAGCAGTGAGACAGAAAGAAGCTGTCATTAATAACAGGACCAGAATCTCTCAGCTCTTGTGTGAACTGCGGCATTCGGAGAGCTCAGTGGCCTCTACAGAGGGTGGTTAGAAATCATTATCCCCAAATTATTGATGGGGAAAATAAAGCACATTAAGGTGCATTAACTAGTCCAAGATCATACAGTCTGTGAGTGGCCAACTTGTGATTAAAACCTGTGCATCTGGAGTCCCAAACCACTAGTACCTCCAACAGGGTGGCGGGTTCCTACATTAACTATACAGGGAGAATAAGGAGGATCTGACACTGCTGAAGAGCAACGGAGGGCAAACACTGACCTTTAAACGGCACCAAGTGGATAAAGTGGTGGTCATTCTGCTTTGATACTTCCAGGTTCTTGTATGTCACACTGGGACAAAGAGCCACCTAAATTCTCCCATTTCGATAACCGTGAACACCCAGGTTTCATAACTTAATGGCACTTGCATGTTGATCTCCCGTATCTCTTGCATATGAACTAACAGAGCAACCCGTAATGTTAGCAGCCTGCTGTTCCCATAGACCCCCACCTCTACACAGTGCTGGCAGATTTTACTGGTGGGTTTTGCAGATATTTGCTGACAAGAGAGACTCATAAGAGCAGGGCTTATCATACCTATGGCAGGCCATGGTGTTTAATACTGTCATCTTCTGCCTTTTCACACTGCGCTTCAACTTCCTTAGCCCCTTTCTATCCAAACTGTCCTTGGCCCCATCCTATTTCTTCCCCACCACCAGATCCTCGTCGGACCTCATTCTAGTCTCCCTTCCTCCACTTCCCCATGTCCTTGTGAAGAACCGTCCCTTGACCATTTCCTCAATTTCCCCCTTGCCAGTTCCCACTCCCAGCCTCCCTGCTGGGCTTTCCATTTCGGACTCCCCCTCACCTATGCCTTGCCTCATCTTCTTCCAATCTCCTTTCCCAGACAAATTCACTTCTCTTCCCCCACCACAGCTCTTCCTCACGAACTCTGCTCTCCCCTCCCACCCATTCCTGCTTTCACTTTGTTCACATCACTTTCATCTCGCCTGCGCTCCCTGTTTTCCCTATTCCCACACGGTTGCCTCAATGCAGAAGCAGCCAAAGCAGAAACGGTCCAACCTCATCCCCGTAGCATCAGGCACCATCGCACTGAGCTGCTTTGTGGGATGGATGCCATGTGCAATTCGACCAGCAGGAGGAAAGATGGGAAGATACTCAACAAGGAAGAAATCTTCAAAGATCTAACTGCTAAAATTGAAATTGCCTCTCTCAGATGTCAAGGAGTTATAAATTGGTCTAAAAGCAGAGCTGGGGAATACAGAGACAGAAATCCCTGTTCCACAATACAGAGATAACGGAAGTATTCAAAGAAAAAAGAAGTATCATCCTGAGCTAGGTAAACAACTTATAAAAATTTCAGCCCAAGTGGTTCCAGCTGACAAACCTGTACGCACTGTAAAACACAGCCTCCTAACAAGAGGTGTCAGACAACCTCAGCAACAGGCAGGGCTTTTACCTAAGAGAGTACCTTGCTGCTTTACCCAGGACACTAAGGTATAATTCCCTTCCCAGCAAAGTCTACTCTGTTAACCCTACCTGTACTTACTCCAGGGAGCAGTAGAGGACATGTGCGCTGCACCCTCTCCTCTCTGTGATTCACACGCTACCTAACAACTTCATGTATACTTTGCTCCTGAAATACATCCTCTGCACAGAAAGTTCACAATATGGATTTTCCAAGCTAAACACAACTGTACCAAAACAGATCTCTCTGTATTATATTCAGTGAAGTTTCCATAGAAGTATCAGTCCCTGGTTTACACACTATTACAGTACAACTGCTTGTCTTTAGACATATTAATTTTAAAACTGTCTAACAGTAAAACCTTCTGAAATTAAAATTACTTAGCTTTGCCTTCCAGATAGGTTAACAGCCAGATCTTGAAGAGGAGGAGAAAGAAGAGGCAAGGACCCCTCTTTGCTGGCAAAAGTTTGGTGGAGAGAAAGAAACGCTTTTAAAAAATCAGTATAATGATCCCAATGCAGCTTAAGTATTTGATGCAGTCACATCATCTACTGTATCTGAGAAGGTTTTTTTCTAGACTATGTTCCTGCTGAGTGCTGAGAAATCAGTGGCTTTGAATCCTGCTCACATTCTTCCCCAGCAGTTCCTCTCTAGTGAGCAGCCAATGTAAATATACCGCATACCAAAATAATTCAAGAAAATTTTGTTCCCAAGTGAGAATTCAGTAACCACACGTATGACAAAAACTACCTTGTGAGCAGTCCTAGCTTTCACTTATGGACTGTCACATACATCTAGGTACCTGGTCCATTTACTCTACATGCTTTATTGTCAGACAAAAGCATTTCAGCTGATGACAACCATTTGAAATGGAGAGAAAACCTTTAGTAAACAGTATTTCTGTGATTATCTATACTAAATCCATAGTAACCTGTGTTACTATGTGTGTGCCTGTGTGTGCAAAGCCCACTTGGCCAATTATTTTAGATAATTTGAAAACAGTGAAATCGGAGATTTTCAGGAAGATGTATGGTTTAATTATAATTTCTATTAGTCCAACTGAAATCTCCAATCAGCAAGCGTAGCTTCAGTAACAGAAGCGTATCAGAGACGACTCCTCAACTGGTGAACACTATCATATTCCTGCTGTAAATCAGCTAAAAATATACAAGCTTTACCAAAAAACTATTGCTTGGATTTGTACACACATATGTGAAGATGTTTGCTTTCACTTCAATTAAACTTTTTTCCATCATGAATAATCCATTTAACTAATCAACATCTGAATTACCCTAAGGAACACTTCATTCAATGTAAAATTAAACATAAAAAGAGAGCAAAAAGTAATTAAAGGAGGACATTATTAAGCCGTTGAATTATTCTTTGCCTTTTGCTAGCATAAGTATTAAGTAACTTCCAGCATTTGCTGGTTATAGATCAAAAATAAAAGCTATGCCAAATAATGTAAAGAGTTCTCAATTTACCAGTTCAGTGCAAGTGAGTTACTTTTAAAAACATTAATGCAGAAGGGTCTTTCTGCTGTTAAATTATAGGCTGTGTTTTGCTCTCAGAAACTCTCAGAAAGAAAAAGTACGTACAAAGACACACCAATGAAGTTAGTAGAGGGGCTTGGGATTTCCACCATGTAAATAAAAGCAATGCTGGATTCTTCCTTTCCAAAACTAAGCAAATAATCATATGGGTGCTTTTTTTCTGAGCTATTTATTGAGGCATTAGCAGTCATTCATTCAACAGCGTGCCTAAAAAATAAACAAACAAATCCAGCAATCATTCAAGTGAGGAGATGTTTTTTCCAGATACCAAAAATAGACACTCAGCAATAGTGCCCTGTTTAGTAAGACAGCGCACTGGGGTTACTATAGGACAGCCCACAATCAAGTTCACAGAGGGGATAACCTGCTGACCTGAAGAAGTCCTGCTTGACTTCCAGCATTACTGTTAGAAACGCGAAATAGCTCCCGAGGGAACAGCAAGAACGGCAGCTGCTTTCCCTCACCAACACCCACTCCCTCACCACACTGGTTTTGAGCAAAAGAGCAAAGACTCATTCGGCAAAGGTGCGTAACTACGAGGCATGCAGGTATTTTCTTTCAAGCTAGCACCAAATGACAAGATAAAGATGGAGAGCATATCGAAACACACCCACATAACACAGTCATCCAAACATCTAAGAAACATCAGGAGATGGGACTTTTCTACAAGTTGCTACAGATAGTAAATAGGTGTTAAAAATAAATCTGATATTATGAATTTAGCATTTCAGTCAGAATGGTTACTACAAACACCATTCTATTCTATTTTAAAATCTCACCATCTTAAATTTAAAGACCTGTCCACACTGCAGTTTCACTGAACGGTCCCATCAAAGGCTAATCTTACCCCTGAAGGATTACAGATCTATGCATGACACACTTCACATTTCCATAATGTATTTATAGCGCAGGGTGGCAATACACTTTGCAGTCTTTTTTTTTCCCCATTATTATAATGGTTCCTTGCAAAGAAGGAATTATAATTAGCTCTACTTTACAAAAGTTAAGGCAATGGCAAGTCAAAAGATCTGTACAAGACTAAAAGTAGTAATATGAGAATTATTCCCTTCAAAGTGCAAAGGGCAAACCTACTGAATTCAATCATGTAGCTATGCAAAGACACCAGATTCTTCAGGTAATGTCTCCTACGAGGCCGCTGGAAACCAACTGTGGAGTTCTAACAGTCTTCAGTCCATAAGACAAAACCCGGTATCCTTAATTACAAAAGCTTAGTATATAAGAGTGCATCACCCGCTGCTCTGGCCATATGTTAATACAGTCAGAAATGACTCACCATTGTATCAGAAAAGCTTCAACATCACAGACTGAGAAACTAAGCCTACAACTGGGATCACAGCTTTTCATTGCCATCACATGAGAAGCAATGGGCTCAGATCTATGACTTTCAGGAAAACGAGCAAGGACAAAAGGGTAAACAGTTTCTCTAAAGAAAAAAAAAAGAGTTGTGGTCAGTCATCCCAACCCCTTTTTCACCCTGAAGAGGCCTATAGAGAGTCACATCTAGATTCATTCAAGAGTCAGTAATGCATACATTAATCTTGGTTTTGCATACATTAATCTTGGTTTATGCATCTGTATGAAGCTGCTGAACTGAATGCTCACAAGGTCCAGAGCATGAAAAGGCTTTAACCTGAGATTTTTGTGTTTCCTCACCAGGTGAGAAGTGCAGTTTTCCTCTTCAATAAATTAACATTTTAGTAACAGTTTAATCAAGTACAGGGAATCATCTACCAAAAAGGCAGCCTACTGCCTTACAGGAAATCTAGCCAAAAGAATCCTGGTATTTCCAAAAAGTGAGCTATTTAACAGATCAGAAAGCATCTAAAACTGAGTAACCTGTCAATCAGTAATTCTTACACAAGTGTAGGAATGAGGGAGAAGGAAAAGGAGATGTAACTACAAATGAAACCCAAGCAAACAGCAAAAAATGGCTGGGGGTGTAACAGCTTATATTTTCCCTTAACACTCTTGCACTGCTACAATCTAAGACCAGAGACTTCCTTGTGAAATGGCTCCTCAGCCACGGGGACGTCAACTTCTAGCAACCTGTGAGCTACTTCATACAGGCTAGGAGGAATACCCTGATTTAACCTAACAAGCAGACAACTGTGTGGTTTTCTTTCTTTTACATCGCTCACATTTTTTGCACCGTATTGTATAATGTGAATTTTATAAATAAGAACACATTTGCTTTTACCGTAACCTGACTTAAGGAGAATTTCAAGGCAATTTCAAGGAACGCCTGGGAAGGGAAGTAGCAGACAGCATCTCAACACGTTTTCCAGGGTATTCCAGGAAGGCGGTTCATAGCATAAGCCAGTGCAAACCTCCTCACTGGCAACCGTGATTAGGAAAGCCCCACGGCATTCAAAATACTTGGGAAAAGACCTGCATTTCCAAAGAGTATAACAGGCAACACATTCTTGTATTAACAATAACAGCATATAAATTCAGAGGAGGAGTGAGTCATTCTCAGTCCATTACTTACAAACCAAACAGATTAGTCTGGATTTATGACAGAGTTCTTGCTCCAGCTATAAAGTATAACCCTGACATTACAATATAAACGGATATTAATTTAAAATTTGAGTTTCTACAGTATGTGTATTTTCCTCACCTTTGTTCATCTACTTAACGTCTGTGCCACTTCATCTATCAGTGTATGTCTCTCCCACTTCTGTACTCCTGCCTCTCCTCCCTGTACATTTTGTTTCTTGCAATGATTTCCGTGGTTTACTTGCTTTTCAGCACCATATGATTAACTAGAAAATAATTTCTTTTTGTTATCTGTGCCTATTTGAAAGCTCCAAAGTAACAACCACACTTAGAGCTGACAAACGGACCAGACGGATGGCAGTCCCTCCGCCAGGCTCCGGCCAAGTGACCGATGGGGCATGAACCACGTGTCAGGATGTGGGCACGGGGGTCTCTGCTGAGCACAGCCCAGGAGCCCAACTTCAGAGCCATAAAGCTCTCTGGAATTACCTGCTTACAAACATACTTTCAGGATTTTAAAAGAAAAAATAAAACCCGTAGTCCTTTTGTTTTCACTAAAATATTTTATTCCATTACTCAGAAGTAATCACCCTTAGGCTCCAGCCCCATCTCTACAGGTTGCCAGTGGGTGTACTTTTCCATATCTTCTCCATACATGACACAGTGTACTGTTCATATCGATATCTGGCTTTCCAGGTTGGTAAGCGAAGAAGAACAATATAGGAGAGAGAACTAAAGCTCTTACAGACTAAGAAAGGGATGAACAAAGTGAACTTACATCTAGCTAAAGGGCAGGCTTTGCTCTCTGCAGTTTGTCTCCTTCAGTTTTTAGATGAAATCCTGAACATGAGATCCTGGAAATACTCCTTGTAATACCACTGGAAAAGTAAGTGGGGTTTGAGGGCTGAGGACAAGTGGAAGAGCAGTGTCCTGTGGTTGAAAGAAGGGCTCTACCACTCTCCATTCTTCACTCTCCATACTCTTTTTGTTTCCTTCTTGAAACCAAGGCCACTCCTGCCTTTGGTTGTTAAAGGCTAGGAAGCTTGTGTTCAAACCTAAGTTAGTGCAAAACTGTATCAAGTTTAAAAGGTAAATCTTACTGGCATTAAAAGCAAATAAAGTCTCTGCATCTCAAAGAAGTTTTCTTCCTGTAAATTCTGATGTCATGTCACTAGAAAAAGTTGATTGCCCTTGGCAACTAACAAAGATTAGTTTGCTACATACTCCTTTCTTCCAACAACTGCTGAAACACTCCGTTGGGTCAATGAAAAGCTACCTTCAGCACCCAGATTTTGCAAATTCAAGCACCTTTAAAAAATTATATTTTTCTTAGCATTTGAAAAAGGTGAATTTGAAATAATAACCACCACTTTAATTGTAAAAGTGCTGAAGTTCAATCATTTTCTTTGACAGGCTCATTACAATTGGGCACACATTCATGGAAGGTACTCTCCCAAGTTTGGTTGCAAGCCTGAGTCAACTGTCTTGATCAACTGGCTCTTTAAGATTAAGATTATCTAATCGGCCAACTCCTAAAAATCAGAGAGAGATGAAAAGAGTAAAGGAACAGGTGGAAAGCCCCTGGTGACCTTGAGAAAATGCACAATGAAACGCATCCAGGGAAAAAGCCTTCCAGTATGGGTAATTAGCTTAAAGGTGTACAGGCAGGTGTAAAGTGGAAGAGTAACAGACAATAAACACACAAGACAGAATATAACATTTACAGAGCTGTAAAATTACTCAGTTTGAGAGGGTTTTTATTATTACTAAACCACGCAGCCATATTACAGAACTAATTGAACTCTAAAGAATTAAATTATAATAGAAGCCAATTAGAAGAACAAACTCTTCAAGCAGACAATTCAATCAGGTTACCAATATTACAGTTACAAGAGACAAATCTAGACCCCTGCGTCTCAAGATAAAAGTACAGTTAATGAGGTGAATAGATGATGACTTTTCACACACTAATTACATAGGTTTGAATTTCATGCATCATCTGACTCACTCTATCAAGAAGAAACAGTGATATACCTTCAACGCCTCTTCCAGCTAATGACCTAGGGGCAATCCTAAGTTTTCCCATGGCAAAGCACTGTATATAGTCATTAAGTACAGCATACCCACACCAGTATGTATGTAAACAAGTCTAATCTTATACCTGTGGGCATTATGCACACATTGACAGGTAAAGTATACTTTCAGTTTAGAGCTTTGCCCATGAGGAATCACGATCCATAGGTCTTTATGCCCCTTCCAGCACATCACATGCTGAAGTTGACTGCAGAGTTAGAAACAAGTCTCAGGTTTATCCTCCAAATTCAGTAACTGCAATGGAATTTCAATATATATTTAAAAAAAAAATTGTCCTTTCATCTCAATTAAAAATAAAATCCAATCACGTGTTTCTGCTCAGGAAGGAACACTGGGAAACCTGATAAATATTACATGTTAGTTACTCCAGTGTCCCAGTTCTGACATTCAGAGTCACAGGGGGTGGACCCATTTTTTTTACTATTTGTAAAATCTTCAAGGAAGAAGTGAATCACCTCTACGTAAACAGGGTGTGGTGAATGCTTTCCATTTCAGAGGGAATTTTTCCATACGATATTGAAAAGGTAACCAGCAGGGGAATACAGCACCATTTGTTACCCTTTTTATCCTATTGAGAGGTTCTCAATAAACTGCTCTTTTTAACTGAAGTCCTGGCCACAAGGCCATTTGATTTCATCGGGGATAAATGGAATGCTATATATAAACCGCTTCATCTGTTTTTCTAAAGAGGTCTGCCTGTGGCTGCCCTGGAAGCAGACATAGTGAATGCCATCAGCAACATAGATGAAAATATCCCACAGGACAGCTTGAGAAGCAGGGCTTCAGAAAAATAATTTAAGGATGACAAGATTATTGCACAGGCCTGCTGCAGCCTTATCACTCTTTCAAAGGCTTTATGGCATAAAAAATATTACTGCACATATTATAAGTCAATGACACCTCTTCATATGCAAACACTATAAATGCCTACAGTTCTATGTAGTATTACAGTAATCAAAATGAAAACGTACTCCTAGTCACTAGTAATAAAATTGACCAAAGCCCATAGGTATCCGGGTCCCAAAGGTAGCCCTTTCCACTAACATTAGGAAAATAAAAAGTATGCAATAAGACAGCGCAATTGACAATTGTCCATCTGATTTCTGTGACTGAATATTAGGTTTAAGATCTGTAAGGAATACCAAAGGCACCATTATATGAAAATAAACACTACTAACGACTCCAGCTCAGTACTGCACTTAAGCCCAAACATAAATTGTGTTTACTGTAGTGAGACTGAAGTATGTATTTAAATGCTTCCATGGACTGCAGACTATAAAACTTGGTTCTTCATCTCACCTCCTGTCCCATATTCAATATTTTATACCACATACTGTGCTGTTTGGACTCAGAGAAGTTGTGGAGTCACCATTCTTGGAGATGCTTAAAACCCGACTGAACACAGTCCTGGTCTGCTCCACCTGACACTGCTTTGGGCACAGGGATTGGACTAGACAATCTCCAGCAGTCCCTTTAAACCTCAATTATTCTGTGATTCTGTATAGTTACAGATTTGGTAAACTCAGGAGAATTAGGCTTTATCCCATTCAAATATTGGTGTTAGAGTGGAAGGGGTTTTTTCCAGAAATATAAACAGACACAATGAAAACCACTATGGCCACTCTGCCCCATTATAAGCATATACATAATTACACATTTAACGTTCATGCACAAAAATATGAAGTGGTTTGATTTTGGCATGGTTACCATTATTGGGCGGGGTTTTTTTCATTGCTAAAATATCCCATGCATTTTTATATTAGAACTGCCAAGCCTTCTATACCACTATAAAAGATATACCTATATACAAGCACCAGACACTGTAAAGATCTCAAAAGGGAAGGTATTTTTTTTTCCAGTGTATAAAACTCTTCATTGTTTATTTCTGATAAGCTGCAGCCAAATACAAGCTAGACAATATTCTAGAGAAAATCTTTCTTTGTTAATGTTTCAGGCAGTATCTACTTTTCATGAAAGTTTGAAAGAGTGGCAATTACACAGTTCTCTAATGCAAGCATTGTACAAGGAGTACAAACAGAATTATGTATCTCTAAAAACATTCTTAAATATATTGGAAGGAGAGGAGAGTTAAACACCTTTTACAACGGGGTAGTTCAGAACATATACATGAAAAAAAATAGCGATACTTTGCTCTCTTCTCTCCTACATTATCTTCTAAAGAAAGGCCCAGCTCAGGTCAATAGCTTGCTCAGAAAAAGCCTAGTTAGAGAACAGCCTTTGATATGACTGTGTTACCAAACCCCCTAACGTAGATGCATCTGTAGAAGCATATCATAGTTTTAACCAAACACGTTGTGAGACAGGATGACAGAGCTCACTTCAGACATACGCAACGTTACGGTGTTGCCATGACCCAAAAGGCACCATAGCACTTTTTCCCCTCTTTCTTCCAATTCCTGATGTGTAAGATTGGGAAGCCAAAGAGGCAGCAGGGCACTTCCGACCTCATGCTGTCCTAACCTCTTCTCCTCTCATCATGTACATGTCAGTCACATAACACCAGTGCATCAACCACCTATGCCCATCGTATGTATTATTCAGGGG
Organism: Mycteria americana; assembly: GCF_035582795.1. Classification (NCBI taxonomy): domain Eukaryota; kingdom Metazoa; phylum Chordata; class Aves; order Ciconiiformes; family Ciconiidae; genus Mycteria; species Mycteria americana. The sequence continues at coordinate 69,097,371 of NC_134367.1, forward strand.
GTGTTGCCAGCTCACGCGCATGCCAATGCCAAGCCTGTAACTTCAGTGGCTGTGCATGGTCCACACTAGCAACGTTATTAGCAACTAGCAATGTCCTAATATGGCCATATTCTGCATTCTAAATTGAGTATTATATAGCCGAAACATCTAAACCTTAACAGGAATCTCAGAAAACATGGATTTTTCAAACCTCTGCTGCAAGATGAAATTTTTAACAATACTGTTCCTAGTCAGACCCTTAGTTCCCAGGGTCCCTTATGTCCCCTTAGATCTGAATGACACTGCTGAGCCAATCTAACTGTGCGCTACTCCTGAAAGGAATGGTTCCTGTCCAACCTCTTCTCCTAGCACTCACATAACCCCTACTTCAGGGGCTAAGCTGGCAGGAAACTATGAGGGGGAGGGGAAAAAAAAAAAAAAGGAGAGAAAACAAGTGGGGGAGGGAGAGGAGCCTGCTTTTTTGGCAGTAACCAGTCACTAGATTGGCATCACAGTACTGTAGACCATCTCTTGTCTTATAGTCACGATGTCATCACCACTCTTGCCTACATGTCTTCAATCAGGCCTTGGAATTACATGGCTGAGAATATAAATACTAAAGGATTACAGAACTATGTATCTACCCCTTAAAATGAATTTTCCTGAAAGCATTTTCTAACCAATTACTTAATCCTGGATGTATGTTTTATTTTGTCGTACTTTGTCCTCAAGCTTTTTATTTCAACATTCACATACAGCCATCTCAGGTTAAATTCAGGCAAGAAAATCAGTTGGAGGAGATGTGTAATAGTGATGATAATTATGGGCTAAACTACAGTTGATCTATCAAGCTCATAATAATAGATAATCCTTGTCTGAGCTCATTAATACAATAACTGAAAGATGCCCTGAGGCCTAGAGTACAGAAGATATGACTGAATGTTTACACCAGTCCTTTGTAACCTCAAATGTCTGTGCACCCCTGGCCAAGAAACAGCCTGAGAGAAAATACAACCTCAAATTCACAGTTCCTGCCTGGTGATTTCATGACCCTAGAGAGGGAGGAGGGAAGTTGGGTTGAATACAAAACTATCACAGCTCACGTTCCCAACCCCCCCGATGCAACCACCTTTGCCACCAGCAAGCCTCTACCACCAGCTGCCCTGCAGAGGTGGCTTCCCCGGTCACGCTGCTGCCTAGAGGGAGCTGTCAGGGGAACACAAGGTACCATCTGAAAGGTACCGCCTCTGCTGCCACCCTGCCTGTCAGGCTTTCCTGAAGAGAAAAGGAAAAAATAATAATAAAAAACCCTCGCAACCTTTAGCAATGCTAAAACAACTATTTTGCTCACCTTTCACTCAGGTGAAACCATTGATTGGTATGTGGAAAATTCCAGCCATGGACAATTTATTTACTGATGACATCCTTGTCACATCCATCCCCTCGTCAGCTTTGGGCTCCTCATTCCCCCTTACGATTACTTACTAGCAGCACTGATTTCTACAGTTGCTCTGGAGACATTTTGCAAAAACATTTATGGCTACGATCTGCCAACATTTCCTAAGCTGCCCTCAGATAAGCCTAGCTACCCTTTCAGTCGCAGTCTGTAGATGTCCCAACACTATTAGCACTTTTTATTAAATGCTCTTTGCTATCACAACCACAACCACAGAACGGCTGAGTTGGGAAGGGACCTCTGACGATCGTCTAGTCCAACCCCCTGCTCAGAGCAGGGTCAGCTGAAATAGGGAGCTCAGGGCTGTGCCCAGTCAGGTTTTGAGTATCTGCAAGGATGGAGACTCCACAGCCTCTCTGGGCAACATCTTCCAGCATTTGACCACCCAAGTGACAATGGAAACACAAAATTGTGCTGCAGCACCCAGAGGGCTAACTTCGTAGTGAGGAGGAATGGTATGCACTGATGGCAGAGTTATTAAACAGCAGTAGGTGGATATGTTTGTCAAAAATGTTATTCCAAGCCTTGATGGACTCCAAATACTCTGCATGCACTGTGTTGCTTTTTGTGTGCCACGCATTTCATCCTGCAAATAGTTCAGCATATTTTAGCTTTAAGCCTCTGAAGTCTCACTGAAATAAAAGCTAATTATCTTCCTGCTTATCTTTTTCTTTTTCAGTATCATTCCTGAATTATTTTTCATTCCTACAAAAAAATCTTTACATACTACAGAAAAGCATAATAAAGAAAAATGTTGATGTATACCCAGCCTCTTTGCCCAAACCATGTTTTTTTGTTATCCTTCCAAACAGCAGATATTAACTAGTTTCTATTTTCAGTTCTAAATTTGGAAGGCTGGAAAGAATATAAATATATTTGTTTTTACCTTTGCTGCTGCTCATCGTTATGCTGAGGCATATTGCTATTTGCCAGGAGGTAAAAGGAAAGATGAAATTAAGTGGGAGATAAGTCACACAAATGGAAGAGGTAACAGTCTGTGTAGTGCACTAGCCAAAAAACAACTATATACATAGCATACCTTCTTCCTTCGAGACATTTTTTTCAGATGACCTTTCTCAATTGTATACTGAGTCCTACAGATCAATAACCACTTTTAATATAAAGGAATCTGCAAAACATGGGGGCTAAACAGAAAGCATAATTTCTAGAGATTGACTACTGCAAGTACTGCATAGGAAGTTATAAAAAAATCTACTCATTAAACAGATTAAGACTGGTTAAAAGCAAAAGAGGTTGACTACAACTTTAAGATCACGTATAATAATGCAGTTATTAGGAAATGCCAACCCCTTAAAAGTGTCTACCTTATCCTTTGCCTAATTACATATTTTTAGTATTCTGTGCCGTAAGACAAAACAGTATTGCTCAGTGCACCCAGAAAACATTGTAAATAATCTCTCTCTCAAAGTTTCATTTCAGAACATCAGATTCAATTTATAAAAGTTACATAAATTCAGAAAAAAATCCCCAAACTAAAAGAAAGTAGCATTTCCCGGCTGTGGAGAAACGGCAGGACTGAGTGTGCACGCCACGTGCTTCTCTGGGCTGCTCTGCGCACAGGCACTAGAGCGTTCCTGCCCAGCGTGGCGTAAAGCATCTGGAGGCAGGCTGCTGGACCAGTCAAAGTCAGTCTAGAGCTGTAAATGTAGCAACTTTTCTCTCTTACCCTGTACGCTCAAAATGTGTCCTGCACAAGGCAAAGGATCCAAAGAACAACACCTATGAAATGTACTATCTCTGTAATCAGATAGCCATAACACATACGAAGAAGAAAATTTGAGGACAGACTAATAGCCTTAATTCTGACATTAATTCTCAATTTCTTTATTTCATATCCTTGCTTTCTTTTCAAATAAGAAGTTTTGTTTTCCTTCATTTTTGTTTTCCTTCATTTTTGTTTCCTCATTTTTCTTGCTACAGAAAAATACAGAGCTGTTCTTTCATGACATGACAGGTAATCATGACAGCAGAGAAACTGTGGGAAATTAAAAACCCTGAGTCTATCTAATTTTAGGTATGGACAGAATGCAATGTAAAGATCACTCAACCAGGTGTGTAGATGTACTTAGGTACATTCCTGCACCACCAAATTTCAAAATTGCAAACTCCACTGTAGACTGAAAGTGCACGGCATCGGAACTCAGTCGCTGGAGCCCACACTTCAGATAACTGAATAGAGCGGTACAGCTCCTACAAGATTCAAATATGCAAATAACTATTTGCAGGTTTGGCTGAAATCTTAGCTTCTAAGGCAGGGTCTTGTTCCCCCCTGCTCTTTTCTTTCCCTCAGTTTTCTGCAGAAAAAAAGCCTGGATCCAAGTCATGGAAAAAAAAAACCTTCCACCAAAATATTTCCATTTATTTGGGTAATGTTTATTCACAGGTAATCAGCAATGTTTAGTAGCAAAATGCAGGCATTTACCACTTGATTTTCTAGGCACCGAAATTTTCCAGCAAATGAAAATCTTTATATGATTAAAGTCATATAGGACCATCAGCCTCAGTAATGGTAGATGCAGTGCTTCACTCTCCCAAAGCAGTCAGCTTGGCCTTTTCAAATGGAGATTTTTTTCAGATAATCCCCAACACGTACATCATGATTGAGCTACACAGCAGTAACCCATGTGTATCTGTCTGGATCAATTCCAAGAATGTTTTTCATCCCTTACTCTTCCAAATTAACAGATCTTAAGGATCAAATTCAGGGAGAAAGGTAGCACATTTGCATACAAATGAGCAGTTTTGTAATCCGGTCGCTTCATTCTCTGTCTCCTCTGGATAATTCCAATGCTATTTTTATTTCTGCAGCAGATTATCTCTGTCTTTCAAATAAGCAGATATATTGAAGGTCTTCCCAGGTGCTTGCCTAACCGATTGTATCCACTGGACAATTGATTTTAGCTCAGCTGGAGATAGTGTCTTTAAAAGTAAGAAATGAGGCTGGTAATGAAGTGAGACAAAATCTGAATTGCAAATTTATGAATTGTAGATTATAAGAAAGCGCTAATAGTCAGAAAATGAAATAGTTACTAACATGTTTTGTCTCAGCAGGCGCTAACCAGAGTTAGTATTTCAAGACTTGTCTATAACGACACAATTATGGGGTGGGGGGAGAGTATCTATATCTATCTACAAGTACAAATTTCAAGTTCTGATCTTCCTGGTACTGCAGAAATACCAACTACCATTTTTATATGTTGTAAGGTTTTCCAAGTAAACCAAAGATTCAACCACAGTTACATATGAATAATACCATATATACCAACATCAGCAGGTGCAACACTTGCACAAAATGCAGAACTGAGAGGTAAGCCTAGATATAAATTAAATCAAAAACAGGTTACTAAAATGCTGAAAATCTTGCTTTAAATCATTCCTGTGTCCCACGGGATCTTAGTGCAAGACTCTCTCACATACTGTAAAAGCTCCCTGAAATCTCATGCATCATTCAAAAATTTTGCCTGTTTATCTGTTTAAGGATTAATGGCCACGTCATCTTCCCCCACTCTTTCCAAATTAACAGGGACTGATGACTTTTGCTCTGTAGCAGACAATTCCATTAAGAACCATACCGCAAAGGGACGGCCACATCCCATGCCCACATCCCTGAAGGACCAGTGATGCAATCTGGCTTTAAGGAGATGACGGCCCCTTTCTTTCAGAACAACCACCATCCTCCATAAGGGAAAAAGTACACCACATGGAAAGGCTTTGCTAATCAACCTGTAAGGCTTTCTTTTTGTTCTCTGGCTATAAACTAGGGGGAAAAAACTGAAAGAAAAAACAGTTCTATGTTTTTTAATTAATCAGCCTGATCTGAACTGGAACACAATACTATTATTCACAGTCACAACCTTCTGATCACTAAACAGCATGACAGAAGACCAGTAGTTCATGCATTTTAACTATGTATTTCTGAGCTTAGAAGAAAGCCAAATACATGAAATTTAACATTAACTCCAGAACTTTTAGTGTTTGGGGGTTTCTCTCTTTAATGCCAGGCTGTATTGTTCCCAATCTTTACAACATTTTTGCAAATTCACCTAGATTAATTGCATACATTCTGAACATAAATTCCATCTTAATGAGGGCTTACACTGGGAATACACGGCTGAAAAATTAACCCCCTCGTAAATTTAACTTCTGTTCTGGTGAGTTCATATGATAACAATTTCCTGACTAAAGCCTTCAGCAGTCTGCTGGGTCTTATGCTAAGTACCAACCTCAAGAGCTCTTTTACTTGTCTTAAGGTAAGGATAAATAGGGAATGGAGCTTATTGTTTCTGCCACTACTTATGATAGAGCTCTGAGGCTTCAGCTAGGATGAGGATCCCACAGTGCTAGATTCTGTGCAAATACGCTGTAATAAAGAGTCCCAGAAGTTTAAAATCTACATACAAACAAAAGGATGCTAGAAGGGAATTAACATTACTCACATTGTATGAAGGGAAAACCTAAACAGAAAAAGATTAAATGACTGGCCAAAACAGTCACTTACAAAAAACTGAACAGTTGGAGCTGGCACTGAATCACCATCTAATGCTTACTGAAAGACTGTCCTCCTCCTCTGCGAGCTTTTATAGATAACACTGAGGAACACCAGAGGTCCTGAGAGCTTGTGGTCGCCCACTACATGGGGAGAAGCTTTCTTGGCCATAAAGGAGCAAGCTTTCAAAGTGACTAAAAAAACCCAAACCTTTTATCCACACATAAACCCACCTGCAAATGAAAAGGGCAGAAACAATTCACAGCAAGGAAATGACTGAGAAAACGTTTCATCTAATCACAAAAAAGAAAGATTAAGATCAAGACTGGAGAAAACAAAGCCTCTCCAATCCCTCTACAAGCCAAACCTGCTCGGCTGAACTGACACCAAAGATGCAGCTCAGATGAGAGCATCTAAATTCACAGGACTTTACTCTGAACCTTGTATTTACCACAGCCATGAAATAACCAATATCTAACACACTTATTTTTTTCATTTTAGAAGAACTCCTCAGCTGCTCAGCCAGCTATTTTGCTGCCGCATCTCAGAAATCATGCCACTGGCCCTAAGACAGTCCTAATGGATGGGAGCCTGATCTATCCTATGCTTACATGGGCTTAAATTAACAATTTTACTATCTCCCTTGGCAATTTAGTTTATTGGCTAACTGCTGTTGCATTTTTAACCCACATATCCTTAAAGTTCATTTTTCTAGGCAGCAGCAACATAGGTTCATTATTTCTTTTACCCTGAACAACCAGAGCAAGCAAAACCCCAACTTCTATAAAACTGCTTTCCACACACAGCCTTCCTTCAGTTCCTTTCCTACTTCTCTCTAAAATATATGATGGTTTTGTGTTTCTCCTTTCCTCTTCAAGTGGCATTCAGAACCAAACACGGGCTATGTTAAAACCCAACCATTGCCACATAAAACCCGCATGATGAGCTTCGCAGATTAACCTTTACAGTGCACGAGACTGAAGTGCCCGCAAACTGCTAAGCACAACCCAAAGAGACAAAGAAACAATTAATAGCTCATACACAGAATAATCCTAATAAGTAAAACTGACAGCGACCTCAGAAAGGGAAGAAATGGCACTAATTACAGAATTAGTTTTGTGTGGGCTCAACCAGCTCAGCCAACCCTCCCTGGAGCTGCTAAGCACTAGATCTAATGCAGAAGAACTGCTGAGAGCAAAAATGCCTCCTTGCCCCTTAAGATCATCTTAGCTTTAATGTCCAAGATCAGCATTAGTAAACAACTTCAGTCACTAAGAGTAAGTTCAATGAGCTGACACAAATTATCTAATATTTGCTGCAGGCTAAGAGCAGGCACACAGAAAACAACCGTAAATTGGAGTGATGCACAGCAACTCTTTATCTTCCCTAATCTGCTCTGGTGTCAGAGCCTGTGCAAATGCTCGCCTCGCTGCAGCATTTAGGGAATACAGCCCCAGCCCAGCCCCTGGCTCCAGGAAAGAGATCGCTGCATGTATCTTCAAAATGAGGTCAGCTGTGGGATTCAAGCCTATTATTTATTGTCTGTTACCAGTGCAATTCTAACCCTTTAACACCTACTCAGGTTGATTCTTCATCATTAGCCTGTACTGACATATTTTTTTATTTCAGTTTCTCTAAATATAATACAGAGTAGAAAACACAATTATTTTCTTAGTTTTCAGCACCTTCAGTCTGATATGTGAAATGGGCATGGTTCTTTACAGCTGCAAATCTCCTGACATATATTTCTGTGCTTACGTGCTACAACTCTACTAAACAGCTTTTAAGCCTTGTTAACAAACCCCTTACTGCATGCCAATCAGGGATTTAAACATTAATTTTTAAACAGTTTGCCAGGAATCCTACAATATCATAGGCAACTGGTAGAGACTTTAGCATTTAACATGGGTTGGGACTTCTCCTGTCTAGAATTTTTGAGGTCTTTTTACTTTTGAGCACCCACTATTATAACAAGTGATAACTCAAAGCTGGTTTTGGAGGCTCCCAGAGTAAATGCAAGTAGACCAGGTATTCTGTAGTACGAAAAGGAGGAAACCCCACTATGTGGTTGTGTAATTAAAGATTTGTTCCTGATGCCTGTGCATAAAGTAGAGAACTCGTGTCACACAGCCAGATTTAATTCAGGAGTTTTGTGAATGTCATGCACTCAATAGTTCATCTGCCATAGTGTTCTTTCACAATTTTTAAATATATTGTACCCACTCATTTCAACACTAGAACAGGTGCAACATGCCAAGCAACAGCCTAGTACAATCCCATTTTAGATAAAATGAAAGCATTTCATGAGTGAGAAGACGGCTTACCAGCACAGATGCTTTCAACTTCAATACACCAAACTGTTTGGGCATTGGACTCTCCTCTCAGTTAAAATAAAAGGTATCAAGACATAAAAAAGAAGTTCATTCCAGAGCTGCTTCTTCAGGAGTAACAAAATTAGCGACAATTGCCATCTGTCATTAATATGCTGTGTGCAATAAAAGATCATATAATAATATAGCAGCATTTCTTTTATTACTAGCTCATCTTCCTGAAGAAAAAACCCTAAAAGACAACAATTATTACACAGAATAACTTTTAAGGATATGCATCTTTTCACAAATACACTATTTATTTTAAAGCTAAAACCATTACCGATTCTATTGTCATCAGAAGAGAATTTTCATTGTTTCCAGTGGGCTCAAGATTTGACCCAAAAATTTGTGGTTCACCCTCAAAGCTCCAGGAGAGCTGACAAACTTCGTGTGCTTCTGAAGCCAATTCTTGTGCCTTGCTTGGGCACTGTATGTCAAGAAAGGTAGAAAAAACAATGCCATGCTTTCTCTTATCCATGGCAACTGTCACCGCACAGACTGTGCGGAAGTGGGCAGTTTAGCACAGCCCAAAAGGAGACATGTGGACAGTCAACCTGATTTATAGAAGTATTAAGCAGCTTTCAATCCATGTGGCTTCACTAATATTGCTACAGTTTTTCTGAGAGCAAAATTTGGCTCTTTTTCTCACAGCCTGCCTGCACGGGACTGCAGGAGCTGGGACCGCTACGGAGCTGCACTCTCAGCCCAGCACTCAACTCAGTTGCCACTCTTCTGTCTGAATATGAACCAGTGGTGACAGGCTCTGAAGTCCCATCCCAATGCTAGAGTGAGAAAGAAAAAAGAACCACAAGCAATCCATAAGAGACAGTAATTGCATAGAAATGCTGTCAATTTAACACTTCAAAATTAATAACTTATTTTACACTACTAAAATGTATAGTAGTACTGTTCCCCTACAGGCAGAACACAGATCAAGCTTAAGTAGGATGAGCAAAAACTAAATAGATTTTCACTGAGCTCCTCACAAATGAGTTCATTGCTTAGACTTAATTATTTATTTTCTGCCTTTAGAAAGTGCCCTAAAACCTAAAAATATCGTAGGTGACAATCTCTGTACCTGTTCTGAGCTCTAAAAAATAGGCAATGTACAAAACAAACCAACCAACCAATTCACCCATGCGTATACTTCCAAGAACAGCCATTATTAAGACAAGTTTTTTCTTTTTCATAATCCAACCTGAATGCATTCATTTTCTAGGAACTTAGGATAACCTAAGTGATTTTCACGCTGTATGATTAAAAGGTATAACTCAGCTGCATTGCACTTGTATTTTCATCTCTCCACAGTCCATACACAAGCTGAAAAATGACAGCATGTGTTGAGATGTTTTCTCACATAAAGGACTGATTTGGGGCGCTTTGGTAGCAATTCAGCAATCACATTAAACACTACTTCAATTTCCCTTTCCCCAAAGGAAAATACTGAAATAATTGATTTTGTGAAATTTCTATGGTCTTTCACCAGAACAATGACAGACACTTTAAGAGACTTCTGACAGTATGAGAAAGACAATACTGGGAGAGGAGCATCTGGTTATCTGAGCACACAGTTACGAGTAGACCGCCTTTGGGTCCCATTAACTCCTACCAATTAATCTGTCTCAAGTAGCCTTCCACATTTCTCTTGACAGCTACATGCAAGAGAGTTAGTATCTCAGTAGTACTTTGAAGCAATTTACAGATTTTCGATAATGTTGCCACTGGTTACTTACTTAGAGGTAAGAAAAAATATTGCAATGGCTTATAATTTTCATTTTCTCAACAAAACAGAAACTTGCAACATCTGAGACAAAAGGAATGTACTTTTTTCAACTGCAAGAGAAGATTTTTATCCGATACAAGTTGTGTGACCAATTTTCAAGTTACTGAATTCTGCACTGAGCTTGGTATTACAGTTTGTGACATACTGGTGGCCAGACTAGACGATGCACTGGTCCCGTTTCCTTAGGCTCTTACAGATTTGAAGAGTTTGATTCTTCTAAGTCATAACGTAGACACTGACATGAGGATTAAAAGAACTTATCATCATTGTTTGCACTGACATGCAAATAGCTGGAAATAAATACCAGTACCAAATTAATTTTGTTTTGATGTAAATGAAATAATCTCCAGAGTATATCTACATTCTTTCTCTACGAGATCACATAAGTCTGTTGACTTCTGTAGCTTTCAATCTTTCATCTTTATTTCAAAATAAGATTGTTCAAATAGTTTCTCTAATGTTTGCAAAAAAACAGAGTTGCTGATTTGTTTGTTTCCTACTGTTTCCTACTCTCCTTCCTAGAAGAGAACATTCAAAAGCAAAGCTCTACAAATAGTGACAGAATTGAACAGCACTGGCCATCACAGATCTTCCAAGAAAATTAAAATCACCTAATGTTAAAATAAGCCTATTAACCACCAAACAGCTTGGTCTCCTAACTAGAAGTTATAACAGCTTCAAGTCATCAACCAAAAAAAAGAAAAAAAATTAACTTTTGAAACAACTGAGCAGAGGCTTCCAAAGCCATGGAAAATGTGACTACCGAAAGACAACTCAGATGAAAAACAAGCTACTTTTCTCCAGTGAACTAAAGAAAGTAAAGCATTATAAATGGGTCATAACAAAAATAGATTCTGCCTATAAAAAGAAACATCCAGTCCTAACTATGAGCAGATGTATTTACTCACTACTGGAAATTCCTGGAAGACATCTGCTGAAAAGAAAGGCCATTCCCTGCTCTGGTGCGAACACTACTTCTCAACACCATCAAATGGGAAGAGGGACAAAGTGAAAGGGGATCTTGCTGGATATTTTCTTTCTCATTATTATTATTATAGTGAGAGCTTCTGCTTTGATCTCCTTTCTTCCTCTGCTCTGTTCTTCCATCTTATTTCTTTCATCACAGTTGAACACCGCCGCAATTGCAAGGCAGCCAGAGACAGAGTCCTGTATGCTTCTCCATCAAGTCAAAGCATTTAACTACACAGTGCTTGCTACCAGACTTCCTAAGTGAAGTTCCTCCTATTAACAGCTTCTGCTAATGCACATTATTATTGTCATCAACTTTTTTTTTCCTAGTAAACACAGAATCACAGAATCGCATAGGTTGGAAAAGACCTTTAAGATCATCGAGTCCAACCGTAAACCTAACACTACCCAGACCACCACTACACCATCTCACTAAGCACCACATCCAAACGTCTTTTAAATACTTCCAGGGATGGCGACTCAACCACTTCCCTGGGCAGCCTGTTCCAGTGCTTGACAACCCCTTCAGTGAAGTAAAATTTCCTAATATCCAGTCTAAACCTCCCCTGGCACAACTTGAGGCCATTTCCTCTCATCCTGTCACTTGTTACTTGGGAGAAGAGACCAACCCCCACCTCTCTACAACCTCCTTTCAGGTAGTTGAAGAGAGCGATAAGGTCTCCCCTCAGCCTCCTTTTCTCCAGGCTAAACAGTCCCAGTTCCCTCGGCCGCTCCTCATCAGACTTCTGCTTCAGACCCTTCACCAGCTTCGTTGCCCTTCTCTGCACACGCTCCAGCACCTCAATGTCCTTCTTGTACTGAGGGGCCCAAAACTGAACACAGTATTCAAGGTGCAGCCTTGCTAGTGCTGAGTACAGGGGCACGATCACTTCCCTAGTCCTGCTGGCCACGCTATTTTTGATACAAGCCAGGATGCCATTGGCTTTCTTGGCCACCTGGGCACACTGCTGGCTCATATTCAGGCGGCTGTCAACCAACACCCCCAGGTCCTTCTCTGCCAGGCAGCTTTCCAGCCACTCTTCCCCAAGCCTGTAGCGTTGCATGGGGTTGCTGTGGCCCAAGTGCAGGACCCGGCACTTGGCCTTGTTGAACCTCATACAATTGACCTCGGCCCATCGATCCAGCCTGTCCAGGTCCCTCTGCAGAGCCTTCCTACCTTCAAGCAGATCAACACTCCCGCACAACTTGGTATCATCTGCAAACTTACTGAGGGTGCGCTCAATCCCTCACTCAATCCCTTAAAACATATGTCAGATTCCCCAGAAACATTTCTTTTTCCACTGACTGAAGCAATCTAATCCCAACTGACTAGTTTCACTTCCAGTTAGCTTTTTGAATCTTTTCTATTTATGAACCAGGATAGAATCCACAATTGGATGGTTTCTCTTTTAAAAACTGTAGACAGCATCTTTTCCCATAAATGCTGAAATCCAAATAGGCCAACTAAATAGTAAGCACGTTCTTGCTTAATCCAATGGAAAGCTAAATTTTCTTCATTAGAATTTTCTTAATCTTTCAAATATTAAGAAGAACTTCAGCTTCCACGCTATTTTCTTTCTTTCAAAGAGACCTACAAAGGTAAAAATCTGGTTTCTCGGACAGCAAAAGCAATCTCCTTTTCATAAGCTTAAATATTCTTTCTTATCAAAGTATTATTTTAAGTTGCTCCATAGAAATCAAATTTATCTCGTAGCACGCAGCAAGACAGTCAGCTGAACTGCAGATGGATTTGCATCCATCAGTTACAGTGATATGGGGAGGTAGTATAACAAGCAAAATCCAGTATCTTGAAAAACAATAACTTCTGTATCAAAGCAAAGATGCAGTCTAAATTTTATTAAGCTTCACAGTCACAGAAGACTCAAGTATTATGTAAATCTCTGATACGGAGAATGAGATACAATATATTTGATTACTGCTGCGTCACATATCAGGGAACTAAGATAGCATTACATAGTAGGTGTGCTTTTTTTTTTTTAAAGTAATAAAAAGATACCTATGGCAATTCAGAAGAAAGTAAAGAAATATTAAAATTTAGATTTAGACACTGGGAAACAATTTGAAGGCTTGAACACTCTCAGAAAAAAGAAAAAATGAAAAAAGGAATGCGTCAGGTAAGGAAACCAGCACCACAAAGAGTCATTAAGTGATCTGAGAAAAATGATGAATAATTCAGCTTTATTCTCAGCTAAGCCATCTATCCCAAGCAACACAAGCTGTAGAAGATAAAGGAAAATCACAGGGAGACTAGAATTGGAGCACAATTTCATGCAAATAAATAAATTAAGACTAGCAGTCCAAAGATGTAACAACACTTTGCACTTATGTAGCATCTTTCACGTTCAAAATACTGTGAAAATATGAACTCACTAAAATAAAAAAACCCCTATGCTATTAAAAAAAAATTGTAATTCAGCTCAAGCTACATCGATAATTACAAATGCAAGTCATAGAATGAAGTTCAAAGAAGTAGACACGAAATTTCCTTCGACTGGAAGTTACTTCTCTCCTTTTCAAGCCAAACCTCATAGAAAATGCAGTAAGGTCAGCCAATTAGCTTGTATCTGTCTTGGATCATACAGCCTATTCTGTCTCTTTGAAAGTAGGCTTTTCCTCTATAGTCCTCTCCAAAGTGCTTTACCTTGTCTAACTTTGCATGCCTGCAATGATTCCGTCCCTCAGTAAACATTCAATCAATTTTTTTTCATATCCCTTATCAAAAGCAAATACCATTCTCCCCAGCCTGCAGCTCAGGCTAAAGGATTGATTTTAAAATAGTATTTCTTCCTAAAGTGAGTCATCTTAAAATGCCAGTGCTTTACATTTTAGTATCAATGCCATCATCATTTTAGATCAAGCACTGATGCCAATGGATTTACACATGAAGCCCTGCCAAATAATCCAATTTGGATGGCAATTAATCCCTCATTAATTTTCCACTTCTACTTTAAAAAAATAATTTCTTGGACAAAAGTCTGTAGAACTTGCCCAAGAATACATTAGTAAGCATCTCAGTGAGTCATAAACACCAAATACCTACTCAGTGCTGCTAACAAGACCCCACCAAGGTTGTTTCTGAATATTACCCTCCATAACAAGATAGGTTTAATCAACAGTGTTCTGCAAAACCTCCATTTTACAGCTAGAGGAGACAGAGCCCCAAATTCACACTGTGGTCTGAAGCTTCCCTTCCATCCTCTCATATCATTGAAACGTAACAGTTTTAAACATTTATTTGGTTAGAAAGCTCATTTTAATATCTGAAGGTGAATGTTTCTTTTTTACAAGTGTGAACTATGCTGGCTGAGCTGTTTACATTATGCAAATGGGAATAAAATATTCCTTTTTATAATTAAAAGACTTTTTTTGCAGAATCACAGAATGATTGAGGTTGGAAGGGACCACTGGAGGTCAGCTGGTCCAAGCCCCTGCTCAAAAGCAGGGTCACGTAGAGCTGGCTGCCCAGGACCACGTCCAGGTGGCTTTTGAGTATTTCCATGGAAGGAAACTCTACAACCTCCCTGGGCAACCTGTGCCAGCGCTCGGTCACTCTCACAATGAAAAAGTGTTTCCTGATGTTCAGACAGAACCTCCCGTATTTCAGTTTGTGCCCACTGCCTCTGGTCCTGTCACTGGGCACCACTCAGCTCTCTACTCGGAAAAAAAAGAAAATTCAGACTTTACAAGGACTTAAGGGACAATGAAAACAACTGCCTTTGACATTTTAAAGAAAATTTAAGTAACAATTAAGGCTGCAAGAACCTCATTTATGTTAATGTCTGCATTCCCTTGCTAAATTTCTCTTCTTCCATTTCCCATTACAATGACTAATTTATAGATTTTAGCCCCTTAACTACTATTGTGTACTAGCGTTTTTTCTGTTCTTCACAAATCTTTGTCTTACAGGAATTTTATTCCTTTGTACGTTTGCTCTAGTTTGTAGGTGCCCGTGTCCTTCCCCTACCCTTTGCATTTTAATATCTTCTCAAGGGAACATGCTCATTAAGTTGCATCATTTCCATATATTTTACTCCATGCACCAATACAGATATTAGACATTTAATATCTTCCTCACTAAAACTTTAAAAAATGTTCACCGTTTTCAAAGTGGACAAATATTACTGAATTAAGTGATCTGCTAGCTGAAATCAGAGTGAAGTAGCCTTATGACACACAGTGTGCCATTCTTACGCCACTGTATGCAGCATGATCAGAGCCGGGAAGGTGGACACCTCTAAAAAGACCCACAAATTCTTCCCCTCATGCCTGAGATCTTTCTGAGAAAGGCAGTCACAAAAACTAGTTGCCTGAAAACAGATCAATACTTCAGTATGTCAGTTTTACTCTGGAGCAAGCTGAGCAAAATAATACATACCTATTACCTGGTCAAGAGACACAAATCAAGTATACTGCCTACATAAACACATTTTTAAAGGCTCACATTTTAAAACAAAGAAAGATTACCCTATTTCTCATGACAAAAGTATAAGATGAGGATAACTGATTATACTAAAACTTTAAATACGTAAAGGCTATAGATGCCAGAAAGGAGAATCTCCCAACATTTCAAACATGCCTATTTCCATTAACTTGGTAACTGAACAACTGCTCTGAATTGCCAACCCTACAATAAAAAACCCGCGACCTTCTAGCCAACAGGTAAATAACTTCTGTTTAGCTTCAAGGCTTGATACAGTTTAAAAGGATTTCTCCGGGGCGTATAGGATGGGCTTCCCAAGCACAGGCACACACCTCTTCACCACAAAATCCAGCCAGAATTCAGGTCCCAGGGAGGGCTTGTTCTGGAGGAACGAGCAGGACTCGCAGCCTGCACCCTGCCCGCTTTGTGCTTTTCTTCCCTAACTGCCCTACCTGGAAAAGTAGCCTCTGATTCTTTATTAGCTCCCCTGCAGACCCTTCAGAGCATGAGCAAAGGCACAACGGTGACCACAGCTCTTCTGCCTGCTCACCCCTTGCATGAAACCCCCTTGCCGTGAGCAGCTCAGGGAGACCCCAGGAGCAGGGCCAGGGCCGCAAAGGTGGCTGGTGCCCAGAGAGGACACAGCGCACGAAGGCTGCACGCCTCCAAGAGGAAACAGGGCTTGCAGAAGAAAAAGAGATTTAGGGCAAGCTTCTTGCAAGGCACGTGAAGGTGCGGTCACAGCCAAGCAAGCTTGCAGCTCTCCATGGTAATCTTGTCAAACCAAGCTCCCTTTTCTCCCATGAGCAAACAGATCTCACTTTCAGGTCCCATCTGTAGATACAACGCTCCAGGTCTGCCAATGTGATTTTGACAGACTGACTGACATAGCTTTTGAAGCTGTTCAACGTCTTTTATCTGCATGTGTGCGTGTTGAATGCAGCCATCCTTCACTCTGAAAAAAAATAAATACGTATCATCATTCATTGCCACTGTTTTGACAAATACTACATGGAACAAAGAAGCAGGAACTGTACTGGGAGTCCACGTAAGGTCCTCTATCCATCACCAGCTAAAATGTCCCCCACTAGGCCTTCTTTCAAAGAAACACATCAGCCCTAACTATAACAAGTGGTAATTGCCATTACTATGTTGGCCACCATTCACAACTGTAAGCAGGTAGGGGAGACAGGGAAAACAGAAACCAGCATTATGCCACTGTATAGGTTTTCATTTCTATTATGTGTAGTTCTTGTTCCTCTAGTCTCAAAATGCAAATAAGGCAACTTGAAAACACATTGAGAACAGGAAGAAAAAAGACACTTCAAATGTATGGGTAGATTAGATTCTGTATGAGCAACAGACTAGCACTATAGCACTATTCAAATCAGGAAAATATAAAGGACTATAAAGGGATATCATATAGGTCTATTAAATCAGGAGTGGCATGGAGTAAATAGGTAACAACTGTTACTGCTTTTTCCAGTGCAGAACATAAAGATCATCAAAGGAAATCAGAAGGATGGCTACTCAAGCAACAGAAGAACATACTTTTTCCACACAACTCAGAGGTAAATTGTACAACTCACTATACAGGACAGGTCAAAATTTTACACAGATGCAAAAAGCAGTTAGGCAAATTCACAGAAGAAAGTTGTACGTACACGACGTCCGTCTGCCTGGCCCAGCAAGCTCCTGAGCTGCAGACTCCTGGAGAGTGAGGGTCTGTATCAGGAAAGCACAACTATGAGCTTACTGGTGCTTAAACTCTTTCCTATGTGTAGGCTACTGGTCACTTCCCGAGACAGGACACTGTGCCATCTGAACATTTGATCTGATACTCTGATACTCTTAATCACTGTGGACAAAGCCTTTAACATGTGAAACTTCATGCTGTCCTGTCTCAAACTGGTGACATACAGCTACAAATTAATTCTAGGAATCGTCAATGCCACCTTTTCTCTCTCTCTCTGCCTCTGGTAAAGTCTGCTCTGTATTATTTTTTCACTCCTTTTCTCAAAAGGTCAATATTTGAAATTTTAACTATCTCTTTTGTTCTCTTCACATCAAAAAGTTCAATTGTATCATTAAGTTAAAATCCTGACAAGGGACATTTTAAGAACACTGAGCAGTATATCTATAAGTAAGCTAACATAACAACGCAGGCAGCTTCACATACGTCTGTTCTACAGTACATCTCAGCACAGAGCCTTACCAGACCAAATGCCTCAAATCACAGTTGCAACGCACACCTCAAGACCTTGCAGGACCCCTGAGATTGTATTACCACCAGAAAGTCTGAGTAGAAATCTCTGGCCTAAATTAATCTATCATTAAGCAATGGGAATAAAGCTGGCAAGCCAGAAAGTAGGACTGAGCCATTTCAGAAATATATATGGGGTTTGGAGCTGAATGTAATTAAGGCGAGGAGTCAGATCAGGAAGACAAAGAGACGCTAAGCACCAGCTAAGACTGAAGATTTTAATTCCAAATTGAAAAAGAAAACTACTAGGAATACAGGAAAAGCAGCATTTATAAGTGTGGTAATGACAGATAAAATGAAAAAAATAAGCAAATACTCCATTTGCAAACAGCAGCTTCTCGGAAAGCTCTGAAGACTGGGGTGTTTTATCACAACCATAAACCCAGTACCACAGCAATAGTTTTCGGAATTCTCGCAGCATACTACCAGTGAGGAACAGAAATCAAGAAATGCTAAAAAGTAGATTTACACAAGAGTGTAAAACAGTCTATTCCTTTCATCATACTCCTTTTACCCACGCTGCTGCATATCTGGGCATAGCACCCATCTGTGGGTCCATTCAAAGCTACAATGAAGAGGATGGGGCTTTGCATTGGTATGATGAGTTTGGATTTATGAAGACAACTGCAGTGTCCAAGAGAGCTTCAATAGAGTCAGAGCACTGCTTGATGCAACGGAAATCATTACTTTACATTCTTTTAACTATTTCGATTAATGTATGTTTTCAATTAAAACAGCCATTCTATTTTTAACTTACAAGTGCCAAACACACATTAGTAAAGAGGAACTGAAATCTGCAATGCCCCACTACTTTGTGAAGCTCCAGCCATACTGTTTATAACATCCCTTGGGTATCTGTCACAAACCAGCCAGGTTATGACTCTCCAATTTATACAAGGTTCTATAGGTAAGAATTTGTAGCATCTTCCTAGTCACCTGCAGATTGCCTTCAGTTACACCTTTAAGACAGGACAGTAATGACTGAAACCTGTTCCAGTTAGATGACGATTATACACGTGCTCCTGATCCTGATGCACAGGAGATTCCACAAAGGAGCCGCCCCAGCATCGGCACTGGGGACTGCAGCAGGACCACTGGCAATAGGTGAGCATAAACCTTAAGGGTCACAGAGAGCCAGACACGGGAGTTCTTACAACTGCTGCCTTTTTGCACATCCACTCTGCCCAGTACCTCTCTGATTATCCCCCAGGACAGTCAGCTTCCAGCTTTCACAAGCACCGATTTCACATAAAGAGATTCATCAAAAGGAATGAAGGAAGAAAGGACAAAATATAGTAACATTATTATTAAAATATTTTTAATGCAAAGGGTGTGACTGCAAGAGGGGAGGGAAGGATGGAGAGAAAACTACAGGAATGCTGCTTGAGGCAAACCAGCAGTGGAACTAAAGATATATTTAATTATTATTATTTATTTCTTTGTACCATTTAAACAAATACCTAAATGGGCCAAGTGGGAAAAAATAACCATCAGTAAGAATCCCATCAAGTGGCAGCTATGCAAAGCAGAAACCAAACGCAGGTTGCCAGAAGGTATAATAAAAGAGCAGCATAATGTTCAGGGTGTGTTTGTTTTGAAATTGAGAGCTGGGCGCATGGGTGGACCCTACCAAAAATGCCAAGTCGCATGTTAGACTTTTCTCCCACCCTCAATAATTTAACCTGTTTGGGGACAATAATTTGGCACAGGTGAAGGATTACAGTTCAGATTACAAACATGGCAGCAACACAGATTTCATTTAAATGATCTTATAAGAAGTAGGGTCCATTTGTGGAAAATAATCTATTAAAAAGGGGATGTTTTGGATAAGCCCTTGTACTTGGTCTTCATTTACCTATAGCATTCTGATGGCTACAACGGGCTTTTCTTGGGAAAGATGAGAAGAAATCAGCAAGGTCAGTAAAATCCAAAAGCTCAGAAGGATGCATCTTTCTACAACTTCTAGATCTCATCCTGCAAAATGCTTCAGAACTTGGGTCTTCCGTGCTTAATGGGTGGGTAAGGGCCTCAATACTGTAATTCCAACCAAAGAAAGCAAATCTGTGTTTTGGAAGAGCAGCTTTCTGACTTGTATCAGCATTGCCGTCTCCTTCCTTGCAGCTGGCCGTTCACGGGCAGGTTGAAACGGCCAGGCAAAACTGACCTGAAGCCGGCGGGCTGTACGTCAGTGGAGGCACTCTGCCTGCTCCGCATCAGATCCAGGCTCAGGATGCCACATTGCACAGTGACTTCCACCCCTGAATAACAACTCACATTTCGGTGTAACATTTCAGCATGCACTTCTTTTCTTGCCCTTTTCTGGCCGCCTTTACTGCAAGACTTGTTTATTTCAACTGAGCTATTTTTATCTATTTTGGGTCTCCTCCCTTTGCTCTTTTATCTGCTACCCATGTTTTTCACATTCCTTTGAGTAGCTGGGAACTAATCCTTTTGTGGGTGGTTTGCGAGAGGTCTGTTGGGCTTGTCCTTGTGCTTGATTATTTATTTATTTATTTTTAATCATGCCTGGCTATGTATTTTATTTGGCAGCTTTATGTAGAGATTTGGTTTTAGTGTTTCATATCTATTTTAATTCAGGCCATAGATGCCTCACAATAGGCAACTTAATAAATGAGCTAAAATAAATAAGGATGACATTCAAATGGTTTCACACCACACATGGGCAAGAATAGAGTTGTTGCAATAAAGCATTTCAGTGATAAACGAATTAACAGGCCCAGACAAGAGGTAAACATCCAAAGGCACCATTATCTAATGCCTTTCATCTGAACGGACCCTGGAGCACTTTATTATATAGCTTTATTTGTAAAAGGGAGATCATAAAATAGATTAATATTCTAAAAGACCCAGCATGTTATTTGTACTAGGGTTTGTCATATACTTGTGAGTTTTAACAGCTTTTTGATGTCAGATGGTTTGGCATCCTTGTGACTGAGAGATCCTGCCTCGGTCTTTTCCACCCTGCAGCTTGACTCGGTCTCTTACTGCTGGGATCCTTCACTGACGAAAACCCTGCAAAATGGTGGAAGCAAACAAAGAGCTTCTGCTACAACGCAGCTTCAGGAATAGCCTGTCTCCAGTGACAGATCAACTCCAGCTACCTGCAACACAGAGTGCTACCACTGTAAACATGCAGTGGCTCTTGCAGCTGTGGAAGGCAGAACAATTTATCAGTGCCGGTGGTAACAACACAGAGGAGAAGGGCAGCCAAATTTCATTCTGTAGCACCGCCATTATGAAGCACATGGGCTCCACATTTGTACCACCTTCAGCAAAGCATGGTAATGAGCATATTCCACAGCTGCTGCTCAGGTAACTTCCACCTGGGGGCCAAATATAACTCACTGGTACAAGTCACCTATTTATTTTTATTGCTTCTGGAAAGTACATGACTAGTGCCCCACACAAAGTCCAGTCATGTGGCAGAGGAGGAGCCAAAGCACACAATTTTCTCTTAACACTTGAATAAGGTATTGGTTCATCTAGATAGAAAGATCGGGCACCACTGGTCTAGATAAACTGCACCCCTCACCACTACCTGTGAGAAACGTGGTATAAAATGCCAGGCTGATCCCTTGGAGTGACACCCACTGTGTCCATTGACAATGATAAGAAGTGACAGGAAATTTCAAAACAGCATCCAGAGTTATTAGCTTGCTAATAACCACCCAAAACTGAATACAAATTGGTGAGCAGCCTTCCGTCAAACAATTAGGTGATTGTCGTGATTAGAGTTGTTCCAAAAATTTTCAGCTGATCAAAAATCCTCAAAAACAAGCCTCTTATTTTCAACTTAGACTACTATTGGCTCACAGAAATGGAAAATCTGTGTCTTCAGTTTTATTTTATTTTCAAGGTTTCCCCTCCCTACTTATCCCAAGTAGTGAATGAAGAAAGCAGCAGACTACCTTCTTTAAGCAGAATTACAAAGATTAAGAGGAGTGAGCGAAATGGCTTGTGAAAATGGTATTTTAAGTGAAAAAGTTCAAATATTTTCAATTTGTAAAAAACCCAAATAGAAAGTTGTCATTACCACCTGACTAGATTAATATTTTACATAATCTAACATGCTCCACTAAAACCAGTGCTGTCCACACGAATATTTAAAAAATAGCCACCCATCTTTTGCTATGGAGGAAAATTATGAAGGAAAAATTCAATTTCACAAGAATGATAGCTAAATCTATACTGATAGAAGTCACCCACGAGTGCCACAGCACAGTATGATGGAATTGCTGTTGCTAAAGAACACTTGTAAAAATAATTTGGAAAATTAACCATCATCATATTGGACAGTGAACCCAAAAAAGCACTCTCCGCAACCATCTGGAAGTATAAAGGGCATTTAAAAAGACATTTTACCCCTGTTTTAAAGCCTCTTCTACAGTTCACGCACCTTCTGTAAGGCATTTTATGGGCCTCTGCCTCATTCTGGCAACATAAGGGCTTTAAAATGCAGCCTTAAGGGTGATTTATTTAACAGTAGCAACTGTTTACTCAATAAATTTGCTCCCCATGTGTATTCAAAACTCACCTCTGCTGACATTCAAGATAAAAAGTTAACACCGCAGAGTTAGCACAGTAAAGAGAAAAGATTGGGTTTGTTGGTTTCACAACCAGAGGAATCTCTTTACTTATACACAGAACAGTTCATTCCATTACACCTGCTTAAACCCACTGGAAATACCATGTTGGACAGATGATATAGGAGAGCTAACCTACATTAACCTAAAAACCCTTGATTACTGGTGAGGATTAAGAGCTCAACTTGATTTTTCAGACTGAGGTGGTATTTGCAGTGAGGATACAGTAAGTTTGCTGATAAACTGTCTGCATTTCTCAAGTGATTCTGGAGTTAACTGACAGTAAGAAACTTCACTCCACTTACTATCTGACTTTCTTCTAGCTTTCACGCCTACCCAAGGGAGTCACACTACCATGGTTCAAATTCAATTAAATGCCTGTGATTCTCAGTCTTAATAATCACTGCAGCATATAAGTACATCACAGAATTTTTTTAGAACACTTTAAAAGTCAAGCTCAACAGGACAAGTTAGATCTAACATCTCTAATGTTATCATCAACAACACTGAACTCAATTATTAAAACCTCCCATTAACAGGAATCGTGTTATACATCCTCTGGGCACAATCCACGTCATTCCAATTGTTCTGAAGGTGATTTCTAAGCTGACAAACCAACTGAATCACAATGAGCTGGATGTAAAACACAACTAAAAATCCCTTTACTCTGATTGTCTCAAGTTTTGAAGTTAGCTATGTTGTCCATCAAGGAATCCCTCAAGATTAGCTCGATATATACCACAAAAAAACTGCATCGCTGCCCACATGCTGTGGGGCCACAATTAAACTCTGAATCTGATTGTTACTCACAATCGAACTCTGAAGATGAGTTAGGAAAATTTATTTCAAAATTGGCTTGCGAAATCAAATCCCCAGAAGACTATCAAGATTAGAGGCACAAAAGCAAATGCCTTAAGACCAAGAAATGCTGGCTGCCTGGGCAGAATTATAGTATCTGAGCATTTAATGAAAATTAATTAATTCATCTTCACAGCTCCAAAGACAGTAAAATGATTACTACCATTACACAGAAAATGAGAAATACGTCCTGGTTATGGTGAAAAGCTCAGTAAGAAAACCAATCCTCCACAGCAACATTCTGCTGCCTCAACCACAGGACTTCACTTTTCTTCCTGCCCTTCACTGCATACTTACTGATTTCCAAACCAAGTAATACAGAGTTTGTTAGGCAACTTTCCCTCATCCACAGGCACCATCCAGGCACTGAAGGGAAGAGAATTCCAAGGATTCAAAAAAAAAAGTATGTGTTCAGGTAATTGAAAACTGAATCATCATATGTATGCACCAACACATTCAAAGAAATGAACCGACACGGTAAATCAGCCGTAGGTAATGCTGACATTTCATAACTTCTGATAGCTTAATCTTTCTCTCTGATACACAATGGCTGTCTGACAAATTGCTCAAGCTCTACAAAAGAAATCGGAAAAACCTACATGTTGCTCCTGACATCCACTATCAATCCACAAAACGATGAGCAGGACCGATACCTACTATCTACATTTAACGCACAGCTATTAAAGTTGTCATCTCCGGTTTGGATCCCTCGCTACACAGGATGAAGACATTTTGACCACATCCGATAGCTGTTTATGAATCAAGGGGAATTCAGGACCTCAGAGCCATAGGTCCAACCCCAGGGCCTGGCAGAACGCCTCGTTAGAGAAGCAGCAGGCAGGCCTGCCCTCTCCCTGCCTCCCGTCCCCGCCAGCAACTCCTGCACTCGCATCCAAGCAGCCCCAAACTCCCACGCCTCCGTTCAGGCTGCCCCGCTCCCCAGGGCCTGCTCGTTCCCACTTCTACCTAAATTCTCAGCTCTTTGCCTGCTCTCACAGACGCTGCTACCACTTAATGTGTAATTAATTACATATTAGATCCCTACCTCAAATTAGTAAAAATCCCTGCTTGAATAAATGCCAGCAAAAATGGTAATGGATGCTTATCACCTGAAATTCTCTATTTTTCAGCAGTACAATAATAATATAGGAAACCTTACAACTTCTAGAGAGTGAATAGAAATAATGCTAACAATTCAGGTGTTGCTGTTATTTGCACCAATAATTTAAAAATAACATTTTTATAGCAAGCTATTCTAATACTACTAGTACTATTAGGAAAAAAAACAAAACAACAACCTAAGAAACAAGAGTGCCTTCAGTAATGAAAAGCTTTCAAATTTCTGTCCTGCAGATGACAAACATAAAGGACACAAGAAACTTAAAAATAACAGCTACTCAAAAACATCAAGTTTAAAATCTTTTAAGCCTATGTCTTATTTTCAGACAGGAGATACACTTGCAACTAAATCTCTGTGCATTTCAGTACAAAAGTGTCACGCTCAGAAACTACCTCGATAAAATATCTCAAGTGAAGTAATAAAATGCCTAGGGCACAGCAATAATTTTCATTTTGGGTATATATATCAAAAAGGTGTTTCTAGTTTAGTTTCAGCCATTATTATCATCAAATCTTTACGGCACTAAAAATGGGGAACTTGTAGGAAAGAAACACAAAGCACATGAACAGCCATAGTAAGAGCAGACATTATTTCCTTCAAAACAAAACAGCTGAATAGGCAAAACACAAGGACAGAGAGCTTACTCCTTCGGCTAGCATGTGATTCATGCCTATCTATTCCAACAGATTTGAAGAATCGTTAGTTACAAAATAAGAATATTCAAAGGTTACTATAAAAAATGCTATGCTCTCATTTAAAATAGTATCATATGTTATAGTGGTAGCTCTCATCTATTTGCACATTTATCAAGCTCCATATGAATTTTTAGCTCATTATAAAACATTTGTTTTATATTTTATGAAGTCGTCTGAAAGTAAAGCATGAAACATTAGGAGACTGTATGAGGTCCCCAGATCAAATGGTTTCGTTCCTCATTAGCTTACTTTTCCGTGGAATAGAACTTTTCAATGGCTGTTATTTTTTCAATAGCTTTACTTACATTAATTTATTTTATCTGACAATACATATTACAAATCCTTTTTATATATCTATATATATGCAAAATACTTTTTTATATGATGTTTTCTAGTCATATGAACAAGCTGAAGTCCTTCAAGTCTTACAACCAAGTTTTGATTATTGTCACAGTTATGCATCAAAGCTGCAGAAAGAGCAATTAAAATAAAAACGAGGCATGTATGAAAATATTAGATATGTACAGAAACAAAATTACATGTATTTGCCTCAAATGGTAGTTTAGGCTCATCTATTTTTAGAGAAGGCATCTCCCTCTCCCATCTCAGGCATAAGGTGGCTCATTTTAGTTGTTAGCAGCAGCTCAGGACCTTCAGGATGGAGAAGTGACCTACACCTGTAATTACTGACACCCGCTGCCAGCCATGAAACACAGTCATCGCCCCAGCCAGTGTAATCACAACCACATCTCGCTTCTTCACTCTGAGGGAACTGAGCAGGAAGCTGGCTGAGGGAGGCCAATTTTAACACGTACCCAGTGACCGTACCCAGCTCCAGGTAGGGCCTTTAATAATACATAATAACATTGTGTCAAAGCCTAATTTGAATCTGTTTAATCAACAGAATGACTTTATGGCAGCCATAAGACATAATAACAAGGTAATTGGTTGCATAAGTAGTATGTATTAAAATGACAATATTCTAATCTAATCTGTTACCCTCCCTGCTGGATTTGTCTCTTCTGCAGAAAGTACTTAAAGCAGGACAAATGTTATCCTTAACAACTATGCTTAATTTGAAACACTGCTTCAAAAGACTTCTGATTTCCTTCAAACAAGAACAACACATATATATATTCCAATACATATTTCTCAACAAACAAGTATTGGTTTACATTTTTATAACTTGCGTTAGTATCGCTAATATTCAAGAGAACTTATGACATGCAGACTTCTCTCCCAAGTGGAGTGCAGGGTCTGGTTTCCCTAATTAGTAAAAGGACTACTAAATCTGAAGAAACTATTGAGGGTATTATTCTGGAAACAGTGAGAATGCTGGAAATGCAATGAAATTTAAATGAAACACGCAGATGACTGATGGTATTCCATGGGAAAACAGCAATTCCTACTCTAAAATCTGTGATCAATGGGGTGCCTTGTGGGCAAAAGTAGAATCGCTAAGATGACATACGTGAGAAAGCATTTATCTTATGCACTGATAAACATAACTTATGCTAACAGCTCACTTTGTACAGTAAAGCAATCTGTGCCTGTAACTGTAATGTCAAATGTTCTTCTATTTCATACACTCTATTCAGTATCGGTCCCATTTAGGTCATGAAGTATATGCTTAACACACGATATTACCAGAACAAGAAGTGACAGGTACTCTCAAACTGCAGCCTTTCTTAGCCACTTAGCCCTCTGTGTACTTTTAAGACACCTTATTTCAAGGAAGCACATTTTGAGCATCCGTTCCCTACAATACATATAACTCCTTCCACAGCAACACTGTTTATTAATTAACCAGGCATTTAACATTATCACTTCTGTGCAGCAGCAGCAAACATAGCTTCATCATATGCTCCCAGAATACTTCTGAACTGAAGAGCAAGATATTTGTATATTACCAGGCTCAAGAAATACTTCACAGGACCAAATCAGAATTAAGGGAAGGGAAAGAAAAAGGAATAGGATCCCTTTTCCTTATGATAATCCTAAGGTAAAGGCCTGCTTGTATCCCTTGTAAACTAAGCTCTAGCATGCAATCAACATTCCTTTTACCAATAGCAGAGCATCAGAAAACTGTCTCGTATCCTCAAAACAGCCTTTTGGGATATCTTCACATGTCCACCCTTTAAAGATAAGGTCATTCCTCAAGAAAGGTCCTCATTAGGGTAGCTAGAAATTACAAATATCTCTTTATTTTTAGTATTTTGTAACTGAGTAATCAAGCCTACTTGAGTCTCCTTCCTACCCTTCTTTTTTCCCACTGACAGTTCTCTGTTGTGTCTCTACCTGAAGAATGACCTTGATTCATTCTTTTGGTGGAATCAGATTTTCTGTGAAACTCGACTTCCTCTAGCTCTTTTCAGGTTAAAGGCTTTAGAGCTGTCTCTTCCTTGGGTGGAAGAGCCCTCTTTCTTTTTTCCATCTTACTCAGATGATGGATTTCTTCTTCGAGAGGCTGAAACACTCCCTTTTTCAACTTCTCCAACACCTCTTGCAGGTCCCTATGCTTGGCCCCCTCTCCAGGACACTACTCAAGACATTAACTTCAGGAGGTCACCACACTGCCGATAATCGGCCTTCAGTTGTGTCTTCTGATGCTGGCCATTATCCTCTCCGGAAACTCCATCTGTGGAACTGACTGCTGCCTTCTGCTGACTGTCAGTGAATGCCAGATCCCCCACACGTTTGCTCAGCTTCACAAAAGCTGCTGTCATTCTCAGCTTGGACAACATTTCTGAGACGAACTCTACTCCAGCTATGCCTGTCTCTCCTGCACATACGCAGGTTCGTGTACACACCTATCCTAGGTAGTGATGATCTGCTGCAGGTTTCTTCACAGTTCTGCCTTGTCTCTCCTTGATGAAACAGTTACTTGCCATTTTCTCATTTTACACACAGATGAGCCAACTCAGTAATTAGGGCACTGCTATCTTGTGATACAATTTCCTCCAGAAGTCAGATCTTTCACTGTCTACATTTAGCATTTTTTTATTGCTTGGTTTTAAGCAAAGCTTACAACAGACTTACGCTCTGCAGCTTCTTCTAAAACTTCTTCCCAAGGGGCATGGCTTGTGCCATCTGAACAGTTTCTTCTCCTCTTCAGCTTAGTGACAATTTTCCTTCCCAAATTCTGCTTCTCTTGTGAAGTTACCCTCACATCCAACAGCTTTGACTTTCTTCCGCATTTTAATTATCTCTGCCTGTAATTCCTCCTGAGGATTTTGACTATGCTCTCCAACTGCTTGACTACTTGGAATATCATCTGGATTTATCCTCAGAAAAATGCTCTCTGCCTTTTCTAGCACATCATTTTGTTCCCTCATTTTAGCCAAACTTGAATAGCTTCTCTCCAGACTTTTGCATATTTAGCACTTCCTGCTTGCCTTCAAGAGTTTTGGTTTTTGATGTTGCTCCACCAGTTTAGGAGCAAAGGATTTCACATAGATTTCCAACAGATTTCACAGAATCACAGAATGGTTGGCATTGGAAGGAACCTCTGGACGGTCCAAGCTCCCTGCTCAAGCAGGGACACAGGGTTGGTTGCCCAGGACCATGTTCAGATGGCTTTTGAATATTTCCAAGGATGGAGACTCCACAACCTCTCTGGGCAACCTGAGGCAGTTGCCCTCACAGTGAAAAAGTGTTACCTTATGTTCACAGGGAACCTCCTATGGTTTAGTTTGTGCCCATTGCCTCTGTCACTGGGCACTACTGAAAAGAGCCTGGCTCCATCTTCTTTGCACTCTCCCTTCAGGTATTTATATACATTAATACGATCCTCCTGAGCCTTCTCTTCAGGCTGAACACTCCCAGCTCTCTCAGCCTTTCCTCACATGTGAGGTGGTCCAGTCCATTCATCATCCTTGTGGCTTCATTGAACTTCATCCTTCGTTGAACTCTCTCCAGTATGTCCATGTGCCAGCCCCCCAGAACTGGACACAGTCCTCCAGGTGTGGCCTCACCAGTGCTGTGCAGAGGGGAAGGATCACCTCCCTCAACCTGCTGGCAATACTTCTCCTAATGCAGCTGAGGACACCATTTGCCTTCTCTGCCGCAAGGGCACGTTGCTCGCTCATGTTCAACAAAAGGACCCCCAGGTCCTTTTCTGCAAAGATGCTCTCCAGCTGGGTGGCCCCCAGCATATATTGGTACATGGGGTTCTTCCTCCCCAGGTGCAGGACTTTGCACTTCTTGTTGAACTTCATGAGGTTCCTGTCAGTCCATTTCTCCAGTCTGTCAAGGTCCCTCTGATGGCAGCACAACCCTCCGGCATATCAGCCACTCCTCTCAGTTTGGTGTCATCTGCAAACTCCCTGAGGGTAAACTCTGCCCCATCATTCAGATCATTAATGACGATGTTAGAGAGGACTAGAGGACTGGACCCATTATTTATCCCTGGGGTACACCACTAGTCACTGGGCTCCCACTAGACTTTGTACCACTGATCGCCACCCTCTGGGCCCGGCCATTCGGCCACTTCTCAATGCACCTCGCTGTCTGCTTATCCAGCCTGTACATCAACAGCTTGTCTGTGAGGATCTTATGGGAGACAGTGTTGTCTCTTGTGTGTAGAGAACAGCCAAAATTACCAAATCAGGCTGCACCAATGCACATCTTCCACCAACACAAGAACCTGCTGTTAATCAGAACAAGGGATGTAAACTCCTTCCTGCCAGAGTGTCCCTTTTGAATAGGGGAATAAATCCACTCTACGTTGCAGTTTCATTACATTCTGACCAGGCTAAACAAAGCTGTATTTTCTTCATTAATGAAGTCATCTATGTACATTTCATTTCCTTAAAGTGCAAAAAATTGAGGAAGTTTATAAAGAATTAATGTATATAAGGATACTATTTTCCAATACACTAATTTGTCAAATAATTCCAGAACTGGAGCATCACAATTCTATATTGAAAACTTAAACCCAGCGCTTCCTTTTGAAAATTCACAAAAAATTCCCCAATTCAACTTCATTTTCATTACTTCCTGTAACATTTTTGTTATACAAGTGGATTACTTCTCTTTAAAGAAGTTCCTAATGCAAAGAAAATACTGAGAACTCCCTCAGAAGTTCAAACATGTTCATAAAAAATTGCTGTTAGAGCAGAGATGCTGGTTGCCCAAGGACAAGTGCCTATAAAATTTCTTTTGTCTGTCCTACTACATTCTAGCTCTACTTGACAAGCAATTACTTGGTGCTCTATGTTCAATTATATTGTGAAATGTTTATGGTTTGTAATGGGTATCTTATCTGTTCAGACTATCTGTAATTTGATTAATTCCTCTGGGAACTGTTCAAACCAAGGCAGTGTCCTTAATGATTATTATGACTCAGAAATGCTATCATAAAACCTGATTTCTCCACTATTCAGATGCTCAGTATGTATGTATGCATATACAAGGCCTTCAGAATTACATATTGAGTTGTGACCTTCCTTATTCATAAGGTGCTCATATTCCAAACTTAGGTATCAGCTGTTAGTAGTAATCTCACCTATTCACTACGTCTAGAGGTCCTCATCATTACACTTTTGTTAAAGAAAATGCATTTATTTTCCTTGAACACCCAAATTATCATGCTGAACAATTGCTCCTATCCAGAGCAATAGAGTATCTTCACCCTAATTCAAAAGGCAAGAAATGTCCCTTGGGTGTATCAGTATCTTGAAATATGCATGTTGTTATCTTCCAACAATTTAACGTGAATAAAAGCTTAGGGTTCATTTCTGATAAAGGTGAGCTTGATTCCACCTCAAATTTTTTTTGAGTAGAATTATCTAACAACAAAACTGTAGCCACGTGTTATGGCACGGTAAAATGTAAAACCACATTGATGACCTGCTTACAAACATAATTAGTTTTGTTTAAAAGCCGACAATACTGTTCTCATGTCATATATTCTTCTTTTACCCAGCCTTGAGGGATGATTTTCTAGATGCTTATTAAAACAAAACAGAAAAACTGTAATTTAAAATTTTCCTGAGCAGATGACCTATCCTTTGCAGGAAACACACTGCGTACGCCATGACATACAAAAGCAACTTTGAAGCAGCACATCAATGCAGCATTACCAACTCTCATTACTCAACTACAGTTGTAGCAATATTGGATGGTTTGCTTCAAAGCCACATGACTGTGTAAGAATAAACATAATCCTGTACCTTAGCAAGAGGAGAGTGCACTGAGCAGTCAACTCCCCCTGAACTTGGAGGCTGGGGTTCTGAGGCAATTGAGAGAGACAGACAGACATACAGAAAGGGCCAAATATTTGTGGAAGTAGAAGCTGAGCATGGCTGGAAAAAACAGTATCACAAAGAAAAGATAAAAGACACGTTGAAAACAGTCACACTTCTTAGAGGGAACAAACTGTACAGAAGGTGTACCGGTACAGTTTAGGCCATACTTTGGGATTTGCAAACTGATATAGGGCACAGAAATGGGAAGCAGCGGGACTGCTATTCCTCAGCTAAGGGAAGAGGATCAATCCCTTCTAACTTCCAGCTCCATTTCTTTTCTTTGCTAATTCTCCTAAGGCAAGGCTATGAAAGACACTTCTTGCATGCCACAGAGCATATTTAAGCTTCATCAAATGTTTGAAAGACTGATAAGAAAAAGACTAACAAAGAGGTTTAAAATGTATTTTGGCTCTTATAATACTTGTTTTAAGAAATTAAAGCACTCAAGCACCCAGACCAAGTGCAGAGCAGACAGTTCAAGAAAGTGTAATAAGGAGCCTGCATGAAATCCCAATGTGTTTGTCCTTTCTGAAAATAAATAATCAGAAAAGCCTGGAAATACTAGTGACAATACAAATTTAACAGAGCCAGCCCAGTCAGGCACAGGACCTATTCTCCTACAAGTCACTTCCCACAGAAGCACTAATTCTGCCTCTCTCTGCAGCACTATTTTGTTGTAGCCATAACAGTTTAAGGACAGAGGAAGGGCATGGTTTGTAGTCAGATTTAGCATTGTATCAGCTAGCAGGGTTGTAAAACCTAGGCAAGCATTCATAAATACAAGTTCTTCTTCAGAATCTTGTATGCCCAAAAGCTTGTCTGTCTTTTCCAATTATACTAGCTTGCTTTAACAAAAAGATAATATTTCTGCCGACAAACCTTGTCCTGTCTTCTGCGTGCAGTGACAGCAAAGCGGGAGATGATCTGCAGTACCGCTGCAGTTTACATCAGTGTATGTCTTGTACCACTGAGGCTTCTCTAGCCAAAAGGCATAATTATGGTATCGCTCTACCTCAAGATTTCTTAAGTGTTCACCAGTAACAACTGTTCCAGCCATGTCTGATTGATACAAGGTACCCATGCTGTCAAGACTCACATGCTGACTTGTTTTTTCTGTCCACAAATCATAAGAATCATATTTAAGGTTCAAATGCCAGTTACAATTAAAATGGACCAAGTTTAAAAAAAAAAAAAAAATCTATTTTTTTTTAATATTCTTATCAGTGACTCTACAAACCAAGAAACACTACTGAAAAGGTTTATTTGTTTCGTTTTTAAAATTTGTTTCCTACGCAAGCAATAGACTTCTGGAAAGAATCTACTCTGCCAGAATTGCTCAGAACTTTCACATACAAGCCCAAAAAGGCGGACAGAAAAAAGAAAAGCTTTCTTTTTAAAACAGGAAAAACTATTTGCAACCTCCTTCCACTCAAACAAAACAAAACCAAGAACTGTGCAGAGACTTCCATAACTAACGAGGTATGAAAAGTAACATTTATTGAATATTTTTAAAGGACAGCATTCCTTTGAAAAGCTGTAACTAAAAATAATTCATTTGACAGTCCAGCTGAGATATATTTATGTCCCCATCTACTTCTAAATCCTGTGCTAAACAAAACAGGGTGCTTTTTGCAGCTGTAGTCATGCACTTAGGATACTCAAATAATATAAAATGTAAATAAATGAGCAATTTACTTCATGTTTACAGTAAAAAACCCTACGCATACTCAATAATGTATTCAGCACATTACTTAATTCACTGCATCAGAATTTGCATATTCTTGCACTACTTTTTAATGCTTCAGTCCAGCAATTAGCATACCGAATCTTATTAAATATATCAAAGATGTCTTTTTAGTTAGCACAGTGAAAAGAAAAATATACACCTGCAAAACATTTTTTAAACACTAATAATTTAAGAAACATTAAGTGCCATAGAAACTGTTATCATCTCAATACCCTAGACACAACAGAACCCATTCAGAGAAACACCTACAGCAGCACCATCCAACCAATTTGATTTGCAGACACCCTGTAAATCTTTCACTGGCAGGAAAGATCCCTGTAAGGCTAATTGAAGCCCACTGAGGACAAGTTTGGGCTTTTTTTCTAATTATCTTTCATGGATCCCCTTGAAAATCTCTCCCCAGAAACCTCAGGATGGACCAGAAGCTGAAAGCCAGTGTCTCCATGGTATTATAAAAAAAGGCATTCAGCCTGGCATGCTTCAGAGCCTACTAGTCACACTGGGTGAAACCCTGACCTTGCTGAAGTGACCAGATATTTTTCATTTAATCCTTAATTTATCACAGAAATAATAAGAGTCATAAAAGGAATGTGCTCAATTACTTTTCTAACACTGTTTCCCAGTGCAGCCAAGGAAAGTCAAGTTAGGTCAAAATCAAAGACTTCTAAATGTCACTCTTTAATTTCTGCACAGCGTTGCATTTACACATGAAGGGGAGGGGAAGGTGTTTTAGGCCACCTCATCTCTGCTCCCTGGCTGCTAATTCACACACTGTGGTACAATGGCACATTGTCCTGCCTTCTAACCTTTCTGCCAGACTTAAGAAAGAAACCCACCGAACGCCAGCCTCCAGCAGTTTGTTCTCCCAGACCAAGGGAAATGCTCCAAAGCCAGACTGAACCATGCGCCTCTGCAGTCATTCACATCTGCTCCATCCACTACCTACCCTCACACATCCCATGGTCAGAGATGCAATGTGTTCCTATGACATGTGAAACACGTCATAGCCGCACAACTGCTGCACAACACATATTTCCTCTTCCTTCTGCATCAAAGTTGCTTCTGCCTTTGATATGTGCCCATTTAAGTTTTCATTTTTAGAATGTTGAGCCTTATATAAATGAGATTCAGGACTGTAAATGCAATGCTGAAGTTAAAAGATCTATCACAAAATGCAGTATTTTCACCTCTTGCCACAGAATAAACGGAATATACTTATTTTAATCCCTGTAGTTCTCCTTAGAAACTACAAAAACATGAGGTTGTTAATTAAAATAATATGGCAGCCACTTCCTAGTTGCAAACTCTAAAAACCAACCTTGAAGCAATTGTAAAAACACAAGCGTGGCTCATGCTACAAAGCATTTAATTCTCAATTATTTTTCAACGTGATGAGTCATGCAAGTCCACCACTGTAATATGCGTGTCAGTAATTCAGTCCTGGGGATTCTTCATTCTTATTTGTTCTGATATGCTACAGGCGTGCTATTACCGTCAAAAAAGGAGCTGCGTACCGAAAGAAGGTTTCAGTTAATCTGTTCAGCAATCATAAAAACATAGCAAAAATACAACAGTAGCATCCACCCTCATGACCCAATTAAAAATAGTCTCACGTTCTTGTGAAAAGCACAGCACTGCCGCATTACCTTTTCCAGATTTTCACCCTAAAACTGAAATACAATGTACTGCTCTGCCCACAGCATATTGCTAATTATACCCCAAGTGGAAAGCATTTAGCTTCTGTATTTTCACCTCTTCCACTCTGTTCATTACAGCATTTCACACATTATAACTGAATGCATACTAATATTAAAGCAGCAATGGATGTCAGAAAAGCAATAAACTTGACTTGTCACCCTAGCTTTATCCCAGATAAAAATATGTAGAGATATAAATCACCATTTCTGGGAATGGGACAATACAATATGCTCCTAGAACTGGTCAGTGAAAAAACTTTAAGAGCCTGTGTGTAAGCAATCACATCCCTTTGGGCGCATTCTGTACAACAAACGTAGCTTTAGTCAGACACATATACCAGGGTACGCTTGCAGAATTAGCATTTTCCATTGTATAACATGGTACATGGAAGAGACAAGGATGTTACTAGCTTGCTTTTTAACATGAGAATGGAAAACAAAACATTTACTACTTCTTATGCAAATATTAGCAATAAGCTGTGCTGTTCAACATTTTTCTTTTCTTTTAACGGATCTTTCAATAGGTTTAGAAGGAAAGGTGTTTTCTAAAGAAAAAATCTTGTTGTCCATTCAACTTTATACCTTTAACAACTAACAAATCCTGTATTATAGTTTCATTCCTACCAAAATCAGTAGGATTCTCCTATAAAAGGATTACATTCAGTGAGCCTGGTGAAGAGTGTTGTATAACACACCATCTTGTAAAGATGAACTTTCATCTACACCAATGCTCAGAAAAATATGCCAGCAGGAAAATCTGATAGCAGCCACAGACTCATCACAGAAAGCTCACTGCACTAAAGCCACTTCTCTTCTTCCTTCAGTACGACACATTTTTGACCCCACCATACCAGTTTTGTAGTGCCATACAGAGAAATGAATTGGCAGCCTCTATTCTGGTCATTCACACATTTTCTGCTATCAGGAAGATTATTTACAGAAACACAACTCTTTATTAATGACAAGCTTGACCCAGCACATTTTAAGCGCCCAAATTTAAAAAAAAGAAAAAAAAAAATCAAACAGAACATTTTCCTTTCATTTGAGAGTCTCTCTCATGCCAATCACTGTTAGGTAAAAGGATGTGCAAACAGCACAGCTCAATCCACACAGCAACGATGCAGTGACCCAGGAAGAGAAACTAATGGCCAACTGAGTAAACAAAGCAAAACTAGCCAAAAGCAAAGGGCAGCATGCACATCAGCATCTTCTCCACTTCACTGGTACATACTTAAACCTAGTCTCATATTTCCACGTTCTGCAACAAGACTTCACATTCCCATAAACAGCACTTCCTCCATTGTTTCCAAGACACGTATTATGCAAAAGGAGAAAAATAGGTGCCCAGGTTCACGGAAAAATTAGACAAGAAAATATGGAGAAATAAAAAGTGATCATTGTATCACTCATTTCAAAAATAAAATGCAATTTGCAATTGAAAATTATACTGACAACTAGAGATGGCTCAAAACAAAATGCTGGATTCAAACATCATTCTTCCCTTTGGGAAAAGGTAGCTGTAATTTTTTGAATGAACCCAATACAAATATATACATGAATCTGTCTCTCATCTATAAATATAAAAATCTATATAATTTACAATACACCCACACACCAGCATATAGACAAAGCATGTGCAAGAAATTATTTAAGACTAAATATTCATCCCCTGCTCCCTTTTTTCCTTAAAAAGAGGATTGTTGTTAACACAAGAATCAAACCCACCCACCTCTAAATCTTTGGTGCGGCCTAAGTCAAAAGGGCAACATATATTAGAGTCCGAGGAGTAAGTAGCACAAAAGACAAGAAAAACCACATTGTATCTTTGGCTTTAATTTCAGTACATACAATGTCATTCCACCCACTAACCTAAGAGCAAAGCTTTGATTTGGACAGATTCTTTTCAAAGAGCACATCCAAATGCAGCCTAACTAAAAAGCAGAAACAAACCAAGTCCTCACATCTGCCCAAGACACTCTGTATGCTCCTGGGCATCATCTGCACTTTCCATGAAGCATTATGCAGAGAAAGAGATGGGCGCCAGGAAGATGGTAAAGCACAGCTGAAATACCAGCTCTTACCAACAGATTTATCCCTTTTAGAAAAAATAAATGGAACAGTTTTTCTATCATTGTAGTCAGGACAATGCCTTGCACTCTGAAGTTACAGTATTTTACCGCAGGGCATCTTAACATTTTTCTGAGAAGTCTCACTTGCTCCTTCTTCTAACAAAATTAAACATTTTTTGAGAGATAACAGCTACCCCCTGCTACAGGCCATTTCAGTTTGCAGCTTCTGAAAAACTGGCAGACTTCAACTGAACTCCTCTCCCACTCCCCTGCCTTTCCATTAGTCTTCCAAGCCAGACCTGAATGCTGTGTAAAAGCAGTCAACCATCACAACTTTTAACTCCCTTAACACACATTTATTGAATCTGCCTGGAAACTGGGAGGTGCTGGGGAATGAAGGAGAAAATAGGCCAAACCAAAACCAGACCCATTTCCAGAGAACACCTCCACCATCAGCCTCATGCACTTGAATTTACTAGAAAGACTCCAATAGATCCCAATCACATTTGGCTCAGTCTCCTTCATACCACCCTGTCAAATTTCAAGCAGAAATACTACCAAAAAAAAAAGATTGCTATCGTTTCCTTTAAAGTGTAACACACATTTTGCTTACCTCGCTGTTGTGGCCCCTCAAATTGAAGTTGATTCTCTGAGGGGTGTTCCGGTCCCTCCTGCAATGGCTGGAAGTAAAAGTGACGCCTACAACTCCTCTGCCATTGCCTGTTGCCAACCAGCCTTCCTCATAGTACCGCCTCCTGCACACCGGTTTCTCCTTCTCACTTTTGGGGACTCTCCCTTTCCAGGAGAGGCAGAGGATGTTGGAATCGCTGCAAAGAACAGGCCCATGTTCCACTGCTGCATACATGCTTTTTAAATATTTTATTTTTTGACATAAGAAAGTAATATGTCTAGTGCACAAAATTTAAATCAATTTTTTTTTTATTGATAAGACTGACCTGGGATAGATCACTGAAAGGGAGGAGGATGGGGTCAGTGTTTATAAATATCCACCAAATGCATAGTGAAAAATTCCTCTATAAAAGATGATGGCAGTTGGCTAAGAAAAAGTAACACTTAAAAAAAAATTCAGGTTCATTTTTGTTTTTGAGTTTGTAGAGTGAGGGTGCACTTATCCTTTGGAGAAACAGCTACTTCATAAGAGGCGCTCAAGAAATGGTTAAGTCATCTTTTTGCTCAACTTGATATAATCTTTATACAGCCTGAGATTCCAGTTTAGCGTAATGCAATTCCAGAGACAAAGAGTTGCAAATGTGTAGGTTTCAAGTAACTTAAGGCTTTTAAGATTTCCTCCAGTCAGATTTTCTTCAAAAGTTCAGTTGCAGAAATTTAAACAAACGCACATACATATATATGTATATATATGACATTCATCTTTTCCAAGCTGCCCTCTGGCATATCTTTTCCATCTGATGTATTTCTGCTGCTAAAGCTGAAAGAGATTGCATAAAGGGAAAAAAAGGCACACAAACCGTGCGAAACAACAGACCCGAACTTGTGCAGGCACTGGTGTGCCAGGCCAGCTGGGAAATCCCTCTTGGTACTGAACCGCTCGTTGGACTCAAAAGTTTTTGCAATCCAAAGCCAATCCAATTTTCATTGCAGCACTTTTTTTCCACCAGAGACCCAACACAGCCTGAACTGTTTATCACGCTATCTTGCCTGCTTTCCCACTTTTTGCTGCCACACACGAATGAAAAAGAAACCCCTTCTTCATTTATAGCAGAATCAAAAATGCTCTAAAGCTTTTAGCTTTCAAAGCAGATAAGTTTGCCTCAGGTGAACCATGAAGTTCTCTCTCCTCCAAAACAGGCTAAAACGTCAAGCTGTTTTTCCTTTACTTTTCCCTTTTTTCTGCTACAAGGAATCACAGACTTTTCATCCTACCGTAAAAAACAAATGCCAGAATTAAAGCACATCAAGTAAGCACTCTTTCAAAATCTTCTAAAATTCAAGGAAGGAAGGAATATAATCATCTAAAAAAGAAAGAGAAGCAGCATTAAAAATCTGACTTCCTGGGTTCACTATTTCTCTAGGTATTTTCCTTGCTTGTTTGATCGGCTCTTTCCTTCTTGATGCTTGTCTACAGCACAGATTCATAGTTCCAGACACAACATTTGCAGCTGTACAAGAAGGAAACATATGAAGTATTCCAATCGTTTTATTTGAATAACATTTATGAGCTCAATTAATTAGTATTTATACCACACTAAGTGAAAAGAGGAAAAAGGAGAGGGAGAAAGAATATGCAAGTTTGATGACCTGGTTAACTCAAGAAGGATGACGACGTTTGCTCAGTTCAATGCCCAGACTTGTCCCATAGTTCCTCAACTTATTCACTTCCAGTCATCATTACTCAACATATGGTCACGATTTATTAGTCCATTCACAATCTATTGAGCCCAAAGCAAAACGTGCCAAAGACCATACATTATTCCTCTGCAATAACAAAATCAGTTTCCTCTACCCTCTGTACTCTTCTGTTTCCCTCGCAGCTATTGATTTAGATTGTGGAGGTATTTATTAGGCTTTTTCTGTGTAGAGGGTGTTTTTTCTTCCTCTTTTTGCAAACTTTTTTCACCAGTGAAGACCATGTGGAAAGTGGAACATTACTGGCAGGTGTCTTTCCATGGGTTACCGATTCCTGTGCTGTAAAGGTGCTCCATCTGGTTCTCAAATTAATTTTCATCAATTGCAAAGCTCTCAGGAATATGCAAGAGTAAGTCTATGTGATGACAAAAACATGTGCATTTTCAGGTACATGCAGTACACACACCAGCTCACTCAATCTGGTACTCAGAGCTGCATCTGCCTTTTCAGTTTAGCTGTAGTGATCTTGTAAGACGCCTGTCATTCAAAGCTTGAAATCCTTGGATTCTTCCAACTCTGCAAGACAAAGCACACACACATATAAAAAAAGAAAAAAAAAGTGAATAAAACAAACCACAAAACAACTTTAAGATACAAGGACTATTATTACAGTAATCGAAGCATTATGATTAAGGATTTTATATTGGACTCCTGTGAAGTATCTATATTATATATAGATACATGCAATATTCAGACACACACACATATGTATTTGATACACACACAAATACGAACTAAAAAATTTTCGTTTTCACTTCCGAAGTTCCCAAAACTTTTCACAATTGACATGCATAACTAATGAAATATATCCAGGAAGGATACATTAGGGGGGGAAAAAAAGGAACTTTCTTTTGGCCACAGTCACTGGGGCAAACTCTTCCACAACTTTGGAATGAGGGTAGGGAAGGGAGGTCTCGGTGACGGAGCAGACACAGAGTTAGACCCCAAGGCACACAAACAGAATCACAGAATGGCTGAGGTTGGAAGGGACCTCTGGACATTATCTGGTCCAACCCCCCTGCTCAAGCAGCATCACCAAGTTGCCCAAGACTGTATTCAGGCTGCTGTTGAATACCTCCAAGGATGGAGACTCCACAACCTCTCTGGGCAACCTGTGCCAGTGCTTGGTCATCCTCACAGTAAAGAACTGTTTCCTGATGTTTAGAGGGAACGTCCTGTGTGTCAGTTTGTGCCCATTGCCTCTGGTTCTGTCACTGGGCACCGCTGTGAAGAGCCTGGCTCCCTCATCGTCATTCTCTCCCATCAAGTGTTTATACACATTGAAAAGATCTCCTGAGCCTTTTCTTCTCCAGGCTGAACAGTCCCAGCTCTCTCAAACTTTCCTCATATGAAAGATGCTCTAAACCATGAAAGTACAGTGCTAAACTTATCAGTCTCAAAGGAGACTGAGAAGATTCCTCCAGGGCTTAAATTACTGCTTTAAAGGAATCTAAGGTACTCCAAAATTAAAGTTTGTAAGTTTGAATCAATACAGATTAATTTTAAAGACTACTCAAATCCTGCATAAGTCTCCATTTGAAAAAGGGGGAAAAATTTACCCAAATTCAGTTATATACAGAAGAGTGTAAATAGCGTAGAAGAGACCAAGCAAAAGGCTGTCCAGGATATTCCAGAAGTTGTATCTGAAGTGCACATATACACACAGTTATTGCATCTATACAGTTACTGCTAAAGAGAGCTCATTTAAATTAAGAATTGCATTCATTACATTCATCAGAGCTGTAGAAATGGTCTTGTCTATATTAGATACAGCACTGTACTAACCTCACATTTTGAGTAATTAACCACTTTTGTCAGTCTAGCATAGATGTACCAATAAGAATTCTTTAAAAAGAGAAAAAGATAAGAAAACAAATTTATAGATATAAAGGCAAGGTCATAAAGTAGTTTACAACACTATTCGGCTAGCACACTTATCAGGAACACTGTCCATGAGGTTTGGTGAGTGACTACCAGAACTTTTCAGCATTACAACTAACCAAAGATTTAAAAATAATGGCTACTACCAATTTTTTTCATCATAGCATGATGAGGATATGAGAAATGTCACCTAGACTTTCCAGATTCATGGTGCTTCTCAATAACAGTCCAAAGAAAGTTCATATAAAGGAAAATTCAGAAAAACTTTCAGAACACAATGGTTTGAAGAATTTCTGCACTTATCCCATAAGCAAACCTTGATCCTGTCAAGGATCAGCGCTATTATTTCCATACCCACTGGGGTCTTCCTAACAAACATCTACATTCAAGAGTTGACTTTTTACATTAGCGGCATGTGTATTATGATGCAAGCCTTTACTAATCTTACAGAGAAACAAAAAAACTGGTTTACTGCAAAAACAGAAAGTCTCTGAAACATCAGTTAGAGCAGCATGAGTTAAGCATTAAACAGAATTGTTTGAACTGTGCAAGTACCATGACTTTACAAGTGGATTTTAAAATACAGACAACTACAGATGCAGTGGCTTTGCACTAAATCTGTATGCAATGTCTGTCCTTATTCACTGCAAATAAAATTAACAAGTTAGAGAAAAGGACTCTTCTGCATCTTGGCCAATAACCTTCTCTCACCCGAGTCCCATTTACCATCACTTTCAAGATTTGACAAACCAAAGGCTTCTCCTCTTAAAAATATCCTAACTGCATTAGGAATGCTAGACATGGAGAGATGAAAATCTAAAATAACTACAAAAGGAATAAAGTCAGTCATTATTCAAATACCTCTCGCTCAATACAATACACCCTATGAGAATATTTTACCTTTAAATCACCAAGGGTCAACACTTCCTTTATGTTGTACTTATATTCAGTAGACAAGATAAAAAATACTTTTAAGACTGTAGTGTCAAACACTCAAAAGATAGGCTGAATTAAGATTACATATATTATACATTAAGATTTAATTCTTTCCATTCCCCTCTCCTTCATTTCCACCCACTCAGTATTTCCTAAGAAATAACCTAATTAAAAGATTCAGATGCTAGTCTTCCCTCAAGAAAATCAGTAACTAATTTAGACACCCCCCAACTCCTTCTACCGTTACAGCAGTCCCACATTTCTGCTCCTTTTCACATGTTTAAACCAAGCTTTTTGCCTTCTTTTTCCCCACCATGAAACACAAGGGTAATGGTTACTACTTCTATTGTAAAGCATGTGTAAGAGTCGAGGATAAAAAGCATTAGAGAAGAGCTAGGTGTTACTTGCACGACCTTACGACTAGTCTGAATTCAGTTTGGGCTCCCCATATAAAGAGAACATGGCCTTCCAGATGAAACTCATCCAAACTAAATTTTTAACTGCAGATTTTTTATAATCAAACTTTATGCGTCTTTTCTTTCAGAGCAGGGCAAGGGCTAATCATATAAGTACACTGGATCCTGAAAAAATATTTATTTTTGCTGGTAAATTATTTC
This sequence comes from Mycteria americana, assembly GCF_035582795.1. NCBI lineage: Eukaryota > Metazoa > Chordata > Aves > Ciconiiformes > Ciconiidae > Mycteria > Mycteria americana. The sequence continues at coordinate 69,140,001 of NC_134367.1, forward strand.
TAGCACTACTGGGACACTAACTATCAACAAATTGCAGTTACCTACTTTTACTCTCACTTAAAGGGTAGCTGAAAATATCTTTGCTCTAGATTTTCCCTTTAACAAAGGGAGATACTACTTGAACTCATCCTCTAATACTGTTTTGTGTCTAAGCCCAGTGATGTAAAACATTTCTTAAGTACAGATACCTAATGAGACAAAAACATATTAGACCTGTGACACAGGAAAGAAGGATCCACAAGTATTTTATCTGATTTTGCTTTGAAAGCATAGCTCTTCCCAAATACAAAACCAGCAACAAGTTGTGTTTCCACATTATAGAAATAAATTTAGGTATTAGTTTTTTAAAATGAGCTTATTAACAGTGGCTCTCATATTTAAGTGTCAATATTTAACTTATCATTTTTATCTCCTGTTTCGATTAACTTATATAAAGTGTAAGCGTTAAGCCACAGCTGGACAACCAGAAAAATATTTGCTTGTTCTCATGCATCTTTCATAGAGGTGTCTCTCTTGTTGACAGAAATAAGTCATGCACAGCCAAGTGTACCAATACTGCAGCAAGCTCTTCAGCATTTTATGTTTATTCAAAACCCCACTCTTCAAGGCTCCAGAGCAGAGTGTCTGAAGGTGAGGACAAAAGGAGACTGGGAGGGGAAGGAAAGCAGAGAAGGAAAAACTAAGGTGAGTACACACTATTTCTAAATTATTATCTTAAAAAAACCAAAACAAAACAAAAAAGGACTCACAGCCTGCATTTTGAAGATTCTGACTGCCCAAACATCTTATGGAAAGAAACGTAAGCTACAGAGTCTTTGAAAAGTCAGGCTACCAGATTTCAGGATTTTTCAGCCTAACCAGATTTCCTTCCTGTCAAACTTGCATGAGGTCAAAGGAAACTGCAGTTTTCCCTCCCTTTACAGTCTAAGAAGGAAAAAATATACACCAATATCCATGAAGATAGCAAGATACTTTAAAAAAAAAAAAGTATCCGCAAGACCACGAAGTTGCATTTTGTTCTGAAGGATCAAACCACAACTGGTTCTACACAAGCTGATGGCAGATGATCCCACCAGCTATCAAATGATGGTGTGGGAGTAATCTTCAAGGTTACTGCAGAACACTATACTACAAAATTGGCACATTCTGTAATACAGTCACTATATTACAGGCTAAATACGATAGAGCTAGAAGCTGGCAAGATAATACATTTTATTGTTTATTTAGTCCAACTTATAAAGTAACATAAATTAAATAATCCTATCCAAAAGGAAAAAAAATTATTTAACAAAATGAACTACTCAATTCCTAAAAGGCTGAAGCACATACAAGAAAAGATAACTGGTTTGGAGGTAAAAGGATTTTTTTTTTCCATTAAAAAAAGGACAATTCCATAGGGAGAAAATGTAACTTTGACCTGAATAAATACTGGTTTTCCTCTTCTTTCACTCATCTAATTATCTTTGCTTTATTCACTTTCCATTGTGGTATAAGTCATTGAGGTTAACACCTTTCTTTCATATTACACAACACCACAAAATTAATTTGGAGGACATGATTCTAAACAAATACCAATAAGCTAACTAGTGGTTGTAAAAAATGTTCTTCACCCCTAGAAAAATGAAGGAAGAGCGGAGAGGGAAAAAAAGTTAGAAGAGGCTTGATTTTTGCTCTGTTTGTTCTTAAATGGTTTTCTCTCCGCAATGTTTGTCCTTGGGTAATTCTAGAAGCTCTTCCCCTACTCGAGGACAGCTGCATGGCCTGGGCAAGACAGCCAGTCGTGCTCATCAGAGATGTAAAGAGATCGGTTACCCCAGCATAGCTGCACAGAAACAGATATGTAGCAAAGCTGTAACACCAGGCACTGTGAGAGTAACTGCCAGCCCATTAATACAGACACTGTAATGTTACTTATATGCACCTATATATTGTCAAGCAAATAAAACTGACAGAAAATGTATTTGTTGGCATATTGAGAGAAGTGAAGCTTGTATTAGTAGCTGTTCAGCAGACATTCATTGTGAATATTGACAAAATTTATTTCAGTGCAATACTCCGACAAACTTACAATCATCTCCTCCACCAAATTACACTCGCAGAGAAGTGAAAATAAAAAATAGTAGTAGCTGATCGGCATTTCTGATGTGCTGAATGACCCTCCTGGGTTCTTGTAATAGGGGAGAAGGCAATATATGTATGTTGTATACATTTTTTAAAGTGCAAGATCTTTTTTCATGTATAGTTGTCTTATATGAAAAATAAGGGAAATACTTGTATTCTTTCTAGAACTATTATAGATACTCCACTTTCAACGCTTGATGCTACACCATCAGATTAAATGGGAGTTAAATTAAAAAATACAGTTAGGAAGAACAAGCAAGAAAATTTTAAAATGCCTTCAGGAAAAATATTTTCAAGAAAAACACCAAGGGTCCTTAAGCAAACTGTTAGAAGCTATTAATTGTGAGTTGCTAAATTTATACACATTCTCCAAAAGGTGGAGGCCTGAAGACATGAAATACAGTAAATTGTTAAAAATCCTGCCTATGGAGGAAGTGGGGTAAACAGTTATGCTGTTCACAGGGAAAAGAAGTTAGAAAAGATAAAAGCACTGCAGAACAGACTCAGCTCCAAAACTAAGGATATTTGAGCTAAAGAGAACCTACCAATTCATGCAGGAAAGAGAATACCTAACTTAGGTGTGGTTTTTTGTTTGGTTTTGGTTCGTTTTTTTAAACACTTTCTTTAGCAACTTTAGGCGAATAAATATTATATCCACTTGTGGAAGAACTGCTGGAAGTCCCTTTAATCAGTTACTGGTCAAACACGCCCATGGGAAATTTCTGAGTCAAATAATGCTAGATGGCAGGGAAGCAAACCAGAAAAATAACTGAAGGCTAGACTTCACAATACAAAGCATTCAGCTGCAAGACAAACAGAAGATATTTCTGCTCCCGCAGCCCTCATCACTTCTTTCTCAACCCCTAGCACGGCACACCATGCCCCTCACTTAACCCAGGATGATCATTCAAGGTGCTACACTCTGAACTACATCAGCGAAATGATCCAATTAAAAATTTCAGAAATGAAGATTCACAACAGCTTAACCAATATAGATCTGGTTTGCTACATTCAGCTGCACTCTCAGCTTGCCTTGTGACAAGCCATACCCCTCCAGCCTCTCCTCGCATAATGGCCAGCACTCTTCCAGTCATGCAGTTCAGGAAGCTGATCTTGCCACAAACTCACCCTCCAAAAACAGCAATCGATTTTAAGGCAGCTTCCCTTAGTGAACTCACCATAACGTAATCTTGCCAAGGTAAGAAAGGGGGTGGGAAGTACGGCACCACAGCAGCCTAGATTCCAACCAGTTTGAACTGTGCTCAAGAGCTTTTTCTTTTTAGTTTTAAGTTGAATCAATCCCTGACACAGTCCCAGCGTGGTCCCACATTCAGCTGCGCTGGCAAAATGGAGAAGGTGGAGCTGTACAGCACAAGGGAGAAACAGAAGGGAGGAGTACTTGCAACTAGTATTGCCACTTGAAGGCTTTTGATGACAAATTTGGGGCACAGAGTACTTTTTGACTCAAGGGTTTGCCCTCAGAAGAGAGGGAAGCAAAGTTTGTCTCTTGAGAATGAATTTAAGATGGCTACCACAATGTCCTGGAGCCAAGGCTACCCACCAGCCATGAAAATATGCCTCATTTTCAAATAAATTGAAGTGGGCTGAAATACTTCAGAGAGATGTTGAAAGACCTGTTTCAGAAAAGAAAAATGTACAAATAACACTTATTAGCCTTTTAAACAAATTGGAGATTTACACCACTGAAACACGCATTTGAAATCTTTAGAGATTAAAAGAAATGTGAAGTGTGACCAAGAAATTCCCTTCACTTACAAGTGTGAATCTTCTCTCTCAAGAAAGGACTGCAATCCTCACAGCACAGAGAACGCTTACACAATGTATACTTCAGGGGACATTTACTTAAAAAGTGGTAACAACTGTGTCTCGTTAATGACATTCAAAGATCTTCAAGGGAGGGAGGCCCAGCTCCTACCATCTCTAGTCTATTGAACTGACTGCACTGACCTTGCCTGTAATTACAGAGCAATTTCTTTCCCATAGGAACGTTCTGCAGCCTGCAAACATCCCTCGAGCCTGCAGCAGTTCCAGCTAGTTCCTAATTATCTCCAATATCTGCCCACAGGCTCTTTGAATACTTTCTTATGAACATACATTGAAGTTTTGATATCCTCCCCCAAAATCCCAATACACCTTTGTATGTGACACATGCACCGCAACACTGGAAATAAAAAATAAAATAAAAAACGGGAGGGGGAGACGAAGGGAGAAAATAACAGAAGGCACCAGTTCTTAAAATTCAGAAGAGCCCCATAAACAAGAATTATTTCTGTTGGACAGCAAGACATTATTTCAGTCAGAAATCTGATAACCTCTGCGGAGCAGTTTGAGTGCGGCGTGTTGCAGCAGGGAAGGACGCTGCGTCAGTCAGCCTGCGGGGAGGGAGCTCCTGGTGATGCCTGCAAGCTGCATCACGGGTGGGAAGGGGGTTGTGGGCACGAGCTTCCCACCACGCAGCCCTTTGCTCACCACAGGCTGCACTCTTAGAGCTGTGAAGCAAGGCACTTCTCACACCGGAGACCTTCAATGAGCTGGATATTTATTTATTTAAATTTCTAATACAAAAAGACGAGAGTTGCCGTTTTCAAAGAACTCAGGTTTCTCGGTCTTTGGCTCTGGGATCAAGAACTTAACTCTAGTCCTGACTGTCCCTCAAATGTGCCATAACTGAAGATTTCGGCCTGTGTTGGAGGACTTGCACCCACCTCAGAACCACTGCTCAGAGGTCTAGATGGAGAGGAGGGATACTCCTGCCCTCACATAAGAGAGATGCAAAGCTAAGGAACAGCTTCATCTCCTCCCCATACCTATCCACTTTTGCTTCAAGTTCCATGTTTTTTCCTCGAGGTTCTGCAAGGTTGTGCCAAGGTCTCTGGGTTAAAAGAATCTAATATCATGAAGACAGACAAACTCAAAGACCGGTTGCCTCAGAGCAACCTTGACAAGCAACAGTCACTGAAGAGACCTTCATAAGAGTTGGAAGCTTTAAATGAATGCCTGCAGCAAAGCAAAGACTTCTGTACAGGAGTGAGTTGTTTCACTAGCAGGACTCAGAGGACATGAGATTAGCTGCATACGTATGTGCTCAGTTAAGCAAATGATGTTTTTGAGCCGCTCTGTCTGCATTAATATGCCAAGTGTTGACTGGTCACCTGTACAAATAGAGGAAAGGAGGCCAGCAAGAAGCAGGCATCCTCTACGCACAGTCATACTCTGGTAGGAAAGCTGAAGCCAGGAAGGCAGATCTGCACCTAGGTAAATTAGCACAACAGTCTCGTGTCTAATTATTTTTACTTTGTAGAGGTCTTCACAATTATGATTCTCTCTTCCTCCTGGCCAGATGCTCCTGCTAGACATATGAAAGATTTAGGTACATAAAATATACAATTTTGAAGTGGGGATAAGAAACAGCACTATGCTGTAGTCACAAACAGCTCTATCATTCTTCTTGCATGACAGCGTGACACTATAACCTTTCTAGTAAGAAATACATAATAGGTAAAAATTGCTGACTACAGAAGTATTCAGTGGAAGGACAGCTATCAAGGACTGTATCTTCTATTTTCTTAAATATGATACAAAAAGAGGTATAAAAATGATCACAGATGAAAACAAATGAACAGAAAAAGATTTTCAGAAACTCTGGAAAAATACATTCAAGGAGCAACATCAGTTATTTTAAGTAAGAATTCTGAACATTTCACTTTAATGCTGTCAATGTAAAAAAGAGACTACTCAAATTTTGTTTATAAAATTCATTTCTATAATTAACTAAAAATTTAGTTGAGATGCCAATTCTTCCCATTCAGCTTTGTCAATATGCAAAGACCAAGCCTTTGAAAGGTATAATTTTTAATATAAAATTTATTCATTTTATATTGTATTGAGATATCTATTTCTTAACATGGAAACATCCCAAGATAGCCAGGCTTCCTGTAATTCATTTAACTCTGTACAACTACCAGATAGTGCTTGCTTCTAACTATAATCTCTACAAAGTTATGGAAAACGCTCTTCCATTGAACAAACATTCAGGTTTCACCAAGAAAGTAAAGAAATACTGTAAATTGGGGGGTGGGGTGGGTGGGGTGTGTGTGGTGTTAAGTAAAAGTAATATTCTCACTACTTCCTACATAGTCCTGTAATTAATTTTATTTCATTTTTTTCCCAGGAAGTTATATAAATGCAGTAACTATCAAACTTCTTGGACCCAACTATTTCTCTTCCTCAACATAAAACTCTCAATGCCTTTCAACATCTTTACTTAACCTATGCTTACAAGATTTTTTTTGGTAAAGCTCAGTTTCAGAATCTACAAAGCATGAAAATCAAAAGGGAAATTCATTGTCGTAGTTATATCTATACCTTTTAGATAAATATTCACACAGAGCTAATGCATTCACATACACACAAAGCTAAAGCTATCCACGACTAAACAGAAGAAAAAAAACACTGGCATTCTTTGTTTGGATTTTCTTCTTTCCATTGCCAAGTTTCACCTTACTGCCTTTCACAAGAAGCACAACGATCTTCAGATGAAGATGGTAAACTTTTCAAAACAGCCAGAGAAAAGATTGACTCGACTGAAGAATGTCAGCTTCATGCATTTTCTACTTCATTTTGAAAACTTGGATTTGGGAAAGGAATACAATTGCATTTAGTAGATGATGTGCTACTTAGCAGGCTGCTTCTGCTAAATCTGACAAATGTAGGTCATACTCCTGCACTCATGCTTTGCTCATGCAAAGGTTGCCTTTTCTTTTTTTTTTTTTTGAACATGACTGTAAATTCCTTAGGATTCCATCATGCTTACAGATTCTAGCCAAAAGTAACAATAATAAGACAAAAGCAATCTGAAGTAATTCCATTAATAATATAAAATTTTGACCTGAAATTTTAAAGCTATTTTACATACAGTCACTTTTTTCCTTCTATGCCTAGAATTACTATATATTTAGACAAACTTGTTTTAGTATAATCATTTTTTTACTAAATAAGTACTTCTCAAAGTACCTCCAGAGCTGTATAAAAGCCTAATATTCACTATATTAAGTGCTATTTCTGTATGTCTATGTGAAGGGGTGAAAAAGCAGAACAATTAGAGAAAAAAAAAACTGGTAACATATAATCCACCCTGATCATTCCCTCTATAAAACTCAACATCTGTACTGAAGGTTCCTTTTCTGTATTGAGAAAGTCTGCTTGCAAACTGCTCAAGGAAAATTCTGCTGCTTTTTCTGGTAAGCAGCTTGGCAAGGTAACATCATAATCTTGCAGTGTCAGTGGTCCCCTTGAGCTTACAAAGTCTATTAAAACAAACTACATGAAAACATCTTTTTCAGGATTTCAACTCTATAGCTTAAAAGGATCAGTACATTCCAGTTTCTTTTTAGATTCAAGGAACGTAAGGCAGTATACTACTTCAGTATCTAACGCTTTCATGACATCTCAATACTTTCTCCTTTAACTGTGTATTATGCACAGACCACAGAATAACAGGAGGTAACTAGGAGAAAACTATATGCTTTCTTGTTATTTATACTAGATAGATTGCAATGAAATCAACACTTCAGCATCTGCTTGAAACAGCCATTACATTTGATCTGCAGTAGATGGATGCACAAAAAAACCCATTACTTAGACAAAAAGGTAAAATATACAGTATTTCACAAAGCTGATAAAAAGCTTCTGAAATTAAGTAACTCGAGAACGACATTTTAAGAAAATTCTACCCCAATAACTTAAATGTTTTATTACTTTTCACTTACTGTTCTACCAAATGACAGCATGAAACAAAGACAGCTGATGAACAAACAAATTACAATGTCAGAATACAAAAATTCTATTCCTAACTATTAAAAGAATGAAAACCCTAAATTAAATACGTGGAAATCTAGTTACTCAGTGATCCTGAAACCTCAAATAATACCTGATACAGATGCTGACTTCACTGGATCGTCAACCTACCAACTCTGTACTGGGCTGGTTGATTAAAATGCAGCAAGATATAAAACAAAAAAAGAAAAATCTGTTATACTTTGTATATAATCCAAAGATTATATGTTTGCCTGAAATCACCCTATTTCTTTCTAAAAATATATAAAACAAGACATTACACCTAAATATCCTGTCTTGCTTAAAACTGTAGACCATCACAGCAACTGCCGTATTACTGCCACTGCTATTTCTCCTTGTGTCCATATTGTAATGTATTTCTCTCGTACAAGGGGCTGTGTAATACTTGTGCCACTGGTCAAAGCAGAATATGGAAAGGCTGCTAGGATTATCTGGGAGAAGAAGGATAAGTAACCGACTCATAATGTTCCCAGAATGAGCATGTCAGTACATTAATACAACTGCAAAGCCATAAGAGAGAATAAGAAAATGGCATACACACTGTTCCAAACATGTTAAATATACCTTTAAATAACTGTAACATGGACAGTGAATGGATAAATGTTCCACCATAACCTTGAGAAAAGCAAACCCCCAAAGATTATTATCATATAGGAACAAATAATTTTACAAATTAATGCACCTGACAGATCTGTAGTTTGTCAGCGTTCTCTCTTCCAAATATTCCCCACATTGTCACTCCTACAGTAACCCATCCAAAATCTATCACTAAGAATGGGAGTAAACAACATTTTACTGATGGATAACCACAAAAACCATAAAGCAAATATTCCATCCTTTCCTGTCCACCCATACTGGACACAAAGTCCTTACGCAAGTAAAACCCAAAAGATCCCACACATACATGGCATTTAAGGGGCCAACATGGCATTTAAGGGGCCAGCTAACAAAAACAAATTTTCTTTCCCTTGTTCTCAAGAATGATCAAAGTATAGAACTAGGATTAGGAACTCTCTAAAACTTTCCTGTTTCCATCCATGTAGAGAGAGATATTCTATGCTCGGTATTCCAAGACAGTTATGAATTGTCTGCAATGCCTATCTGGTCCATTTAATTATCTTGCATACATTACATTTTTTTGTTATTTCTACTGGACATCAAGTAGGTAGGAGATGGTATTAACAAGATTCATGGATTTTTTTCCCCCTCTAAGGGCAAAATGTCAATAAAACGATGATACCATATCCAATCTATCAGATTTCTTTTTAGCTGCTTAACTACAATTAGCATCTGAAGTAAAGTACTTTCTGAAGCCTTGCAACTGATATAAGCAAAAAAGGCTGGAGAGCTCGTACTATCACCTCACGTTTTATGTTGAGTAAAGCTTGAGAAGCTAAAGCTCACATCCAGAAAATATGTTAAATTGATATTTTAGTTGACTGAAACCGGTAACGTGGCTTTTTATAAATGTAACTCACAAGCTTTAGTTTGCACTTGTATGTTTACAAATTTTCGTTTCAGATGAAGAAATCCATCTCTCAGAGAGCAACACGAACAGTAAAATAAACCAAGACACTGCTAGATTCTAGACAGACATACTAGAGCAATGCAGAGCTACAAGGATCTGATTACAGACAGTATCTTCTGCTGGGCAGTCAGTCTCCCACTGGGATGGGGAGCCATTTATCGATGTTCTGTGATTCCTGGGCCTGTTGCTCTCCTTGCAAGAGCCAAAAGCCAAGTACAAAGCAACTGCTACAGGTTGATAGCGAATGCCCTTTATTGCTGCTTCTCAGAACTGTACCCAGATCAGCCAGAGCTCGAACAGACTAAAAGCAAACCCAAGCCTATCTTCTGGAAGGCCACGTGCAGTTGCAAAGAAAATCAGGATACCCACAGGTCACCCACTCTGTTCAACATTTGCTACTGTTTTATTTGCTCTGAAGCAGAGCTACAAATAACTGATGCCTTATCAATTTTCAAAAGAAGCTTCTATAATTACATTAGTATGCCCTATGGAAACACTACTGGGTTTCTCATAGCAACCTTCAATGATTCAAACAGCTAGCCCTGCTCTTCCCACAAAATTATTAATACTAAGAGAGCTTCATCATTCTTCAACAGAAGAGCTGATACGTGACAGGCAGAATTACCATTATCAATGGTAATCCAATGGCTTTATGATATCTTATCTCTTGAGAAACAAAGTTTTATGGCAAAAGTAGTAAGTACATTCAGTATACAGTAAGGCAGGATTGCTTCTGTAAGATCTTTCTTACCACTTACGATGCCTTGAACGCACATTACAAAGTATTTTAGCAATCCTGTAAGACAGATAAGTATGATTCCTGCTGTAACAGATGAGGAAACTAAAGGTACAGGCCTGCAAGATAAGCAAACTGTTCAAAGCAGCCTATGCCACAGAAAGACTTCTTAATCTCCACCACCCCTATGACCTACTCCAATTTGCCTCCCTAGATCTGGTTGGTCCTCGTCCCTCTGTTCACTGCCGGGTGCCTGCCTGACATCTTGCAGACTCAGTTTCCTAAAACATCAGAAAATAAATATTTAAAAAGTGAGGTGTATTCTGTGGCCTTAGGGAAGGGGATCAACTCACTGAAGGGTCAGATGAGTGTCCGAGCTGAAGCAAAGGAGCAGGCAGGACCCACAAGACTTAGGTGCAGGGAGATCTTTCAGAAACAGAAAGATGTTAGATCGGCTCAGCTGCACCACAGAACTTCCCCATGGGACAGACCTGGAGCATCCTCCTTAATACTGAATGGAAAGATAGCATCAAAATAAGAAGGAAGAATTTACCATTACTGGCTTCCAGCCTGTGCTACAATCCTATCACCCATTTAGCGTGGCTCCTCTGATGTTTTCCTGTCCATTTCCATCTTGCTTCAAAACTTACCTGTTTTGGATCCACAGGAAAAGCCATAACCAACATTCTGCTTTTTGTTCTCATATTCGAAAAATATTAATCGCATTTGGTGAAATGCATCTCATGTCAAAACACTCCTCCTGCAGTTCACTGCAGAAGGACAGATACTCAGGCCAGGTTAATTCAAAAGTATTTACAGTAACCAAGAATAGTTACTATTTCAATCATCAAGCAAGGAAACTTGATTTAAACATGCAATTTTCATTTGATTTTGCATTTCTGCTCCTTTTCTGAAAGAAAGCCTGTGACTAGATAGTAAACTTAAACTGATGTTGATTTGCAAGTAAACATAGCTTATACCTCACATCTGATTTCTTTTTGCTACCTGTAATGCTATAATACATTCACATTTAAGTAATTGCATAATTTAAACACACATTTATTCAGATTGATGATTTTCATATTTGATGTTAAAGAATGGTAAATGGTCTGTCTCATTTTATGGACCAGATGTTCTCCAAACTGCCATATATGCACCACTAACACACAGTATATGCACACGCAGCACTGCAAGTACACAAGGTACTCTGAAGAGTTGTAAGACCCAGTCTAGAACACGAAGTTACCACTGCCAACAGTCAAATCCAAGGTCACCAATGTTGCTGAGGATAGCAAAAAAAAGTTGCAATATATTAAAGGATTACATTTTAGGATTATCTTCCAAACTCACAACTGTATCAAGTTACTTTCAAAGGAAACTAGAATTCCATTTACACAAATCCAAGTTTTACAAGATTTAAAGAATGTTGCTAGTAAAACTACACTAGATGTTTTGGATTCATGTGCCCCTATTAATCATGTTTTTCATTGAAAACTAAATGTATCTTTTTTTTTTTAATCAAAGGAAGCATTATCTTTAGCTAGCGAACTGAGGTGACTTTCTGGATACTACATCACTACATCAGTAGAAATAGTTGATCTCAACATCACATTTCATTTTTATTACATTTTGCAAGAGGAAAACAATCCTTTTCAGTTTCTCCTTTAAAAAAAAAAAAAAATAATTGACATAAACTATACTGAAATAAACACAAATTTTCTGTCTATGCCTACTGAAGAAAATCTGTTGCAAGCTGATCTGCCTCTTCAGCAAACTGAATCCAATTATTTACCCAGCAATTTCCCTCATTTCAGTGATCTGATGTACTTTAAAACTTCAGCAAAAAATATTTAAGCAATACACACTCATTTATTAGCAAAGTTATTTTATTTAAATTTGACAACTTATGCTAAAGGCTAAATTTACTACAATAGACTTAGACAAAAAGTTCCACTTAAAAATAGTATCTTTTTATATCCATTTTTAGCTACCCTGTAAATGCTCTCTAACATACCGTAGTAAGAAAAGACTTTGACTATGGTGTTGTCAGAAAGGCTCCTCCTCCATTACAGACCCACGTCCGCACTCCCATCACAACACAAAAAGGTCCTGAATCTCAGTTTAAAAGCTGACAATGAAGGTTAAGACCAAGCTAAAAAGCCAAACTCTAAAGTAAATTGCATGAGGTACAGGCACACATTCTCTTCTAATCATTCAACAGTGGACTGGTGATAGTCTCTACCAGGTACAGCAGGAGAAGACATATCAAACTGTCACAGCCAGACTTTGACATATTTTGTCTGCTAAAGCCCTTTAGACATACTAGTTTTATTTCTTTAAAACTTCTGGAAAAGATAGAGTCTTCATACCTCGAATCTCAACATACACAAGGTTTCAGATGGATGAATACGGCATCAACAATGCATATGTCAGGTTCATAATAGAGAAGCTATTAGAGAGAAGCTATTAGGAGAAATTAGTACTTCTACTTCCCCTGCCATTCGAAGCCATCTATGTATGCACGCATGAGAAGAAAAATTGTAATTGTTATTTGCCAAACCCTGCAGTGTCATACGGCAGCAACAGGTCAATCTTTAGAAGCTGGCTCCAACCTGACCAGTGACTGATCTGCTCCCTTCCAGCTGAGACATCAGGTCATGACAAACATTATCTTGGTCACGCAGCTAATGACAGAGCTGGAGGGAATCCCTCTAAGAGGAAAGTAGAAACACAAGGTGCAAGTTTCCTTCTGGGAAAATGGGGTGAATTAAGGTCATACTGAGAACAGGGAGGTGGTTCACAGGGTAAAAAGAGCACTAGATTAACATGTGGAATTCATGCAGTTTTATTATGAAGCCATGATGCTAAAGCTCTTGGGCAAAAGGCCCAAATCAGACTTCAGGCATGGTATCAATCTCCTGGACTGACTAAACAGGCCAACAGCCTGTACGCACATACCAGAGAGCATCATCTGCCATCTAGTACAAGGGATGTTTAATTAGCTTAGTAGGGATACAGGGTTTGGCGGGAGGGAGGTGGGAGAATCTGTGTCCTTCAGTCTAGCAACAGCATTTGTAAGACACTTTTACACACGCAAAAAAAAAAGAAAACAAAACCAAAGTTATTGAAGCATTTTTTTATTAGCAAGCCAATGAAATGCTAAATCATTTCACATGAGAAATTACATGTTCATAAAATCCACTAAGCAAGACAATCCTGTCTCAATAAATTAGACACTTTAAGTTCACATAGGGAGATAGGCGTGTGGTATTAGAAAAACAATATACAATCACCAATTAAGCAAAACAGAGATAAAATGCCGATGAAAAAATTAAGATGGCAGTGATTCCTTTCTTGTTATTCCCATAAAGACCCAACTGACAGAAGTGTACAATAGGTGTTTGCCTTAAAAAACAAATACAGATTGCAAACTCCTGAGAGGAGAGAGTGTGTTATCCTCATGCTACATTCTTTCTAGACACATCTTTGGCTGTTACTGTAATCATATACCATGACTGGGGCTGGGGGAACAGGACAGGACAAACAAAAATCCCTCTTTTGACAACCAACATGCCTGGCTCAACTCAAAACCTGTGTATAATACCAATACCTTTGTTTCATTTTTGTTTCTGTACAACACAAACATGCACCAAAAACCAGCAGTGGAAAGCAGGAAGCACCCTTTCCAGCTGATCAAGGCCTAGGTTCAGCAAAATATGTCTTCATATGCTCAAACTACAAACACACTATGATACCCTGCTGATTTTGGGTATAACCACAAAGAGCCAGGGCATTTGACTGAAGGATGTTATGACTATACTATGCAAAATAAATTTCTATGATACTAAGGATCTAATAAGCCACCGACAAACATTTCTTTTCTAGCTGAGAAAGCAAACTGCTGTGTGGCAGCATTTTCAGGCTTTCCACTGACATCATGCTAAGAAAGAGGTAATTGTCCCAAGGCAGATTTAGACTTATCACTAGCATGAGGGAATGTCTTGTTTATAATTAGACTCATCAGTAAGGATTTCAAAATTTGGGGGGGGGGGGCGCAGAATCAAACACAGACTAAACAAACCTACCCTAGGAAATTCTAACCTTTTGCCCACTTCGTTTGTAAATACCAGAAAAATTCTGCAGACTATACTCCACGTGAATGGGTGCAAGGGAAAATAACTCGCAATTTGAAGTATCATGTTTTTTAAGCCTTTGATCCTTCAAACAGTAGAGAGTACGGGACATCTCTACATTAAGTCTGAAAATGTTACTATAAGAAGAGAGATTATGGCTTTCAGAGCAGTGGCTCTATGCTGTTTTTTGTACGAATAGTGTTTTGACCAGAGTTCTGGGCCTGAAATTTTCCAAAACACTGAACAAAAGGTCTTTGGCTGTCAGTTCACAGCAAGCGTGCTGCAAAGTGCACTAGATATCCTAATGCTGCCAAACAAGCTGTGCACTTCTGAGAGTTTTCTTTGGTGTGGAAACCAGCATCTCCCACAACTTTTCCCCCTCTATTATCACTTATTCATACTTTAAAACAGACAGCTTTGAAATATCCTGTAAGAAAAGCTTGAAAGAGAAGGCTTGTGTACTATGGTACAGGCCACCTAACAAACATCAGTCTGGAGAGCAAAAACCTTAACAGTCTCACTTTGAGACCTATGCACAGTATCAACCTCATAGCCACAGGAGCTTGTCCTGAAAGAAAAACTCAAAAATGCAGAGGGACAAGGCAAGAAACATGACAGTGTTATCATCTTTTGACAAATTTAAATCCCTAAGAGATCCCTAAATTTACTCAGCTACTCAAAGAAGGCAAGTAAACCTCTGAAGACAGAGAATGAGTCTCTTAAAAAATAAAAAGGAAAAAGATAAGTAAACAAGACACGTTACAAACAGAGGTGGCAAATAAGTCTCTTAAAAAATAGAAAGGAAAAAGATAAGTAAACAAGACACGTTACAAACAGAGGTGGCAAGCAGCTCAAGGTGAGGCACCCAAGAAGCCTCGCACCGCAACATGAAAAACCTAGCGAAGAGAATTATCATGAAAGAACGTAATTTAGTTCATTGCATTTTTCATGGCATGTTTTGTTAGTTCAGTTAAATTTTTGAATAAACATCTGCACCAGAACACTGATAAGCCTCAAAATGAGAAGCAAGGACCTTCTTGCCTTTTCTTACCCCTCTCTGTGACCTAAGGAATTTTATCTTTGCCTCTTTGTCTTGAAGTACTGTTCTCCTCTTCACAAGGCGCCTATACCTAGGCGCAAGAAAAGAACAGACCTACTAACAGTTGACTACATGAGAGAACCAGCTTCATACCTGTATCATGAATTGAAGCCTAACAATAATAGAAAATCCTATAATTACTTTCTCTGAACACCGCTTTAGTTTAA
Source organism: Mycteria americana (assembly GCF_035582795.1). Taxonomy (NCBI): domain Eukaryota; kingdom Metazoa; phylum Chordata; class Aves; order Ciconiiformes; family Ciconiidae; genus Mycteria; species Mycteria americana. The sequence goes on from NC_134367.1 coordinate 69,155,662, forward strand.
CCTAAGCACCGAACGTCACATATAATGCAAAGACAGTGCTGTGCAGAAGTTTAGGCTATATAACCTTAATGTTTAATTCTTGTCTTAACAAATCCATGACATGGGTAAATTGTATTTTGCATCTCATATACTACACTGTTCAAACATAAATCTGGGGCATGATAGCTGAGTAAGTATTGAAGAAAATTATTATAGGAATTAGGAGTCTGCCCTCCAGAAACAATCCCAAACTGGTAGGATGAGACTTTTCAACAAAAGAGCACCCCTGCTTTATTTGTACTGCTTCAGTAAACACAGACATTGCTAAAGGATTGTGAAAATGAAAACTCCCACAACCTTACTCAAAAATCTGCGGCCAAAAAGCATCTCTATGGATAAAGCCGAATAGTCAATGGATGCATTTTCTATTACATAGGAGAGAAAGAAATGCATTAAGCTGTTGAATCAACCTTTCCATCACAAATGCACCCTTGCCAATGAACGAGCGATATAGACTTGTCATTGCTAACTCCCAACACACCATATTCTACTATAGCAACACTGTGGACCCTTTCCATGATTCACCATCTGCTACAAACAGGTAGAGGAGTCTTTCAAGTACCAGAGCGCTTTAGTGGCTATGTTCGAATATGTGCCCTACACAGGTACCTCATCCAGGCATTCACTTTTGCCAATCTTATTATTTTAAAGTATCATTACTTTAGCATCATTGCTGTGTCTCATGGTTTACAGACGTTAAGTGATAGGCCAAGAGTTCATAGTCTCAAGAATCAACAAGAAAACAAGGAAATAATGAGTCACATAACAGTATTTATAGCTTAGCCTGTCCTATTTCAATCCCCTCTCTTTCTGCAACTTTTTTAGTTTAACCTTTACCTAGCCTATTCATCTTCAGTTGAACAAACATTTGACTCATTTCCAACTGCATGATGATTTCTTTTAACATGATCCTGAACTTTGAACCTTTTATCCAGTGTCCTAGAAGTGCTCTACTAGCTTCAGTGATCCTAGAAGAAGTAGGAAAATAGCATTATTCCCATTATACTGCTGAGTAAAAGAAATTAAGCATCTCAAGGCAATACAGAAGCTCATGACAGAACTGAGAGAGAAGTATAGGAGTTCTGACTCCCAGTCTGCTGCTGTAATCATCAACTAATGCACAACAAAAATAAAATCCAAGTGTAACTGTTAACTTAGACTGACACAGGTTCATTTAAAAAATAAAAACAACATTTCATCAGAACACTCATCTACATGGGATTGCAGTTGCTTTTTTATATGTTGTATTTGTACGGCAGCAACCTCCTACGGCCTACTTCACCTTCCCCATCACAAGACCCTGCTAGAGTAAACACCAAACAAGCAGAGGCAGAACTTCAAACACACTAGGAATTATTGGAATACTTGAGGTTATCTGACAGATAAGCAGGGCTTCCCCTACACAAATGATTCTGAAATCTGATCCAGAGGACGTATGCATTTATCTGTTAGGAAGGACTGCAAAAGATGCCAAAATTCATTAGGATTTCTCAAATGAAGGTAAAACTCCAGATCATTAAAATTAAGTGAAAACAGAACAGAACCCTTTTCTAAAAAGAGATCTTGCTGTGCAGCCAAGTATGTCTGTGTGCAATTGTTATTTATTTTTAAGTTGGGGCAATTTTCCAGATAGATTTTTAGATCAGCTAACATAACGAGGTGCTTTAAAACAAAACAAAAAACCCCAAGATTTCTTTCCTGACTGTATTTGCTGTAAAGGTGTAGAGGAAACAAGGAAGCAATAACAAAACACAATCTCACCTAGCATACCACAAAATTGCAAAATTGTAAATTTCAATGAAGGCAAAGACAAAAACAATATCAGCATCCAGGAAACAGGGTCACAACTCTTACCAGAAAGATTGGAAGAAACTGTCCTAACCATTGTAAAAAAAAAAAACCATCAAACACAAACAAACAAAAAAAAAAACCCACACAAAAAATAGACCACACACACCCCCCTAAAATCCCCAGCCTAATCAAGGACACAAGCTCAAAGAAGTCATGTACTCTTTAGTATGTTCTCCAGTGCTCTCTCATTCAACCTGCATCACCTCAGACCTATTCTTACCACTAGTGTTATCAGCCCACACAGAGAAGTGCATTCAAAAATGTCATTTGGGGCAACCAAAATAGAAACAGAACAGAGCGTTGTCAGCATTTAAAGATCCTTCATTCAATGCTTCCACACTAGTCCTGCCAGGGAAGAAGGTAACAACCCAAACATCTTAAGATACTCCAAGGGAGAAAAGTTATTCCAAGAGCTTGAGCAAATGTTAGGCTCAGAAAGCAATGAGATCTTAGTCTACACACCAACAAAACAAAGCAGAAGTAGATGTAAGTGAAAACAAATAGATAGTTGCACATCAGTATGGACACTCAGTCATCAGCCATGACAACTGTCAAAACTGCGATAATGCAGCTGGAGGCAAATCAATATGATCCAAATCCTCACGACACATCTGTCCCATTATATCTTCCTTAACCTAAAAAATGGACAACTAGTAGCAGATCTACTCCTGAAGACACTATAAAAATCATATTATCATTTCCCATGCAAAGGTCATTTGATTGTTTTAGGAGAGTTTTCATTCTCTGTCCAACATACAGCTAATGCCGGTGATTTCTTGGTTTTCACACTCATCCTTGGATGACGAGGACACAAATTCAAATCCAAAACAGATAACAAAGTTTTCCCAGTATTTCTGGAGTTTCAATGAGCAACACTATTTTAAAACCAGCAAGAGCTCATACTATCGGCACAGCACTAGGCAATTAAATCACAAATATTTTCTCTCCAAACCAACTAGAAGCTTCCTCACACCAGAATTATTTAAACCAAACTCCAAAGGGGGAAGGGGAAGACTGAATTAAGTAACTATCCAACCTTTGGAATATAACCTCCCTATGACAGTGGCAAAAGACTTTACTTTTGCATCTCGTGAAAATAGGACATTATCTTTTATGAAATCTTTCAGCATTACTGGTCACTTTTAGCCCAGAACAACCAAACCACTATTCAGGTCATCTGCTCTCTGTATTAATAATAACGATTGCAAAACCCACCAACACAGTACTGAAAATGAAACCGTGTTATGAGAATTTTCCATATAATCTTCTTCCTCATCTCCCAAGCTACAACATCAGTGGTGTCTCATTTAAATTCTTGGAAGAAAGAGCAATCTCCAATTCCTTTATTAATAAAAAGAAGTACAAGGGAGGGACTAACACTGTACAGGCATACTCCTAGCACGAGTACTGAGCTCAAATTATACTTTTTTATACAGTATACTTTCCTCAATCTTATTACAGGTCCAGTGAACAGACTTTCAAATTCAAAAATTCTCTTTGCAACACTGGGAAATAACATATATTGGATTTAATACATGTTCCACAGGGTTATTCTACTGGTATAAAGGAAGAAAGAATGTGTCCTCAGCCGGCTGGCAAAATCTGGAAGGAATCCACCTCTGGAAGGTCTGTAACTCAGAGGAAGAGGACTTGATCACTTAATCCTATGATTTACATTTGCTTTTAATAGAACCCTGTTGCTGCACTGAAGTTTTTGTTGTTGAGAGAAACAGACTAATTCTTGCTCATGGTGGTCTACCACAATTCATAATAGGGCTTGCTATAGGTATCTTTCAAAGAACCATGTCCCTTCCCCCATCCCGCTAATATTTTTTTTTCTTTTTTATATCTTCAGCTCTGCTTTGGAAAAACTGCAAATGGTTCCAAATCGCATACCTGTTACATGAGCTGGTTTGATTTTATCCCTTGATCATTCATGTAAGATAGCAGATTTTCACTGCATAGCTTCCCATGTTATTATAAGATGCAAATGCATTTATTTAAATCTCTCTCCTAGAATTCAACCACTTTCATTGCCTTATCTAATTAAATTTGTAAAGACCTACAGGACAATGGGAGCTGTAGCCCCATTTTCTGTTCTGACAAATTAAAAAAAAAAATATATATATATACATACACACACACAGAGCCATTCTCTCTCTCCCTCTCTCTCTCCCTCCCCCCCCCCCCCCAAAGGATCCTTTTCCTTAGGCATCAAACAATCAAATATCTTTAAAGATCTGCTAACAAACCCTCACACTCAAGAGGAGGAAGGAGGAACCCAAGCCAGGGATAAGTCCATATCAAACTGGAAAAGTCCTCAGCAGTCTCCAGAGCGATCCAAGTCTGGAAAGGCAAACCAAACGGGTTGATTTATATCACTGTTTCTTTACAGATTAAGTGAAAGTTCAAGTATTGGCCATAGGAAAGAGCCATTTCATTTACATACTGTTCTGTTTCCAAACTATTTGGGAATGTCTTACTTTTTTTTTGGATGACCATATGATAAATATGGGTATAATACCGGTCCTCTGCTACTCAACTACAGAAACTTCACACCAAAATCTGAATCAAAACTTTCTTCATTCTTATAAACAATCACAAACTTGGCAATTACTTTTCAAAAGCAAGCTTTTTATGCTTGCAATGTTTCTACAGATACAATTCATATAGAGATAGGAATGCTGCAGTTTTTACAAAAAGATACATTGCTAAGAGCAAAACTGGCTATAAGCAGTTCTCAGGTTCCATTTTAAGAGAAATGCAAAGCGTGAACAAACCGGACATTACTGAAAGTGAGAAGATTTCATTAAGAGTTCTTTTTTATATTTCTCAGTAAATAAAAAGAAAGAGTCTGCACACAAGGTCTGACATTCCATGTGTACACATCAAGCAGTGAACTTTATCCACACAAGTTTGATATCAGACTCTACAAATTAAAAATAACAGGGTTTTTCACGATGCAAAATGAAAGGAGTGGAGGATTGTAACTTTTAAGATGGCAACAGTCTAACTAAAAATGGACACTTGTATTTCTGTCATTCCTGTGTCACAGGATGCTGTGGATGCTAAAACTATCAATGGTTCAAAAAGAGATTGCATAAATTCACCACAACTATTAAAACCCAAATTATTAAATACCTGATCACCTCCCCAGAGACCCCTAAACTGCATCCTGCTAGAAGCCAGTGACACTTCCTTCAGGTACTCAGCTATTTGCACGCCCTATGATACTCTTCCCTAGGCATCTGCTATCATCCACTGTTAAAAACAAGATATTGATGCAGAAACACCTTTGGTCTGAGCTGATATGCCATTCCTACGTCCATATTTTTGTGCCTGGGAAAAAGGAAGGTAAAATATCTAAAGCTGGTGCAACACCTACACTGTTCAATTCCCTCATTTCCAAACACTATTTAGGGCACTTGTATGGCAGCCAAGATATTTATATAGTAACAGTTCTTAATATACTTATATATACATCACTCATGAGAGCTGGGGAAGACACCACAAATATATAACCCTTCTTCCTTCTCCCTTAGCTGAATTCACTCCTCCTTTCAAGTTTTACTTAACACTTAAAACAGCTTTATAAGTAACATTTTTTATATTTTTATACAACATTAACTATTATCCACAGCCTATATTATCTGCAAGAAAGGATTTGTGTTAGTCAATCTCCCTTTTGTGTATTTTACTCAGATTTTAGACAGGTAGATCTTTGGAGTTGTGTTTTATTTTTTAGTTATTTACAACTGAAAGGATTTCCTAGAAGTCATTCCAGCATGCCATTAGAATAGGGGGATCTGTTCTTTATCAAGCACAGGCAGCAATAGCATGGCTCGTAATGCTTGTATGCCCAACAGACCAGCACTCCCACTGTATTAGATACTGCACCAAAACAGAATAAAAGTGAGAGCGCTCTCTCCCTCTCACAATTTAAGAATTTTGTTAGCTATGGTCTTTCTCCAACTAAAGAGCCTCCTGGGGACTGTGATCCATCACAATCACAGCGGGCAGCCAACCTTTGCTTTTCGCAATAACTTTATTTGCTACTTATCTTCAAAAACACGGCTCTTTGATAGTATTCTTAATATACATGCAGAAAGATTCTTTTCTTTCATATTGTGTCCAACATTTATGGCTCCTTTCATCTGCTTAAGTGGTGCCAGGTACCATTGGTAACGTATTTGCAGTAGTTTTCTTTAAATGGCTATATGAATGGGTTTGGCCTTCTTCCAAATTTTACTTTGCAATTATTATTCAAACTAGTGAAACAAGAGATATATGAAGATTTTATTTAGAAATCAATTTAGCTGCAATATATTTGCTTCAGCAAATATTTAATGAAAAGAGTATCTTCAAAGAACAGGAATCTATTCCATCGCACGTACAAAACAGAGGAAGAACTGATAGGATGGATTGATATTAGTACTGAGAAGTGCTAGATCTTTATATTCTAAAGGAAGAGTTAATCTTCAAGTACATGCTTCGCAAGGAGTACTTTGCGCTAGACAAGGATGTTGGAGACTGTTCAAACCCAAGGTACTAGGTACTAGGAAAATGTACGACTATCAGCTGGGTCTGCTAGCTCTGAAATTATGCAGAAGGCAACAATCACAAATTAATCAGGACCTCCACGCTACACAAACAGCCCAGCTTTCCAGTAGGAGGTTCTCCAGACCAGCCTTGATATATTATAGCTATCAAGGTTCTGTGCAGCTGAGTAATACTAAGGTCTTTCATGGGTATAAGCACAAAGTGAAAACTATTATCATAGACCATTTAAAAGATATTGAAGTTTTAAGTACTGTAAAATGATGTAAACAAAGGCATAGTTAAAAATAACACAACATAGAAATAATGGATCAAATACAAAAGCATGGATCAAAATAAGAGTCACACAAAAACAATGAACACAGGAATAGACAGAACAGCTTATTCTTGGAAGACCTCTCAGACTGTTTTCTCTTGCACCTTTTTGCCAAATAATCTGAATCTACACAGATCTAACTGAAGTCTAGATGCTAGCCTGCCAACAAGCAGGCATTGTTTTTACAGAGAGTCAACTGAAATCACTGACTACACCTGTGAGACTGCTAGCAAACGCTTCGTTACAGTAGGCAAGCCTTCGTCCTTTAATTTACAACTTAGATCTAAGCTGTACGAGCTCATGTTTCTGGATAGCATTACACTATCTGGGAATAAAGTTCCCATACTATTTAATATATAGTATACTATGTAGTTCCCAAATTATAATCCTTCCATTATCAAATCTTTCATATATTTCCTAACTTATATTGTATCCCTAAATGACAATGCTTTAATGTATTGCCTTGAAATAAAAAGCAAATAAATGGCTTTCTGTCCTATTTTGGAAAATATCAAACCAGTAGAAGACCCCAGGTCCTAAACTAAGCTATTAAAATGCACCAATAATATAACTAGTGATAGCATCTGCACACCCCAACTGATAGAGGTAGTTGGAAAACAATTTAAGGGTATGCACTTCACACCTCTAGCATCAGAATTTTGTTCTGCTACCAGATGCATTACAAAAATGGGACACCGAAGGTCACTGCAACTGGTGGTTCCAGTCAAAAAAATGAAATGTGAGATTCCGTACCATTTCTACCAGCTCTGCAAGGTGGAAATGAAGGAAAACCAAGAAGATACGAGGATGCTGGCCATGTAACTCACTCATTCACACACACATACACCCCTTTTTGTTTCCTGATAGATACCAACAGACATCTGTACAAACTGTCTTAGCAGCCAAGCTCACTGGTAACTGAAGTAAAGATATGCACCATTACTACTTCGATCACCTTAACAGAAACTGTCTTGAATCATGCTCTAACTCATCAACGAATTTGGTTAAGTCTTCAGCAGGGTCTCTTCTGACACCAAGAAGAGAAGTCAGTTCTACTTAAAGCACAGGCTTAGCTTCCAACCTTGGTATGGAGGTACAGTATGAAATTACCTCAGGCATCATAAAACAAAATAAAAATGCTACAACACAAAACTGTACAAAACAGCAAGGTGAGTTTGTGGGTTTTTTATTGTAAAAAAATTTAAATCAAAAATCTGACTTTATTGTTAGACCTTCTTATAGAGCTTCTTACAGCACTCACAGGCAGACAATGATCTCTTTATGAGCACTAGATAAGATGAGAATAATTACCCTTAGATAAGAAGAGAACAATTACACTGAATTCTTTTGCAAGGTGCTTTGAGACCTACTAATGAAAAGTACTGTTAAAAGCTGTGTACTATAAGTATGCTTAACAAGTACATAAAACAAGTACAACTTTTCCTAGAGGCTAGTTATAAAAAAACCCTAATTTTATTTGAAAGTTCAGCTGAACGAATCATTTTTTTTGTGATAAAAATGATTCAGTGAGCTAAGGAAAGTTGCATTGCCACAGTTTTCTTGGTGTAAGCTTACAATAGAACCCTTTAAATCTATTCATCAACTTACTGAAGAAAATATATTGAATACTTTAAGCTGTCCATCAGGAGCTCAGTATAGTTCAAAGAGAGTAGGGTTTTTATAGAATAGTGAAATATGTTAAGGGTTTTAGAATAAACATCTGTTGACTAGATGAGAACAAATTCCACAGTCTGTTGTTAGAAACAGTGATGTGTTGTACAAAAAAAAAAAAATCATCTTTCCATGAAAGTCATTCACAACAGTTATAGTTGTCAGTTTTCTTAGCTATTTTTAATCTTATAAATATATATATATAGATATACACACACACAGCCCAACCCACTACCTCCTTTCAGCCCCCAAGAAACTGATAATGACCTTCTTATAAAATTCCATTGGGGGCGTGGGGGAATATGCAGGTTTTTGAAATAGCTCTGCTTTGCTTGACATTCACATTGCCTGTGAAAAATGAGGCCCACTCGTGCAAATGTTCCTTATAAGAGCAATCAGGTTAGGAGCTTCTCACATGAAGCTATTTCTTGAATTAGGATTGCAGGATCAAGTTGATAGCGAACATCCCTAGGGATCACCATGATTTTGCTATTATGGAAAAATCTATGATGGTATTATTGAAATAATTTTACCAGAAATCTTAATGTAGTGAGAAAACAGTTCCGTTAACAAACCTCTTCTTTTCATATAAGTTAACTCTTCAAGCTTAAAGAGTTAATAGTTAAATGTTAGTGGTTCATATAATCATCTTCAAAGCTGTCAATATTTTATTACAGTAAAACACTTGCTATTTTGAGCAAGTTCTTACTATTCTGCGTTTTATTAAACAGATATTTTAGGTTTTAAGACTTAAATTTTGCAAATGATTTGTAAAAACAGACATTAAAAACCAATTTTATTATTTACAGCTCCCATACGTGTAGAAAATATCTGTTGCAAATACCCCTTACCTATTTAAAATGCAATAGGTTGCTCATGAATCAGTAATCCTTGGACAGGCAAATTTCATCCCGGCAAAATGAAATTGCCTACGACAATAATACAAGTGCAATTATATTTTTTTTTTAAAGGCAAAGAAAAATCTTTTCTATTAAGAGGCCTTTGCCTTGTTCTTTTTTTAAAATACGTATATCTAAGTTATGGAAGAAAAAGGGCTCTTAAATACTAAAACATCACATTTGACTCAGGAAGTCCCTTAACCTCAAATTGCTGGAGGCCTGGCTGGTTTCCCAAGGCTTCACAGCACGCTCACCCTGTTGTTATGGTGCTCCCTAAGCATCTGCTATGTGCCACTTGCAGAAACTGGAATCTAAACTAGACGGACCTTTGATCTGATCCCATACAGCTGTTTTAATTGTATGTTTTACTCTTTAGGTCGAATTTAAGTACTGAATTGGTAAATGATTCCTGCACTTTTCAGGAAACCTTTAGGAAGCCAAGGTGCTCGAACATGTTCGCACGCAGACGTTTATTGAAAGGCGTGATGTGAAGACACAACACAAAAGAACACGGAGGAGTTGCACTCGCTAGGCGAATTTTACCGTATCGCAGGGGAGATTTCCTAACCGTCTGCCCCCTCCCTCGAGAAAGGGGGGGGGGGGGGGGGTGTAGGAAAAAATAAAGAAGAAGAAGAAAAACCAGGAAAAATCGCAGCGCTACAGGCGGTGCGCGGCGGGTCACAGGTGATGCCGGAGGCAGCGCCACCGCTCCCGGCTCCGCCGCCGCCCGCGGCTCCCGGAGCGCCGGCCGCTGCCGGACCCCGGCCGCTCGGCGAGGCGGAGCGGCGCCCTCCGGGACAGGGCGGGGACCACCCCCAACCCACCGCCCGGCTTTCCGAGCGCCCGGAGCCGCAGGTATAACGGAAGGACCGAGGTTTCCAGCCCGTCGCCCGCCTCCCGCCCCCGTTGCTGGGGCTGAGGGGGGAGGCAGGATCGACGCCGGCCGGCGGCCGAGGCTCAGCCCGGCCGGTGTCCGGCAGGCGCGCGGGGGGACCGCCACAGAAAGGACGCAGCCCGCGGCACACAACGGATGCGCACGTCCCGGCGGCGCCCCGGGACCCCCCCCACAAAAACGGAGCGCTCTGCCGGCCGCCGGCACGCAGCTGCCCACCGGAACAAAAGGAAAACAGCCCCGGAGCCGCCCGCGGCCCCGCACAGCGCCCGGCCCATCCCGCCCCCGGCGGCGCCCCCGCCCTGCGGCCCTGCCCCGCGCATCGCCCCCCCGCACTCACCTCGGCGGGGCGCGGCGGCGGAGCGGGCGGCGGCCACTCGCACCCCAGGGCTCGCTCCCTCCCCGCGCCCGCCCCTCCCTCCCTCCCTGCCCGCCCTCCCGGCTCCGTCTCTCACCGCTACCGGAGCGGCGGCGGCTGGGCCCGACTCCCCCGCCACGTGACCCCGCCACGTGACCACCACACTTCCCCGGCCCGGCTCCGCCCCCGCCGCCTCTCCCGCAGCGCCGGGCGCCGCCGGGGCCGCTCCGCCGGGCTGGGCGGGGGGGTTGCTCCCCAAACCCTCCCCCGCGGAACCGCCGGCAGCCCCCGGCGCCCCCTGCAAGGCCACGACCCATTCGCGGGGCCCGGCCAGCGCCATGACGGCGTGACACTGTAACGCGACGTGATAACAGCTCATTTGACAAGGGGAAACAGCCGTGGGGAGCCAAGGCTGCCGCCCCCGCGTCCCCGTCCCCCCTCAGCCCCTTACCTTCCTTACCCTCCTCTGAAAAAGAAAAGACAACGTGCGTTACAGCAAGCTGTATACGATACTGGGGGTTATGTGATAACAAAGCACTTGGAGCTGACTTTCCCCTCCCACTTCAGGGCTACCAGAGGGAAGGAAAAGAAGTTGGTGCCAATAGCTGGGGCAGCAACACTCCTCCCAGCACAAATCACGGGCGCTGGCACCACTGTAGTCCTGCATCCTGACTTAAAAGCCACAGCGAGTGAAAATTAACCGTGTTGACTAGTGCCCCATGCTAAGCGTAAGCGTTGCTCCCAGAAAACAACGCTTACGAGAAAGAGTCAAGGGGGTGTCTCACGTGAGAGAATGCCTTTATCCCCAACTTGGCAATTCAGGATACAATCCAGAGATGTCGACACTACAAGACCTGGGGGAGCCGCAGTAAAAAGGGGATTTGTATTGCAAACAAGCACTGAAGCTGTATTCTGATATCACATGCAGTGCACATTCGCTTTCTTCAGAAAGGAGCAACGAAACGCCTAAACATAAAAAGTACAAAGCACCCCGTGGTTTTAAGGAAACCAGGATCAAACTATAACTATCAGCTCTAAAAAAAAGCCATATAAGGAATAGTACACAGGGAATGAACTGAAAATGCCCAATCCCCTGCTGGATTTAGTAATCAAAACTTACTGACCATTGCAGAAACTAAAAAGGGAAATATTTTTCACACTATTCCCCAAAGCTCCATAAGGATTTTATCTTACAACCTATAGCAAGAAGGGGCCAAACTTGGTGCCAGAGGACCAGCTAGGTCTGTGAAAACCTGGAAAACTGAAGCCTGAGATAATGTTAGAGCTAGGTAGAGATTTCATCTGTTAATATAATTCTCATTTAGAAAAAAGTTGCTTTTTTATTGAAGATTTTCACTTGCACTACACAGGCTAAACCTTTGGGCATCTCTCAAAGGTAGAATAACAGTCCTATAGCTAAAGCGCAATAAAAAGTTATCAGGGAGTTAGGGCCCCATTTCTGGGTGCATTACAGCAGTTATTATCAACTGGTGAGCTGCGAAGACCAGAGTCCCTGAACTACCTCCTGGATAGCTGCAAAAGACAACCACCACCACTCTCCTTATTGGTAGGCTTACATTTATTATATTGGGATTACTTCTTCAGTAGAAAATTTTGAAGAGCCAAAATAGTTAAAACCACTCTATCACTCAATTCTTGTGTTTCACTTAAGCCATCTGTGCCTTAGCTCAATTCCTAATTTACAGGCCATCATAAGAATTACGTTTAGGCAGTAAAGCAAAAAACATCACAGAGAGGATTCCAAAACACAGCTGCAGCTTTAACCCCCTTTGTAATCCTGTCCTCTCCACCCATGGCTCATTAACTACACTGTAACAGTGTTGCCTACTAGGCCCTTCTCTCAGCTGGGTTAGAAATTTTCTGTAGCCGGGTTCATAATCACAAGAGAAAACTATGTCTGGTAGCTGTTTACCAGCCTCTACAAACTATGACCATAACTTCAAGTGATACCTTGCAGGAGTCCTACCCATTCTGCACCCTATTACACGTTGAGGACTTAAGGAAAATACACAGGAAGATGAACTCTCATCATTGCTGCAGCTCATTCTACCAACATAACACATTTATTTTCCAAAACCAAATTCACACAGACTCACTCGAGTCCCAGGAACTAGAACTAGGTACTTCAGGCTACGTTTAAACCCTGCAACAGAGGAGCAATTGCCCATCTTTTTCGTCTGCATGCGTGAATCAACAAGACCTGATTCCACATCAGAGATGGACTACAGCATTCACCCATGTGCAAGGAGAGGAGCAACAGCAGTCTCAAATCAAGGCCATAATCTGAGTGACTGGAACCCAGAAGTATCCTTGCAGTTACGACAAGGCCTCAGCTTCCAAAGTGAAAACACAAGTCAAAACCTTTATTGTTTAAGCAACAGCACATGCTCTTTTAACTTGCCTACAGGACACTGCTGCTCTATAAATGCAAAGGCAGATCACACTTAGGAAAATACCACTACTGTATTGCATCAGTTTTGTGCAACTACTATTTTGTACTTTTTCTGTGACTAAAGGTACATCTCTAGGATAATCAAGCACTTGAAAACCCACTTCTTTCATACTCCGAAGGATTTTTTAAAGATATGTACAAAACATAGATAACTCAAAGGGGAGATACAACCTTGTCCTTCACTAGTCTACTCCATCCCTTCCTCCAGTGTAGCAAGCTTGACCTAAAGGACCAGTTAATTATATTATGGAGCTAACAGCATGAACATTTCAATAGTCCAACTGCAACATTTAATGCAACTTCAGCAGTACAAATGAATAGAGACATTAACCTAAAATTGTGTTATCAAAATCATATCATGCAACACTGTCAATTTTATTATGAAGCCTAAAAACCCTACATTTTTTTAAAAGCTGTGTTTCCACTCGCTTCTTGGTATTACTGATCTAAAGAAAAGCTTAGTTACCTAGCCAGCTTGGCTGGATAATAAAAGATCAGTCAAGAAACTGTACAGAAAAGTTTGTAAATTCATTTTTACTATTGGAATATTGTGAATTTAAGGTCAAAGGCAGTAAGACACGTGCCTTTTCAGAAGGAACTCAGCTCTGTTCATTTCAATCATGACCAGGCCTATGCTTTTACATCTTACCCAGCTGTGAGGGTAAGCAGCTACTCCAATATCTGTCCATTTCCATAAACCATTAATCCCATATTCACAACCCCCTAAGCAACCAAAGGCTGGCCTCTTTTTCCAGATGATTTTCTTACAGTACGTCCTTTTTTTTTTTTTAAAGGCAGACACCTTTAAAATAACTAGCTATGACCATTCATGAAGGCAGATGATAAATCCCACTTGTCTATGAGCAACTACATGAACTTTTTTGAATGTCAACATTTTTTATTTCAAGAAGAAAACACAAGGAAACAATTTCTTCAACTCACCTTCCTTAGTCTGCCCAACAAGAACATCTCAATTTTTTTCTCTTCAGGTAAAATATTCACACTCTCTCACATTAAATGTTTTCACTGCAGACATAATTTTTTTTTCCTATGTCATTTCACTTTTCATGATTTCTTCCCCATTCAGAAGCTCACTCCGTTCATGCTCATTTATATACAACTTGGGTATGTTGGGACAGAAAACAAAGCACAGGACTTGGTTGCCTTCCAAATGCAAGCAACATTACCGCTTCAAAGAACAACACTGTGATTTCTGCAGGCATTATATTCCCAGAACTGGTGAGCTGATAGTTCTCTATATACTCTTTATATGTAAAGTCAAGAGTGGTTGTTTTTTTGATAATACAATCACTTCCTTGAAGTGTTCCATATGCTCCATGAGAAAGGGAAAGCACACCTGAAAAATCAAATGTAACCATTACTGTTAAGATCCTTTTGAATCCCTTAGTTTAACTCAGAGCTTTTTGTTTGTTTGTTTGTTTTTAAGTCTCTCTTGGGGATGTAGCTCTTCATAATTAATCTCATCCTAAAGGCAGTTTAATTTAAGGTTGCGGATCTAGTAAGTCCAGATAACTAAGGTAGGAAAAAGGAAAAACAACAAACAGTCAATTTTTGCCTATTTCATTTGCTACATCAGGTTAGGCCCTCTTCTTATGCATTTCGTAAGAAGTTTAGCATTATGAAACCCTAGTTCAAAGTGAGACCTTTGAATATGTCTACAGTATAAAAAAGCAATTAATATAACCTTCTCAGCAAAACCCACATTAGAATATTAAAATAAATAGCAGCTGGTGGAAATACTTCCAAGGACCCTAGGCTTTTCAGGCAAGTGCTTTAATGGCCAACATATAAATTTACATCTTTTTTGGCTTAACTCTACAGAGACCAATGCCATATATATATATATATATATATAGGTTCTTCAAAGCCTCTTATCATTTCAAAGTGTGGTCTCATGAGCAGTTCAAGTAAGAGGACAGCACAGCAAAGCTTAAGCAATCCTTTTTTTTCAAAATTCAATGGAGACAACAAATCCAAAAATAAAGAGAGAGTTCTTGAAAAATCTGAAAGAATAAGAGCAAAGCCATCAAAATATTTTAACAACAGTTTATCAGAGTCCCAAATAAGTATCCTCTGTACTATCACCTTCCATAGTAGAAAATACAACAGAGATTGCTGCAAAATCAAATGTTAATTGTTAAAAGATAACACAATTAAAGCATGATACCTGCATTTGCTGTGGGTAGTCCTATAAACGAACATGCTCAAATATTTAAGTCCTTTAACTCCAATGGAACAATAATTTCAATCTAGATTTAACAGTAGGAAAATACACTGCAAGAATACTGATTGTTTTTTGCATTTTTTACGGTTTTAGCAAAATATAATACAATGATAAAAAGCAGCTCTATGTACAAAGAAAAGAACCTTACTTTCATGAATGCCTGATTATGGATCTCACTGATCATTTTAAACCCAGTTTTAGAAGGACACAAAATAAATACCAGATGTGAAACGTCTGGTTATCCTTATTAGCACCCCAATTTCCTATGTTTGCTTCCCCTGGAGAACCCCACCACCTGTTTGAGGCTTACAGTGATGCTACTCGGTGCAAGGACTGAAAAAGCATCCCTTTCCTCCCTAAATTGTAAGAAATATTGTTGGGCAAGGAAGGGTATCTTTCTCACATGAGGTAAGCATACTGTAGCTTCAGTGATTATATATACACACTGTGTATACATATATATGTACACACACATACGTACACAGTTATTTTTTGTGTGTATTTATATATATACAAATATATAGACACCACCCCCCCCCCAGTATTCCTAACCTGTCACTCAGAATCGTGGTTAGGCCAGGATGAGGTGCTATGAAGACCTAAGAATCTTCGATTGACAGCAGTATTTAACATGCATGTATGTAAGCTAACATACTAGCATAGTAGTATCTCCTACAACTGAATGCATATTTTCCTATGTATATTATGAAGTACCCCAGCATTTACTTCTACTAGAGAACACTTACATTTTAATAGGAACAGACAGCAGGACAGACTTCTATTGTGCACTTTGTATAGATAGAATACAAAGCAAGGCTGCAGTCCTGCTTAGTGGGAGTAGCAGAAAAATAAGTACCCTTATCCCCATTTTACAGATGGGGAAATCTACATTAGGGCAAAGGAAAGCCATCCGCTTGAGAACACAGAGCAATGTCAGACTTTTCACTTCTCCACTAGATCATAGTAGTTAATTTAAAGGTGAACTATTCTTTAAGCAGTGAGATAGTCTCACCAAAATAATGTTGTTAACACCTTCCCTTCTCAGAGAGAACTAATTTTCACAGCTCTAGTAGTAAGGTGGAAGTAAAAACATTACTGTTAAAATGTAGTGCTTAGTATCACATACAATCAGGTCTTGAAAGCTAGCAGAACAACGCTGAGTAGTAAGCTCACTGCACTTGGTAATAAGGTCACATTTGCATAAACAAACCCTTAATTGCTTTGCTAATATTTGCTTTGTATATTTATTATTTTTTAATGATTTTCTTACCAGCACCTGGAAGAAACTGGAACTAATGACTTGGTGTTTTGTCTATGTTCTCAACACTTGTTACACAATTTACATATATTTGAATGGCTGCTTCATTAAAAAAGATCAATCACTTGGTGCCAGAGATCATACTTAGAATGAATTGCATTCAATACTTACTGGTGCACACACAAGTCATTCACATACGTATTTTTATTTTTGTACTTTTAAAAGAGAAGAAAATTAAATCTGTACATCACCCTTTTAATTGTACACTATACTTCGTTATTGCATTACTTCATATTGTCACAGACATTACGAATGTGCACCACCGTCATCATTACATACTAGGTGCTAGGACAAAGGAGCAAAGTACCTGTCACGTTTGAGTGTAGCAGTTTTTGAGACTGAAAAATCCAGACTTTGACATTCCCTTGACCCAAGAGTGACAAGTTTCCAGCATATCCAACTTATGATTCTGCCCCAGATGTCCCAAGGCAAGCCTCCTGACTAGTAGAAACTGAAATATGTGCACAAGCGGTTAATCTCAAGCTTGAGCAAGGACGAAGCATTGCCAGTGTCTGACCACTAGTCTTAAACTTAGGCCTTTTTATATCGGCCTTCTGTCTTTGTTTCTATGACTTGTTTTGGTTATGATCTTCATGTAACTATGACAATAATGAAAAAATGCACTACATGAAAGCCTCCTTCACTGTTTCAAATTGAGAGGTGTAGCGGGTTGCTTCTTGTAGTTAGCAATTTGAACAATAAAAGTTCTTTCCAACACCTTCACAGTTCCTTTTGTTTTGTAGTACATTTTAAAAAAGAAATTAGCTAGAATAACTCTGCATGTTGAAAAGCTTGGTCTAGTTTTTCATGCTTGTAGCAAACAACTTTAGGAACCACCTTCTGAAACACATACACCCTCAGAATCCCTCCTTCCCACTCCCTACAGCTCCTTCTGGCTCCTGCTGTCACACAGCAGGCTAAACAGGCAGAAATAGCTTTTAAAAAAACACTACTCAAAGCCAAAAGGGGAAACATTTACTAGTTCCAAGACTTCAGGTTCCCTGGTCCTCCTGACAGATTTGTTCAGATGCTTAGACTTGCCCACTCCTCATCCCTACTCTCCTGCTCCTCTCAAATGCTGTTTGCAGCTGCCTTTGCCCAAATGGCAACCTGGCCAGCAGCAAAAAGCTGTGTCAGTCCTCTACCACACTGACCTCGCAATGGCTGTGCTTGACAATATCCATTGCAAATATTCCTTAAGAAACAAGGCCTCTTCAATTTTATACTGACTTTAACTTTCCCAAAATTAAAAGATCTAATTAGTCTCAGTTTAGAGCAAAAGTAAAATCAAATGCAGGGAGTATGCTTCATATGACAATTGAAGAGAGATTTTTCTTTCTTGTCTTTAATTTCAAGCTGGTTAATGATACAGAAGGCTATCATTATTCCAGGGTTACTCATCACTGCTGAATATCTAGCTTCTGGAATACCTATATATCTAATGATATACATACCACACACATGCAAAACACATTTTACACCCAATAAAGTTGCCAATGTAGGATAATCCAGAGATTAAAAGGAAGCACAACTACGCTATCATTCCACATGGAAAAGTGGTCCCATCCAGGACAGAAGCAAGGTAGAATAACAGGCATAACATTAAGAAAACTTGCTCTCCCAGTCCTCGTGGTATGTTGGCTCTGATGATAAATACAGGACCTCCTGTAAACCAATTAAGTTTTAGTTAATTGCAAGTACATTTTTTGATACAAAATTAAAATTGAGTGCAATCTCTCTCAACTTTGTCATTATGCTCTTTGTGATCTTGTTCAACTTCAGAATTAACAGGAAATGCTAGTTACAAGCCTAAAATACTCTTCCCCCTCTTTCCTATCTTCTTTCTCTTTTGTCCTCCTACCTCATCCCTCTAGCTTCGAAACATCAGAAACACAACATACAAAATGCTGACAGATTAGAGAGGTTTGCTTAGTACATTTACCTCTCACACTGACAGTGTATCAGCTATGCCAACACTGTAGAAATGTGCAATACTTTCCTATCTGCAAGTGATCTCTTCCAGCTGCAAGTATACCCATCGTTCTGCACATCCTGTAATTTATGACTGGGTCAATCTTTTCTGTAATAGAAAAGTGAACAACTGTATAGCTCTGACAGCCAGCTCCTTCAATCTATAGCCATCCAGAAATTTTGCTTGCTGTTTCTTTCCTGAGGGGCTAGTTTTATGGCTAATCAATTACCTGTCAGTTTTGGTGTTGGGTGGGTTTTGTTTGGTGTGTTCGAGCACATTCCTGCATGGGTATTATGAGCCTGCTTTTCTTTTGTAAAAGAAAAATATTAATTTGAAAATGAATTTTTTTTCCAGGAACCTAATACTTGTTGTTGTTAGTAACATCTTGAATTGCTCAAGCACAAAAGGCTAAAAGCTAACAATAATACTCTAAAATTTTCACTTTTTAAATTTGTTCACTGGACAGCAATTTTATAGTCTGTTTCTATTCTGCAGTTAATCTGCTTATTATTGCTACACAATCAGAGGAGAGGAAATTACTTTTTCTGTCTATATGAAAAATACAACCACTAATATCCAAGGTATTAGGGTTTTTTTCCCCTCGTATTAAAACTTAACTGGTAGGTGGTGTGGGTTTTTTGTTTGTTTGTTTAGGGAACATACTGAATTTTATCTTTATATAGGTGTAAACCAAAAAAGCTAGTCACTTCTTGGGGTAATGATGGAAAAAACTTTCTATATGTCTCATTTCTATGTACTATTAGCAACACCGTAGGGATATAGATGCAGAAATTCCCAGTGTAGACTGAAATACAGTAAGATTGAATAGTTGTTGTACATGTCTTCCATATGGTATGGTACATGTGGTCTGAGGAACAGGTATCCTCCAATCACATGCATTTTGCATGATGAGGAAATAAAGAGAAAAAAATTTCATAAAAGCTACTTCTGACTGTATCAACAATGTCTTCCTGTGATTTATGCTCACTAAAAATAATGTAATTCAATACAGAGCAACTCCTAAAGCAGGCTAGTGGTGTGGAGATACACAGACCTACCAGTAACATCTGAAAGGAAGACCACATTTCAGATGCATCATTTTAATGTAACAGGACTGTGCACCTAAGCATAGAAAGAAAACACTGGATAACTAAACATCTACGAAATTTCAGAGCTAAAGATACTACATTCCAAAATCTCCTACTGCAAATATCTTTCCAGAAGGATCCTTTGAAGTTGAATGTTCATTTCCAGCTGAAAGCATATCCAGAGAGAAAGATATTAATGTTCCAAAGCACGGTAAGTCTCTGACTCACCATTGCCCATGCTGCAGCAATTTTTTAAAAAGCCGTTTAAAATATTGGTAAGAGCTCCCCTTACTGGTCTGCCTTCAAATTGTTAAGTCTTCAGTCCTGAAAATCTTTTATATGAAACAAAGATGGGTAAAATATTATTTCTATTCTACATTAAAAAAAAAAAAGCTCCACATCATATTTCTATCAGAGACCCTATTTAAATTTCTTATTAATTGTTAAGTCATAAGACCAAAGACCATGACCTAGTTTAGGAAGAATTTGTTCTTCCATCATTATGAGCTTCACCAATTTATTGAATCCTTAATTTGGTGTAGCACATGTAAGTCTTGCCAAAGTCTGAATTACAAGACAAACATGGACACCCAATTCTGCCATACCGACTAATGCCTCATTTCACAGTAACCACCGCCAGCTTTAATTGGATCATTTGTGGGATAATCAACAAGTCAGTGTGAGAAAAGGATCAGAATCTGCTGTGGAATTAGGAACTGCAAAAAGATTGATTACAAATATACCTCTCAAATATACAAATATACCTCTGTGTTAGTTTATATGATTAAAGACTTGTTGATCTTTTATATATATATACATATATACACACATACACACACGCATGGTTTTTAGAGCCCTACTTTTGCAAGCTCAACCTAGGGGCTGACTGAAATCGGACACTTTTATGGTCATTATGCCAACTAAGAAAAGTTAAAATAAGGAATTTTAATGACACCATGAAATACCATTATTTTAAATTTAAAGTAAACAATCCTGTTTACTTCAGCTCACAGTAAACAATCCTGTTAATGACTAAAATACATGTTCTCTAGTTTGTTCTCGCATACTTGAGGTGGCCCTACAGAGTTAACCTGAGTGAGAAAAAACAGTAAAATCTGTTGTTATGCCACATTAAAAAAAAAAAAAAAAAGAATCAGAAGATACGCTTTTGAATACACCCTACAATTCTGGAAAGACTGTAAAATAGTATTTGTTAACATACAACAGCACTTGGAGAAGTTTTTGTATAGCACATCACAGTAGCCATCTAGCTCTCAGCACTGTGCTACATAGAACAAAAACCAAACTATCATTATAAGCACATTAAATTTCTAAACAAACAAAAGCACTATATCATTCTTCATTCCAAATGGATTTAGATGCCTACCTTTTTATGAAATAACACTGGCAGTTTAGCTACAAAGTCAAATCCACTCAATCTGGGTTCTCTCAGGTAAAATGGTGGAATTCCTGGAAGCATATTCTATTTTCTTTCGACACATTCTCTTTCTTGAGGCCACATCCATTGTCTCTACTGATTGTTGGTTATTTCCTCCTTTATTGCACTGGACAATTATTCTCCCTGGGCTAACTGTTGTACCAGAGAGAAGGGGACTTACGCATTGGTAACAAGCTAAGAAATTCATTATAATCCCTATCTATACTAACTCAGGGTCACCTTGCTGTGCTGCCAACCCCCATGTTAAAACACCCCACCCTCCAGAATTAGTTTATCCCACAGTTTCTGAAAGTACCTAAATATGTGACAGTATGTAGGCTTATTTGCTTTTGTGGTACACTATGGTCATATTACACAGCTTTGTTTGAAGGCCGTTAATAAATAAACTAAAAAAAAAAATCTGAGGCTTGAACAAAAACCAAAGCACCAATTAGTGTAATTTTCAATTAAAAAATGAGCTGCTATTGCTTTAAGAGGAAGCTGCATTTTCAGTTTCCACCCCTCTCTTTTCATTTAACATAAATCCTTTGTTTGCATTGTTCAAATTTTCTTACCTTGCTTTAGAGATCTCTCTCATCTTTCTGTGAAATATTACTCTTTAGCTTTTGCATTTGTGTTAATGAAAGTGGTATTTATAAGCCTGTTCAAAGTTACAGTAACTACCCAAGAGCAACTGTTTACCTCATAAAACACAAACAAGTGTACTTTCAAGCTTTTTTAGAGCTAAGTATAAATAAGTAGCAAATAAGAAATGGAGTTCAAATAAGTGTCTTTTAGGTAATTATTCTACCATGCTCTTCCTCCAGTAGACAAGATACTTTCCACTCAGACTGAAAGCAAGAAGTGAAGCACTAGTTCAACCCTTAGCAGTGAAAGCCCACCAAGATAAAATTTACTGCTTCAAAAAGAAGCAACAAGAAGTCTGTCATTCAAGCTCTATTTTTGTTGCTCAAGCAGGACCTGAGCAAAGTATAGTTCCTATGCTAGACACCAGCAAAAAAACAAAACAAAACAAAAAAACCTTACTAGCTATGGATAGAAATGTTAAATTAACATATAAAATTCCAAATACAGCGAGAGCTGATGTTCTTACCGTATCAACTCTATTAGCAAAACATGTATATATTTAAACAGATCTCCTTAACCTTTTATTCTCAAATGCTTCCAGCCTTTAAAAAAAAAAAAAATTCTTAACAATGTTTCATTCCGAGCTCCGCTCACCAATAATATTTCACACCTAAATGAAAGCCAGCGAAAACATTTAAAATCTGTGAGTGTAAATGTTAACTATCTCAAAATGTCTTGATGTTTTTGAAGTTAGTATCTACTTTTCTCCCATCTGGGCAATATATCTCTGTGTGTGTATTTTTAAAAGCATACAAGTTCCAGGATTATACATATTTAAAACAAAAAAAAAGGCTTTCTGGGGTTCAACTTTATTCAACCCCAGAAATCCTTGGTTGGGTTTTTTGTTGTTTGTTTGTTTTTTTTAATACATATACATACACAAGTTCTAGAAGCTTCCTCATTGGATTTACTTCACCATACTACATGATTCAAGACCCTTTTTTCCCTAGAAACTACAAAGAACTCCACCCCTTAGACCCCATAAGGAGATACCAATTAGCGTCTTTATATCTTTTGTTTATTCTTCCAGTATAGAATCAGTTAGGCCTGGTTAGGTTGCAGGAAGGATTTAAGTCTGGACAGGTTTAGAAGTTAAAATCCATAAACATGTTTGCTCGAAAAAGGTTGAGAGTATGAGTAGAAGAATCTATGCCTAACTAATTTATACAGTTTGGAACTTCTATCCCTCTGTATTACATAAGCCATTTATCTGTAATACAGAATTCTCTGTATTACATAAGCCATTTATCACTGGAAATACAAGCTAAAACACAGGTAATGCAACAATAAAGCTGTACAATTAGCCAGGAGAAAGACACAGGAACTGCAAGAAGTTTATCATAGACTTAAAAGGAAAATCAGAATAGGAATCTAGCACCAGACATGCTCAATACAGAGACATTTAACAGGTGTAATTCTAATATGACTTTTCAAATACTGTCATTTGAAGAGTGAGGGATCATTTACCTTTCATTAAAATCTGGATGGAAAATAAACTAGGATTCCAAAGAAAGGATATAAGACACTTTTAAATAAATTGCATTAAGCTATCATGCCGTGTTAAGCCTACTGATTATCTCTCCATTAAATAATCATCCAATAGTCTTCCACAAAATAACAGTTATGAGGTCAATGTTTGACCAATCTCAAGGAAGAGGTAAGGAACCATAAACCATTCATAAAAGATTTCAACTTGTTATTTCAAGTGAAGATGTGTAGCTGGTTCTTGATCTATGTGACTGGGGAAGAATCCACTAGTAAAAGAAAGAGATGAAACAACTTGGACCAAAACCCATTGTTCTATACAGTCAGAGAGAAGGGGGGGTACCAGAAACTACATGAAGCTAAATTCCACAGGGCTATTTGCTCATTCACATGAACTGGAATATATGCAATTCTGCAGAACTTTCTTTGGACAGCTTTTTGATTAAAAACATCTATGAAACTTTCTCCTGAAGCTTTCCTATTCCTGAAGAAAAAAAAAAACCACAAAACTAAACCAAAACCACCAACTAATCTGATATCTACTGGACAAGAAAAAAAGCAATGGTGGGAGAGTCAGTAAAGAAAACTGTTCCTTATAAAAGCCTTTCTACTTATACTTCTTTTTCCCCCCAAAGATAAAAAGATGGCATCTATCTGATGGACATGAGCAGCTCAGAAAACCAAGCTTCCCTTTGGAGTAATATCCTAGAAGTCTTTCATTTATAAATGATTACTTATAGATGCAATAAATTTTACTATTTTGAGTAGGAAGTAGGGTAAGAGAAAAGGTAATACATGTTATCCTTGTTTCTGTAATCTGTATCTGCCATATTTGTAGACAGAAATCTTCACAGGTTTTATCATTCACTAGCTGACTTACTAAATAAGCCAGTGTCTGAGATAGTTTCATAGTGAGATACAAATACAGTGTAAAAAAAACCTATGAGGCTTGTTCTTTGCAGCAAATCGCACTTTGCTAATAGGGGAAGAAGAGCAAAGCTGAAGGGGGAGGCGGGGGGGAACACCCCACCCCAAAAAACTCCAAACCAGCTTTCTTTTTCACAGGTAGAGCAACCAAGTCTTTATTTCCCCTTCCTGATCACATCACTTCTTGTGATTAGGTATTAGCTTCAGTGGAAAAATACAAGCAGTTATATCTAAAGGACTGGCCTCCCATTTATGTTACCCCTTTAATTTGCTATTGTTGATATGCGAGCAATCAGTTTACAATTAAAAAGTGATGATCTGGGGCAATAGATTTTGTTGTTCCCATCCCCCCATAACTCCCCCTCCCCTCCAAACTCCTACACCCCCACCACCACTCTCCAAACCCAGAACAACACAGAAAGCATAGCCTTGGTAAAAGTAGGCAACTAGCATGGGGCATCTGTAAAATGTTTGGGGGGAAAAAAAACCCAAACAAAAACCACCCCCACCCCCCCCAAAAAACCAAAAAGAAAACTCACACCAACTTCCATTTTGGTGTACAAAACCCCTTAAATTAAAGCAGTATCTGCCCATGCCTTCAACTTATGAAGATGTTCCATCAAGCACAGATCACATTTTAACAGACATTCTTTACATTCTATCAGTCACACTATAACCATATTTAATCAATTCCACAGGAATGTAACATGTCAGAGGAGTTCATATAGCATTCCAGTACAGAAACACTACTCTAATTTTTGGGTCATACCGTCTTGCAACATAAAAATCCTATAGGAAAAACAGAGAGCATGCATCAAAAATTCTCTAGGCAAGTCCTTAACTGTATCATTTTAAGAATTTTAATAAAGATACCATAATCTTTCAAAATGAGAAATAAAATCCAATTCAAGAGTATTTTGTCTATGAAAACGATCCATTTTCTAGAGTAGCCACTTCCATGTAGAACTTACTAACCACAGTATATCTATTAAAACAGTAACAATCCAAGATATTGAAATTCACTATTCCAAAACTTGCAGTAATCTCATTTCTCTAGTCTTTTTACTTCTGAGTAATAGGAAAAGAGTTCTGGTCCATTAACTCGCCCACTCTCTCCTGGAGGAAGTTAACCAGCTCAGCTAATACAAAGACATGAGTTTCATCCAGGTCTTGTATGATGAACTTCTTTCCCAATGCATTTGACTCATCCAAGTAGAGCAGAAACTGCTTCATTGCTGGGTCACTGTAGAGACAAACACACATCAGATCCCACCTTATTGTAATAAGATACAGTTAAAAGCAAAAAACCGCCCCTTGAAGACACTCCCAAAGTTCTTTGGGAGATTAATATTAATTTCAAGAGTTGCTTACAATTCAAAGAAAGTTTATGAAGCTTTTGAAAAAGTTGTTTCTTTCACAATAGTGATTGCTTGGGTTACTTTAGAGATAAATGCTGTAGATTTGTTATCAGATAGAAAATTCCCTTCCCTTCCAGGGAGAATGATTAAGTTCCATGCTAATACTAAGTGGGATGTGGCCATGGAGCTGAATAAAAACACACAGATCTTTAGGTATGTGCAAAATAAGGTTATGCAATCTCAAGCTAACTGCTTGAGATTTTAGAACTTCTTGCCTTATCAGGCAAGAATTCTCCTCTGGGCATCTTTACATAGTTAGCTGCAGGCAGGCAATTTCTTGTGCTTCACAAGGTTTGTCAATGTACCAGCATGGAGCCAAATTTGAGAAGACAGGCCTTCTGTTATAGCAGAGTTTAGGCTCTGAACTGCTCAAACATAGCCATTAGACATCCAGACTTCAGCTGGCTAATGTCCAGACAGCTCAGAAGTCAGCTGCTGTAAGCTCACAGCTATACGCACCATACAGGCACATAACAAGAGGTTCAAAGTTCTTCTGCTTTTGTACAGTTATAATCTGTTAATATGTTTACAATCTAAGTGTACAGCAGAAATCTTATATGACATATAATGCTATGCGATGACCCCACAAATCTTGACTGATGCTTGTTTTTATTTTGGAGGTAACCACTTATCTGATTCTTAGCCTAGAGACTTCAGATTGCATGAGAACGTGTTAACTGCACATACATCAAAAGCTTACTTTTACAAACAACAAGCATACTGCTTTTGAGTATGATCTACAAACAGAGGCACATGTCAGCCTTGAACGGAATTTGGACTGGAGTTGTTGAAAAAAAGACAGGAAAGAAAGGATGAAAGATTACCTATCTCCCTCTAGAATCAGTAAAGAAACACATTGCTCACAAACAACAAAAAATCCCATTATTTGTAAGCAACATAAAGAACAAGAGGGAACATCCAATAGTTAAGCATAAGTGGAAAACAATATCTTGAAAAGAAAAAAGGGGTTTGGAATGGAGATCACCTACAACAGCCTCTCTCCTTCCCCCAAAGGCCGCATTTTTCTTCTGTCTGCTTGTTCAGCATCACCCCTCCTCACAACAATTCCTTTTTATTTTTTTGGTCTAGACTCTTAAGTTACTTGGAATAATTCCAGCTCTAAAGAAATAAGTAGACTTTGACACAAGAGACAATAAGTGCTGTTACTAACCATTCAATCAGAACGCCTTTCAGAACATTCACCATCTTCTCACTTCTCTTACAAGCGCTGAAAGGAAGAGGTGACAAGCACAACCCTTGCTTTGGGTTACACACGTAAACAAAGGAAACCTGAAAAAAAAAGAAAAAACGTCTTGATTGAACTCAGCAATCCTTCAAGACAACTCACCTCCCCGGACCAGCAGCGCTGCCCGGCTATTAGGCCGAGCGGCCGGCGGCTCGGAGAGAGGCGCGCAGGACCAGGCCGGGGTAGCAGGGCCCGCCTACGTATGCCGCTGAGCTGTGAAAACTGAAGTCCTCTCCCCTCACCCCTGAGAGCAGTCAGGGCAGCTCTGCCCCCCGCCAGCCCCGCCGAGCTCCTCCAGCGGCTGCGGCCGACTACCGGCCCTTCTGCCGCCGGAGCCGAGCCGCGGCCTTGCGAAAGGCGGCCTGGGCGGACGGAGACAAGCCTCAACCCGCCCCTGGGACGGCCAGGGGCGTTGAACGGGCGGGGCGGCTCCCGGCCGGCAGGTCCCGCCGCTCCCAGGGGCTCCGGTCCCACCCGCCCTTCACCTCCGCCGCTACCGCCGACCGCTTCCCTGACGACGCAGGCACCGCGCCCGCCGGCCACCACCACCGCTGTACCACGCGCAGGCGCAGCCTTCCTCGCCCCCGCCTCCGCTCTCGGCATCACCTCCGGATTGGCCGGGGCGCCCGCAGCATGCTGGCGTCACGGGAGCGCGTGAGCGCCGGTGTGCGGGGAGGGAAGGCGGAGGCCGAAGGTAGCGGCGGTGTTTGCCCGGGCGGGCGGGGGGGCCCGGTAATGGCGGCCGGCGGGCAGGGCGGGCCTGGTGGGGGTCGGGGGCGGGATCCGGGGCGGGACACGGGGGATCTCAGCCCCGCCGTCACCGCCTGCCGAAGCGGGATTGCTTGTTTACCTCAGAGGGTGTGCGGGGTGTTTTCCCGGTTTAATAGTAATTATTATTTCAAGGATCTCGGTCTCGAAGTCGCTCCGGGAGCCTGCAGCGGCGAGCGTGCCTGCCCTGCTGTGCCGCCCCCGCCGGCGCCCCGGCCTCGGCCTGCCGAGCAGCGCTGCCCCGCCCGGGCGCGGGGAAGCCCCGGGGGAGCCCGCGCTTCTTAAACGCCTCCAGAAACAACAGTGGTGCCTTAGGCGTCACCTGCTCCGTGTGAGCGCATAAAAGGTAACAAATATTTTTTTCCCCTTTGGAAAGGGGCGCAGAGTTATCCCCACTTTGCTCCTTGGCTATTTAGATGTTGTATTGCATAAAATTGTGGGGTTTGTGTTTTTTTTTTTTTTTTTTTAAATGTACCCTAGTTGCGAGGCAGCAGCGTTCCGGCCCCACGCTGGGGTAATGACAGAAACGTTGGCACCACACAGCTTCATCGGCGTGGGCCGGTGCAGGAGCTTGTTGCAGACTGCAGAGCCTCCTGAACCAGCTGTGAAACAGGGTGCAAAATGGATCTTTTTGCGTTATATTTTTATATACCTAAGCATATTAGCTCTCAGACCTGAACAGAGGTTCCTGGCAACAAAGAAATGTTACTCGCTTTGGTGTCTTGTGTTTGCAGGTGCATGTTTTGAATTCAGGGAATTATGGCATCTGCTGTCACTGAACTGTGTGTTTATTGCAGTTACAGACTGTGATTAGATATAAGAATAAATATGAATACTGTGGTTCTATAAATAAAGATAGTAAAGGAACTGCTATAGATTAGACAGTTTGGAGGTGGAGGTGATGTCTCCATGGGACTGATTATTAATGTCTTAACAGTGTTTCATAGCGTTGTGTACTCTGTTGAAGTGAATGGATAAACATGACAGAAGCCAAAAACTTGTCTGTTGTGATTGTGGCAGTGCTGGGGTAAAGCTGACATTTTTCCAAAATCTCACAAACACGAGCAAGAGGGAAAATTTAAACCTTCTGGGGAAGCAGGAAAAGAGGGAAGATATATTAATGGAAGGAAACAAAAAAGTCCCCTTGTTTAGAGAAATTGGACACTGACATTAAAAGTGACATAAGCTCTTCTTTTAGTCTGTAGAGATTACCTTAAATTTAAGGAGAATATCAGAGGCTCTAATATTTCAAGATCAGATTTACTGATCAAGATTTACATGCATGACATTTTATCATTTTGAGTTAATTGTCATTGTGCTGGTACAGACTTAATTTGACATTTAATAAGGACGCCTATGTTTCCAACATAATAATTTCTTAAACGTATGATAGGTGGTGTGATTTTAAATGTTTAAACAGATTAACTTAATTGAGTATTTCAGTCAGCATAAGTGTATCAATGCAGACACTAAAATTTCAACTGTCATAAAATATGAATTTCATGTTATTTCTGCAGTGTGTGCAGCAACAGATTTTTTTTTTTTATTTTGTGATTGTTATAGAAGTTTAATATTCCTTGTGGATTTTGGCATAATTCTTGCACTAAAAATACTACATGTTCTGTCTATTAAGACTTGAGATTAAGTCTTCAGCAGAAGTAATGTACAGAATTTGATTGTTGTGGGTTGTCAAAGCCAATTTGTGTATTTTCCTAACTTTAGGTAAGTTTTTCTTATATAAATCAAATGTAAAGGCAATAACACTTGCTGATACATAAAATGGTAAATATACGTGAATGGTAGAAACAGGAATTGGTGCTTTTGCCTGGCCTAAATTGCCTTGGGTTTCAGTGCTTGATTAATATAAGTACACTTTCTTTGAACTCATTGTGTGTGTAGTGGTTAAGATGCAGCCTTCATCAGTGGGCTAAAGAGCATGGCTCCTTTATGGTCCCTCCTGAATAATCCCACTTGTTCAAAGAGGCAAGGTAATATCTAGAGTGTGTAAGTAAGTTGCAGCGTGCTTGTCTTAACTCATTTTCCTACCTGTAAAATGGGGAAAATTCAGTGTCCTGCATCATAGATAGGTCAGAAGAATAAATGCTTTCATATTTCTGAAGCACTCAGATACTACCTTCATGGAGACCATATTACTATCAAGAAGATTCATGCTTGCATTGGATTGCTTCTACATTCAGAACTTTGATAGTTCTAAAATACGTTACGTGCATTTGTTTGTGACTATTTGGAAAAAAAATCTATATTGCTTAGTTTGATTTCAGCATTCAGTGAATGCAGTGCAATTAGTCTGTCATTATTGTGTGTCTTCATAGTGTTGAATTACTAAGGTCTTAATTTTAGAAAAGGTTCTCCTCTTCTTCATGGGTATGGCTAGGTTTTCATTCTTTTGCATGCATAAGAATTTTTCTAGAATGAGATGCGTCCTCTATGTTTTACTTCTAAGCATCCCTATGAGTTTCACAAGCCCATGGAGTCAGAGCATTTTAGAACCAATACTTATTTTTATTAACTGTAGAGTTTTCATATTCTTGAAGTATTAGTCTGATTTGCCCTTTAAAGGCAAAAATACGTAGTAGTTCTTGGAGCCTTGTTAGTCAAAATAAAAGACTTGCTAACACAATCAATAAGGAACTGTAAAAGCAGTTGGTTACTGACTATTAAAAGTGTTTAATACTATGTATTAAAGCCCATGTCATATTGAGTAATGTCTTGATGGAGATATGACCATATTTGGTATTTAAGGGAGAGCTACTAAGAAGTAGGAAAGAGAACTTACAAGCAGAGAAGTCAATTGGAGGTACATACTCACTAAAATCAACAGTAATGCATAACTGTATGAAAAACTGCTTTAAACTTTTCTTGTAATTGAAATGCAGCCTATTAAATTGAGTTTATAGACTTTAATTTTATTTGCATTTTATATGGAGTGAAATTATATAAATATGGTTTATTGTGACCTTTGCTGTAAATCATGACCTTTGCTATCATGACCTTTGCTGTAAAAAGACAGGAGAGAAAGCTGCTACAAGTTTTCTGCTGTAATTCTCAAATCAATCATTACTTTTTCTTTTTTTTTAATATACAGAATGTCAGTGGCTGCTTACTGTATATTTTGCTATAGACAAATAGGAACTTCTGGTCCAGCCACAAAAACACACCTAGCATGGAATGATATCAGTAAGTACAGTTCTATGTGTATTGATCTGAGGTGTTAATAAGGAAAAATCTGTGTTGGTATGATGCCATGCATAACTAAATGATATGAAAGATTTAAATCCCTGAGTACTTTGTGGTCAAAAGCTTGATATGAAAGATCTAAATCCCTGAATACTTTGTGATCAAAAGCTTTTATTTGCCTAAGGTAGATGTCTGCTTCTGACCTTGCTTTGCATAGTGATATGTAAAATCACACCAGCAGATTATCTGGGATTAGAACACGAGATGAGAGTCCCCCCCAGATGCAATCTCATTAAACTATCTTAAACTCCATTTTGTATCTGATTTTTTTTTTTTTTAACCTCTAGAGTCATGAAACAATTACATCCATAAAGTTTGAATAAAGTTCGTTTCTATTGTTTCTTCCTCCTTATTTACTGTTAGTTTTGCAGTCTTCCTTGCTTAGTCTCTGCTTTCTTTAGTGCCTCTGTATAGAATGACAATTCTTACGATTCCAAAGTTTATTTTTGAGTATTAAAAGATAGGATATTTCCATTTCTGCTCTACAGGAAGCATTGCATTTTTTTGCCTTTTCAACCTTCTCTACCAGTTATTTCCTCAACGTGTAGCTGCCTCTTGTCTGCATGCCAAAATTCTTATCGTCTCACAAAGACAGAACCTGGTGGCAGTGGTTGTGGGGCAAATCTCCCAATTCATGCTGAGGAAAATAAATTATTCATGATAGGTGAGATGTGTTTCATTGGGTTTGCTGCTACTAGGAAGAATAGAGTTTTTCTGTATTGAGATCCTTACATCCAGATAATAAGCTGAACTTTGTCCAGAAAAAATAGCTCAAATCTGACAGGAATCCTTAGACTCAAAAGGGAAATTGTTGCAAGTGGTATGTGTTTATTCAGCTATTTGCTTTATAAATTAGATTCAGTGGAATTGTTTTAAAGATATTTTTTCTTAGGGAGTTTCTGCAGGACTTTTCAAAGGACATACATACTCCTGTATGTATTCATATACATTGAAGAAATATCCATGCCATGTAAGAAAAAGTTAACTCCTTAAAATCATCTGGAGTTCCAAATGAATGCTAGTGATGCACACAGAGAAAGTTTACTGTTGATTCCTGCAGCTGAGAAATGAATGTAATTGATAGGTAGCAATACTCAAAGTAAATAGCACTGGCAGGATACATGTTTTATCATCTTGCTTAGGAGAGCAGGAAATTCTAAAATTCTAATCAAGTAATGTTTTCTCTGTCTGTAAATTTAGGTAATGTTTTCCTGAAAGCCAGAGAGCAATAGAAAAATTTTAAAAAGCTTACTCTTAAAGGCTGAAATTCTTACTGTCTGGTAATCAAATTCTAACTATGTTTATATTGAGGTGATGCACACAACTTTGTTTTACATGAATTTTTCATTTTTTCAAGGAAAAATTGCGAAGGTAACTGGATCGCTTATGCTAGGGTAAGTTATAAGTGACAAGCATATATGTAACTTATGTATACAGTTAAAATTTTAATTCATGTATCTTTCAAAAAATATGACAATATTAGGGGACCTTTAGACATTATAGAATATAGTTTTGGAGCATATTTTCTGGTAGTTATTACTTATTTTAAGTATTTTAGAGTATTTTCTCTACTTTGCTAAATTAAAATAATCTGCAGACTAATATATATTGGGTCAAATCTGGATGATTGATACCAAAATGATTGTTAATGTATTTTTGCCATCATAATTTTGTTTCATTAATATTCATATGCAGTTTTCTTTTCTTTAAAGAGGTTTTATATTCATTACGTATGAAGTCCTGTCCTTAAAGAAGTTACTGCAAATCGATACTCAAGCTATACATCAAGAAAAACTTAAATCCTATGTATACGTGCGTACAACTTCTCTAAATCCAAATGAATACCAAGGTAAGATGCATAATTGTTTGGATTCTAAAAATAGAATTTTAAGAGAATAGAATGTTTCTGGAAGTCACCCTTATATAAGGAAAGATATTTTTCCTGAGATCTGTTACAAAAATAATATCCTTCACAATGTCACTGAATTTATTTTAAGCTGGTGGCTGTTTTTTTAAGATAGTTCTATACATACAGTTCTCTATATATGAGATATATATATGGACATATATGTATATATATTAGTGTGTGTGTGTATATATATTTCATATATATGTGTCATAGGATACCAGGTTGGAAGGGACCTCAAGGATCATCTGGTCCAACCTTTCTTGGCAAAAGCATGGTCTAGAGGAGATGGCCCAGCACCCTGTCCAGCTGAATCTTAAAAGTGTCCAATTTTGGGGAATCCACCACCTCCCTGGGGAGATTATTCCAATGGCTGATTGTTCTCATTGTGAAAAATTTTCCTCTTGTGTCCAATCGGAATCTCCCCAGGAGTAACTTGTACCCATTACCCCTCGTCTTTTCCATGTGACTCCTAGTAAAAAGGGAGTCTCCATTTTCTTTGTAGCCACCCTTTAAATACTGGAACATGGCGTTAAGGTCTCCCTTAAGCCTTCTGGCTTTGTTCAGCCTTGAGAAAAGTTCTCTTGACCTTTCCTCATATGACAGGCTTCCCAGTCCTTTGATCATCTTTGTGGCCCTTTTCTGGACCCTCTTCAGCCTGTCCACATCTGTTTTTGTATAGCGGGGACCAAAACTGAACATGGTGTTCCAGGTGTGGCCTGACAAGCGCTGAGTAGAGTGGGATAATGACTTCTTTATCTCTGCTGGTGATGCCTTTGTTGATGCAACCCAGCATCCTGTTATATGAAATCCATATGTATGAAAAATGATGTAATAGAACTGTCTTTCAGACTTTGAGTAATCTAAAAATACTCTCATAGGGATCACATACCAAGCCAGAAAAGAAATCCATAAAGCTGTGAGGAAAATTCTAGAAACAGAAGCTAAAATTTTCCGGAGACCTTTTAATGGTAGGTATTGAAAGCATGGCTTTATCTATGATTATTATGTTTGAATAGTAAAACATAAGCCTTTTAGAAAGTAAAATAATTTTTCTTACAAGCTTAACACGTTCTTTAGTGTTTGAAATGGTGGTAATATTACTATAATTTTCTGTGTTAATATAGAATATTTTCTATGTATTAAAACCATTCCTTTTCTTAAAGTAAATGAAAGTGATGGTTAAGAAGAGATTTGAGGGGGTTTTTTTTCTGTTTCAGAAGAGATTTGAAGCTTAAGATACCAGATTAATATTTGATACCAGTTTTGTGTACAAAAGATGTTTGGGGGACAAAATACTCTCAAAATTTCATTTTAGAAAAGTATGTTATGCTTTCATCAGAATTGCCAATATTAACTGAAGGCAGCACGGTCTCTTTGTAAGAGTGTGTCACTGATTTTTACAGTAATTTAAAATAAGAATTTCAATTCATGTAAGAAACTGTGCTCCTGAGGCATACTATCTGTTCTCATTTAACTATCTGTTAAATGGTTGTAACAATATGTACCTCCACCATGGTGCTATGAAATTAATTGTTCAAGGTCAGAGCTTCAAGAGTTGCTAATCATTTCCAGCTCCTGCTGGAAGCTGGCAATTCTGGTTGGTAAGTGCCAGCCAGGGTGTGTGTGTGTAACATATATATATATATGAAATATCAACTTGGTGCCACTAATATGAATCAAAACCGTCCTGTTAATTCAGCATTTTACTAATGCCATTCTGTCATTGTTTATTGTGCTAATTCAATATTAAAACATTACACTCTAAATTACTGTTAAAGACTAATATTCAAAGAAACAGATCTTTTTCACTCAACAAATAGAAACGTGGCTTAAAATGCTCATTCATAATAACTTGGCTTTTATGTGTTTCCTGGTAAAAGAACAATTCAGTACATTTGATGGAGATGATCGTGAATGTGCCTTATGGCTCCTCTTAAAGAGAAGTCAGTCAGAAGACAAAGAGGTCCGACTGCAGGCTGTACAAGACCTGGCAAACAACAGTCACTGGCATGGTAACGTATGCTGATGTAGCCTAATTCATCCTAGAAACATGACAAAGTCTCAGCTAGCTGTTGCAAGTCTGCTACCAACATGAAAAAAGGCTCATAGCTGCAAGGAGTGTAAATACGCTCTGAAATTTGGTCTAAAATGTGGGGGGTTTATTTACATTTCAAGTAATTCTTCTTTCCTAATACTCCGATACAGAGTGTGTCTCTGCAGTGCAGGCCTCTCTGTTTCCCCACCAGAGAATCTCAGCCGCTGCTGTGGTGTGGGAGAGCAGTTCGTGTTCATTAGTTCCTTAGCTTTTCTGTTGGCACTGCTACCAAGGTCACTAGTTCTGCCAGTGATTTTTGTAAGGCTCTGTAAGGGAGTGGGTTTAAGACCATGGTTCAGTTAATAAAAATTGGTTAGGAGCTAATAGGTAGTAATGGCAAACTAGAGGTAGAAGACTTGTATGTGCAAGCATTATTTGTAAGCCATTTTCCATCCTAGTTATTATTATTTGGTAGTAGTAAGTCCTCCCTGTTCCTCTAGCAGTGAATATCCTTGAAACCCCAAGTAAAGGGGGAGGGAGGCGTATATGTGTGTCCTCCTCCCTCCTCCATCACTAGTCCATATAAACTAGGTGACACTCTAATCTTGAGTCTTGTTATTCTGGTAATCCAGTCAGTTGAGGACCTTTCACTCTTCCAGTGCAATTCCACACCATGGGATTTATCTTGTTTCAAATTGCCTCTATGAAATGCTAATTAATTACCCCAAGCAGTTTACATCAAAAAGCTGTGTTTGAAAACATTTGAAAGCTAGGCTGTACCAAAACTGAAGCTATGTGTACTCATTTAGTATAACCGTCTCATGTTCGTAGGAGAATACTGTTAGCAGATGATCTCAATGCACAAGATGTTCAGTACTTGGGGATCTAGTTGCTTTTTGTTATCTCCTTTTCACTATAGTGCTCGTTGCTGTAGTATTCGGATACTTCACAAACACTAATTATTCTTGCCAACTACCTCATGAGGGAAACCAGCTTTTTTTTAACCTAATATTCCAAAGCTGAGTCCAAGGAAGACTGAAAACATGTGCTAACTTTTCACAGCTAGGACCAAATTGTTCAGCATACCTGTTATCATAAATACAGTATTCTGCTTGTCCAAAGCACCACTTCAGTGACTTCAATTTGCAGCTGTAAGTGATCTGCACCAAAGAAAATGATGGTCAATCTGTGACTGTGAAAAGTGTATTTTAGATGGCTTTGTCAGTTGTGTTGTAGAATTGTATAACAGTAACAAGGATAGAAACTAATTTTTGTAGAATAAGTATTGATCCACTTTATATTTTCTTTTCCTTCAGTTTGCCAATTAATTTCAGTATGTCTTTTTCAGTTTCTCCAGCTATAAAATAGGTAGGTTTTGGAAAGGAACAGTAGTTACTGTTTAAGTCTGGTTTCCCTTCAGTAGGGTAACTGAAAGTCTTGTCTTGTATCTTCAGTAAGGAAGGGCTACTTAAAACTGCACTTTGGTGCTATCCTGCCTTTTCTGAGGTCACCTGATTTTGTGACTTTAACAATTTTATTGAAACATAGCTTTTGTATAATTTAAAATTAGGTGTCTATGTCTTGGCAGCATTTCGATTTAAGGCTCTGGTTTTTAATACTGTATGCAGAAAAAAATATGCCATATGCCTTTCAAATTTTAACTCAAGCCCAGGGGATTAAGCTTGGGTTTGTAGTCCTTGTACTCCTTTCACAGTGGCAATACTGAACATTTGCTTTTGCTTGTGTTCCACTTGTATCTGAGGACCTTTATGAAACTGGTCTATAATGAACATTTAGTGCCCAGGTGTCTTCAGTTCAGTGTAGTAGTGCTGGTCTAACAACTGCAATATTTGTCTTTTGGAATTTGTGATTATAAAATCAGAGGTTATTTATGTAGATTGCAGAGAGGTGGTTCTGTTTGCAAGTATAGTAACAAAGTAGATCAGAAACTACATTTAAAACCAGTGAAATATTTAATGTTAGTTTTAGCCCTAACACTGAAGTTCTTGTACTACAGATTATCAGTATGGTACAGTTGCCCAAACCTGTGATCAAAGGACTGCCATAGGTTTGGCTCGATCCAAAGATATCGACCTTCGCTTTTTCCTGCCTCCACCACCATTGCCAAAAATAAAGAATGTAAGTAAGTGAAAAGTAGGTATTAGATGACTTCTGCTTGCTTGTTTGTTTTTAGTGCTTTCGTTGTTGGTAACCTTTCTAAAGTGGAATTCTTCTAAAGTTACTAACAAATAGTAAAATTAAGACCAAAATACAAAACTATAATATAGTGATATACCCCTGGGGTATATCTGTATTAGTGAATGGCATGATGAAAAGGAGTAAGGATGGGGGGTTGATCAATTATTGTTCTCAGACTGTATGTCTACATTACACATTTACTGGCAATGAAGTTTGAGCCAGTTACCAGTCTGATACGTGCACTGTGCCTGTCTGTACCTAATAGGCAATGCAAAGCAGTCTTAATTAAGTCATCCTAGATTGCCTTGTTGATACTGACAGAATCCTATGCATAGAGAGCACTCCTGGAGGCCTTTTCATCCTCTCTGCTAGTGTGGTGCCCTAGATAGTGTTTTGGCATGCAGCTTTAACCTTGATTATATAAGTAGGGAAACCATTTTGAGTGCACCATGTGACTCCCAAGTGCAGATGCAATGGAGATTTGCTGTCTGGAAAAATTCCTCCAACACACTGAATCACTAATGTAGACATACTCACTGTCTTTCACGAAAAATTCTGCTGTCTTTTCCTTTTGACATCTTAATCTAATTATGTGTGAATTCAGACGTTATAGAAAGTGTTTGGAGGTGAGCTGTAGTGTTATTACTATTAACTAAGTTTTATTTAACTTCAGTTATCACAGTACTTGTTAGATTTAATTGAATAGTATTCCAACAGAAAATTCAGTAAGTATGATTTTAGCTGCTGAAATGCATTGCACCTCAATACAGTAACTGTGAATTAATGGGATAAGCAAATATGTAATATCTGGAACAGCTTTAAGTAACCTGTCTTAAATTCCCAAATGCCTCCAGAGGTTCTGAGGTGGACATGTGGCTCTTCCCCATCCTCTTTACTTACAGTAAGATCTACCAGTCTTGTTTTATTTATGCCTAGGCCTGCTGTAGGCCCAACTCTTTATTGCCAGCTTTTGAGTACCAACAAATCTGTATTGGATAGATTTGACCTTGTTTTGGTTTTATGTCAATTACTAAGTGTGTGTGTGTGTATATATATATATATATGATGGTTTGATCAATCATGTCATCATATCAGCTTCTTCAATAAACAAAATTGGCACACAAGACATAAGAGGTCTTTTGTAATGCTAATAGAATGAATGCTGGCAGAGTTCCCTGTCAGAGAATACCTGTGCGTTGTAACAAACAAAACTCTGAAAAATGCTTTGATCGGTAGTGATATTCTCAGTTTTTGCTTTCTTATCTTTGTAACGTTACGTGATAGTGGATCTCTACCTGTCAGTCCTGAAGTAGTAGGTTATACTAGTACATGGTTCTGTATATACTTTATTTTTACAGCAGTATGATTGCTAGGTGATTGAAGCTAAGAGTTCCCAATCTGCTGCTTAGGAAGTTGAAGCAAATCATTGTGGCAGCAAGTGTTGCTCTGCACATCAGATATGTCTCCATCTCTGATTGTAGCAGGGATTAGGAACTGCAAGTTCCATAACCATGGGCAAATAAAATTACTTTGTTGAATCTGTTTCCCTGTCACCTACCCTGGATTATTAAACGAAGATCTATATGAATATTTTGAAGATAAAAGATTAAAAGAAATGTTGTCTGTATTTTTTTTACTAGTAATTTGTACATTCATTTTAATGGAGCAGCACCAAAATTACTGTGTAGTTAAGGGTGGACTTTTAAGCTTCCTGTGCCAAGAGGAACTGTTTTTTCTTTTGCCCTTCTGGACCTATTAGAATAAGGCCACCAAAGTATGAAGTTTAAAGCTTACTTTTCATCACTCAGTTGGTGGTTTTAGAATTATCAGTTTCCAAAGTCTTTACAGGTGTAACTATTAAACCAAAGTTGCAGAGCACTCAAGTTCAGGGTTTGTATTTTATGGCCTTATTAATGTGGCTGATTCCATTATTTCAGATCTTTCTTTTCTCTGTGTTTTGCTTCGTGCTTTGAACAGAACTAAAAGCTATTTGTGCTTACTTCTCACAGGATTATCCCATAGAAGATGAACTTCGCTTGTTGTTAGTATCTTTACCTCAGACTGGTCTTGATCCATGTGTCCAGTACTTCACATCTCTTGCTTTACGTGAAAGCAGTCAGACTCTCGCTGCACAAAGGGTGAGTTCCCACCTGCAGAATAGAACTATTTGGGTTCTTTGTTCCTGCAGAGCTCAAAGATACAAACCTGTTTCCATATTTTTGAGCATTATAAGAGGAAGAGAAATACAGACTTTGTGACCGTACAACATAAGTAAAATCTCTTCTACATACAGTCTGTCTGCTTGAAAGCTTGTTTATCTTTCCCAGCTGAACTAGTTGGTCTAGTGAAAGATTATATCTTTACTTAGAAGCTTTCCCATAAAGCAGATATTTCAGCATTTTGTCCAGAACATTTCCTTCCCCTTGCAGTGCTCATAAAATGATTTTTTCATATTTCATCTTACCGTTGTTTGAGTGTTCTTTCACTGCTGAGATGATTGAATCTCTGTTAAGTCTTGCTAACAAACTGATAAGTTGTTAGCATACCTTAAATAGTAAACTCTGTTCTATCACATGGAAATGCCTCCCTGTAACAGGTCACTGTTGCCAAAACCAGAACTGGGATAGTACAGTGGTCTATTTGGACGCAGAAAGTAGGAATTCTTCAACTCTGTGTGTCCAACTACTTCCTAAGTGGCTTTAGAAATGTCATTTAAAGTACAGTTATTGCTTAAAAATAATAATTGTAATGCCAGTGTCATCCACTATCTCTTGTGCATTTTATTTTTTTATTAAAAAGTTGTGACTTTTAAAATTGCTGATTATTATTTTTCGTAAGATACAATAATAAAAATGACTGTCGTGTTTTAATAATGATGCCTGACAGGCTTTATTTAGAGATTTCAGAGTGCAATAACTCTTTATTTCCTATGACACAATTATGTGTAATATTTTTACACTATGACTCCTTTATTATTTTCACAGCCAGAGCTCTTGCTACACAGGGAGCTTTGGTAAGACACCACACATGGAGGCACTTTGATAATCACACTGTTCTAGAAAACCATTCTTTATTGAGGTTATGCTGGTCTTCCTACTGCCTGTTTGAGAGAGACTGGTCTTCAGAGACTATGCTAAGTGCTGAAGACCTTTTTTCCTCCTCTTCTCATTTTTGCAACTATGGAAGTCTAGATGCAGTCTGATTGTTGGTTTTTTATGCTTAAGCAAATGGTCTTAAAAGAAGACATTCATTAACAAAATGAAAATCGTACATTTTCCCCCTTTGTTTTGAAGTTAATAGACTATGGAGACTACTGACTGAAAATCTATTTAATATTTTCAGTTAAAAATAGGTATTATTTATGGTGTACTGTTGTGTAATTTGTACATTTTGAAAAATGCATGCATGCTGTGCACTCTTTATAGCAATTTCTATACATCATTACACACTTAACGTTTTAGTTTAGAAATGCTTATTTTATGTAGCCATTTGGAATATGGTATAATTTTTACTGATTCTCATTTCAGGGAGGCTTATGGTGTTTTGGAGGAAATGGACTTCCATATTGTGAGACATTGAGTAAAATCCCTTCAGAGACAGTGGAACTCTTTTGCTTGCAGGCTTTAGTACAGCATTCTAAGGTAATTTGTCCTTTAAACTGTAACTGAAAAGCTGCATTTATAAGCCCTCCTTTCTAATGCTGTCTCGTATATTGGGAAGGAGTTGCCACTTCCTTGTCTCCTACCACTCACCCCTTCTGTAAGGATGTTCAGACAACTGAGACTGATGTGAATTGGCAGGCAGCATAACAAACTCATTTTTTTCTCGTGGGAAGTGTATGTAGGTTCTGTTATTGTTTCTAATTAGCTTGTATAAGTTCCCCTGTAGTATACCTGTATATATCTTTCAAGAAGTAAAAGGGCAGCTCTGACACGGAAAGGCAGGAGAGAATGCCTGAAGTCCAGACTGCTTCAACAAGTCTTTTCTGTGTAGGGCTACTTCCCACTGGCACTCAAAGTCATTGGAAAGAGATATCATGAGGAAACAGTGTTTTCCACTCTGCAGCTTCTCAGTAAGCAAGATACTGATGATGTGAAATTCTCAGTGCAAAGTGTGTGTGGATTTGTGTGAGTCGGTGTACATCAGTTCAGAAAGCTTACCAGTGGTCTCTTCTTATGGGTCTTAATCCAACTCTAGTACCAGGTTTCCAGAAAGCAAAGTAGCCTCATGAATTCACTCTAATCAGAAGCCAGAAAGGAATGCAAACCTTGGCTATTCACAAATGTCCCTCCTTTAAGGGTCACTGCCTTTGGACAGAATATTGCACAGCATGCAGCTAATACAGTGCATTCCCAGGACCAGTCTGTTCTTTGCAGACACAGGTGAAGAGTATGGAAGATTTTGTGTAACAACGATTCTTCTTGATTCCTATTGCTGCACTCTTCAGTGTGCACTTAATTGTTCAGAAGCCTAGAACACTGAGAAACAGCGTTGAGAATACCAAATCATTATTGGTAGTAGGTATGGATAAAGTGCAGTTTGCCAGTATTCCTTTCACATCTTCCATATGCATAGAAATTCGGACTTAGTCTAGAATTCATTATATTCCAGATTTTCAGTTTAAAAAAGTCGTGACTGTACTCATTCCAAATGTGTGTCTTTGCTGAAAGCCACAGACTTGAGGACATCAGCAGTTCCATAACTACCACACATTTAAGCACTATAGACAACATGTTCAAGTCATAAGCATTTGGCCAGTATCAGTAGTTGACATGACAACTAATTAGTGCCTATTCATCTGCTTGGACTATAATCTGTTGTTGCCCTTAAGATCAATAATGATAGCAGTACTATTTGGAGTGCAGAAATACCTTTGCATTTCAAAGAGAAGGGATTATGATTGCCGTTTAGGTGGTGAACAGGAAGACAAGGAGCTCTGGTTGAGATAGTGCTTTAAAAAATGCAGACAATTGTCCTGTTCGGATTCTGGAACTTTAGTTGAAATTTGATCATGCCAAGTGGAGAGCAATCTCATCTCCCTTGGATGTGGATGAGAGTAGAGTGATGGTACTTAGCATCTTTCAGGTTGTCAATCCATAGAAATCATGCATTTAGCATATTAAAATATTTACTTCCTCTTCAACTATGGCATAATAAATTCTAGATTAATAAGAATTTCTATGTAATAAAGGCTCTGCATCATTATTGGCTCCTTAAAATTCCCTAATTTGTAATTAACAGCATCTCAAAGAACCTTTTGCAGAACATCTACTTACTGTCATTGTATTTGCTGTATAATGGTAGGTTTCTTCTCACTGTGATAAAATTGAAGCTAAAGGAGGCCTTCAGCTACTACAGAGGATATACCAGCTACGTAAAGATTCAGCAAAAATACAAAGGAACATAATTCGCATTATTGGAAATATGGCTTTGGATGAACGTCTTCATTCATCCATAGTACGTGCAGGTAAAAGGAAAGCAAGTGCAAGCAGTCTGAATGTCAGATTTCTATTCTAAAATTTTCAGAATCTAAAATTTCAGATTCAGTGCTTTTGTAAAATGCAGCAGACCATGGCAGTGGTGGTTTTTTTATATTTGGGGGGGCAGGGGGAGGTGTCGTTGTTGGGTTTTTTTAATACAAAAAATATAGACAGTTTATCTGGTGTTGATTAAAAACTCCTGTATGCTCTCTAGCCAATATATGTCAGTGCTACAGAGGTGCTCTAAGTCTGATGGATGGTGAAAATTTGGACTTGGTTGATGTTCAGTTCACGTTACTGGCAAAAATCTTGAGTTTCCTACTCTTACAGATCACCTACCTGGTAGATTAATTTTTTTTTCTTGACTGTGTTTTATTCTCATAAAGGAACAGACCAGCTTGCAGTCCTTACCTTCTGGAATAAAATGAAACATGCCTTCCCGCCCTCCCTTGTTTCATGTTAGGCTAGTAACTTCTGCTAAGCTTTGCTCAGATGCCCCTTTTTTAATACCCCCTAAATATCACAGTGAAATTATTCCTTTCAGTTCTGAACCAAATAAATAATTCCCAGTGTTTTATTAGGAAAGAAATAAAAATAGAAAATATCAATATGCCCTTGCATATGTCTGAGCTGGTGTCTGCCTCTTAAACACAGTATGCAATTTTAATCTCTCTGTTGCAAAAAGGAGAAATAGCAAAGGCACAGGGAAAGACTGTGAAGGTGATTAAAAATTTGGAATGGCTATGGTAGGAAGAACAAATAACTAGACTAAGACACTTAGTATGAAAAAAACGACTGAAGGAGAATATGATGGAGATTTATAAAATCCTCACTGGCGTAGAGAAGGCAAAGAGTGAACGGGCATCTGCTGTTTCTCATAACACAAGACCAAAGGTTCTTGTACATTAAATTATGAAGAGGCAGAACAAATAAATATTTTTTTTTCTATACAGTGCATGACCAAACTAAAACTTGCCACAAAACATTGTGATTGTTGAAGACTTACAAAGCTTCAAAAAGTGATTAGACAAATTCATGGAAAGAAAAATCCATAAAGCTCTACACACAGAAGCCAAGTTGATTGCACAAAACTGAGAGGATATAGTGGAGAATCAGCACTATATATACTTGCCCTTTTATTGCCCTATTCTTTTATTATTCCGCAACTTCCATTACTGCTCACTTTTGGAGAAAGACAGCTGGACTACAAAGGCCTTTATCTGAGCTCTAGCACCATTTTACATTCTTATGATGACTGTTAAAACCATACATATAGAGGAAGAGATCGTAACAGAAGAGTCAGCAGCTCCATGGGGCAGAGCTCTCAGTACAAATGGAATTTTAGACAGTGAACCAGACTCCAGAGATGAGCAGTTGGATACTGCTGGTCAAGAGTTGATAAGACTTCTCTTTTGTTGTGGAATAATGCATAAGAAGAAAGAACCCCTAAGGCTCTTTTCCTTTGCAAAAACTGCTGGCATAGGAAGAGGAAGAAAAGCAATGATGCACTGTGTGGTAGCTGGGGGCAGAAGGATTCTGAACACTATTTTTGACCCTTCATCTTGGCTCATTTAAGAGAAATGCAAAACCAGAGACCTTGCTAGTTTTAAGCAGACTAGCTTGGCAGTCTTTCATTGTATTTGGAGAACTGAAAATAGATTTTAGCTAGTGTTCTTAAGCAGAACTTGCACAGTGGTCAACATCTATTCTGCTTAGAAATGTAATTTAAATACGTAATTCTTAAAAAAAGTACTTTTTTTGACAGTTCTCAAAGGTACTTGCATTTAAACAAAACTCACATGTCAATTCGTTCTTTTCCTAATTCCACAGTGAACTAACGATCTTGAATTAGCAACATACTGGCTACCTTAATAACAACATACTGTGCATGATTTTGAAACAGTGCTCATTAAGTAAATTGTTTCTTTTTCAAATCAGCCTCCATTTGAAAACCTCTCTTCAAAGTCTTTCCCAGGTTTTATTTATGAACTTGACTTTAATGTAATTGTCATTTATAGACCACTCTTGCCAGCAGCAACAAGATTTATCAGGATTTTGAAGAAATATAAAATCCTGTGTGTATAAAATCCTGTGTCTGTGTGTGTATAAAAGATAGTCCTTTGCATTCCTCAAGAGTCTGTGAACATCCCCATCCATGTCTAAG
The DNA here is from genome assembly GCF_035582795.1 of Mycteria americana. Classification (NCBI taxonomy): domain Eukaryota; kingdom Metazoa; phylum Chordata; class Aves; order Ciconiiformes; family Ciconiidae; genus Mycteria; species Mycteria americana. Next base: position 69,200,316 of record NC_134367.1, read on the forward strand.
AAACTATATTTTACATCTTAGGTAAACTATTATAAAGTGTCTGTTTTTTCTTGAGGTAGCTATGACTTAAAATGTTATTGAGGAATGTATTCAAAGGTTTCCTTCGTTAATTCTCTTATGTTTCTTAGGTATAAATGGTATACTATTTTTAGAATAGCGAGGACATTTTAATTCCTTGAACATTTTTTCACACACTGGATTTTAAAATTAGAAATGGTTGTACTCTCACAGCAAGCATCAATGTTTCCGCCTGCCATTATTCCTGTGGGTTGTTTTCTATGTCTGTCTTATGCTTTAAGCTTCATTTTCTCTCTGGGACATTTCTTTTCTCTGTCTTTCTTACATTTTACCTGCAAAAAGGGGCTCGAGATCTGTTCTCTCTCTGACAACTGCACTGACCTGCTGATACACTTTCTTTTTCTTCTGAGAAGGGGTTCTCCTTGAGATCATAAGCTGAACAGCAGTAAAATACATTGCCTCCTCACCACTCTGGATTTTTGCATTTTGGAGATTCCACTTATCTAGCATTGGCTTTCCTGCGGTAAAGAGAGTGGATTGAAATAATTTGGCTTGATGTTACCATTCTTAAGTTTTAACATCTATTTTCACAAGTGTACTTTGAAGGATGATGTTTCTGAATTCTTTTGTTTGGATTATGTTTCTAATTAGTTAACCTGCCACTTTATTTTTTCAATGTAGGTTGGGTTTCTGTACTTGCTGAAGTAATGAAATCCCCACATGTCATTCAGTCTTCTCATGCGTCCAGAGCTTTGGCTAATCTAGACAGGGACACAGTGAAAGAAAAGTATCCAGATGGTGTTTATGTCTTGCATCCACAATATCGTAGCAGGTAAAGCAGAAGGAGATATTGTACATGCTGTACTTTGAGTTACTTGTTATACTGTTCAGGTACAAAACTTTGGAAGAGTTGACATCAGAGTGCCACTGTGCTCATGTCACCTGCTCCTATTCTTTGGTGGGCTGAGAGGACTGAATTTAGATTCTCAAACAGGAGAACAACAGAAGTGATGGGAGCAGTCGGTAGCCATGAAAGGAGTATTATTGTACTGCATGGAAAAATCCAAACACAAACCATGAGATGAATTACTGCTTTGCATGCGTTGCAACCACTTAACCTTTGTACTGGCTGTCTTGGGATACAGTGCCTTGTAATTATTCTGTTAGCAGCAGTACATGTTGGCCTAAGATGCAGTAAATTTACAGCTTCAGCTTCTTTTTATACTGATTGTATATCTGGGACTGAAGCAATCTCCAACGTGGTATGTCACTTAGTAGCAACTATTCCCTGAGTCACTGGTGTTAGTCAGGTTACAGTGAAGATCTACTTTGATGATAAAGCTAGAACTATCAAGCTGCATTAACAGTGGCTGGAGAGAATGGTGTTTTTCATTATAGAAAAATACGACTTGTGAGGTAGGTACTTTCCATACCTCTTTTTATCTCTCTCTCTTCTGGGTGGATCCCTGTTTTTTGTCTTGATCTGAGTGTCTTCTTTGAAAGGTCATGAAATGTCCATAAGATACGGAATCATATATAGTGTTAAAAATAGCATTTTGGCATCCCTTAGGTTAAAAGTTCTGTGTAAATTTAATTTGCTAAAATAATATGTACCATGCATGTCTTAAAAATTCCTTTTTCTCTATCAGTCAGCCCATCAGAGCAGACATCCTTTTTGTTCATGGTCTTTTGGGAGCAGCATTTAAAACCTGGCGACAGCAAGACGTTGACCGGTGTTTGGATAAAAAGGCTTCAGAAGGGGAAGAGGACTATAGTCAGTGCTGGCCAAAGGTAAAAGGACAATAACATTTTCACATGTGGCTGCTGTTTTCTCATTAATGAGAGCTGTCCAGAGGATCTAGAATTATCTGTCTAGCAGTTGTCTACTTTTGAATCAAATGACTTGTAATCTTTTCTACAAGTAGCGCTTTCCAAGTTCCTGATATATTTTTGTTAGCAAGCTGAAATTTTGAACAGGTTTTTCTTGCAAAGGAAAATCCCTGCTAAGTTTAATGCTCTCACCGTCATTCTCCTGCTGGTGAAAGAGGAGGCAATGGCTGCTTTCCTCAGGCACTCTCTTTTTTTTTTTTTTTTTTTTTTGATGGAATGTTATTGCTGAGAAAAAGATACATAAAATTACATTTTAAATTAAGTATCCTTTCTTACATAGATGTCTGAGTACCTCAGTTTTTGCAGATTGCTACTTAAATATTGTTGGTAAATAAGTAATTACTGCTTCAAGCAACTCACATTGGTATAACCACCAAAATATATCTGTAAAATTTAAAACGGATCAGTCCTGTTGATAATCTTAGTAATTCTTGTTTCACCCAGGAGAGGGAGCCAGGAATGCACGAGTTAGTAATCCATCTCCATCCTTTACCTACTTGGTGGCTGGGGAGCAGGCTAGAGTTCACCAGCAAGTAATAAAAGAATAATAGTCTTAGGTGTAGGATGTATTTGGGGATTAACTGAAGAGCAGAAATCTTGCTTTATATTGTCCCCATAGTAGCATCTTTGCTCCATTGCTGATAAATTGCTTGCAAGAGTTTGTTAAGTACTTCAATTGTAAGCTCCTTCTGGTTTCGCTTTTCTTTAATTTAGACATGGCTGGCTTCAGACTGTCCTGCCCTTAGAATCATATCTGTGGAATATGACACCCATTTGAGTGACTGGAAAGCAAAATGTCCTGTTGAGGCTCACAGGTAACAAATGTGGTGTCTGCAGTTTGGAGCGGGGACAGGAGGGAGACCTGTAAAGCTGATCCTTGGGATCACCTAGTGTGAAACAGTGAATTTAACTTCTCCTGTTGCATTTGAAAATCAAGTTTGGAAAAACATTAGGTACAGTCATAGTATGCTTGTGCTTTTTAGCCTCCTGGATAACTACTTGTGGCAACTTGCTAAATTCTTACAGTCTGTTCTGCTTCATGTTTAGGGGAGACACTGAATTGTGCTATTAGTTGATGTAAAGATAACATCAATTTTATATCTTAAGTGGAATGTTTCTTAAACTTAAAATGACTCAACAATGCTTCATAAGCACAGCAAAAAAATCACTGTACTATGACTTGATACTCATCATAAAATGAAGCATATAATTTTATTCAAGGAGTGTTAATCCCTGGAAAGAGATTCATATAAGTCTTTGGTAGATAAAATACAGCAACTGTATCTGGTTTGGTCAGATAGTGTAATTGCCCTTGTCAGAGGAATTATGTTTTTACTGACCATGAACCAGGCAGGTCAGAGGGAGATGCTACCTCCAAACATGTTCCTTCTAAAAAATAAAAACACTTTGAGCCTGTAAAGGTTATTTGGCTTGAATGGATTTTAGGCTTAGTAATTGAGTTCAGTGGTTTTTAAATCAGATCCTAATCTGAGTCCTTCAAACACTTACGCAGATACTTAAGCATGTAACTAGTACTGTAGATTCAACTTCTGTACTTCAGTGAAGGCATGGGCACGACTGCTCACAGGTTGAGTCTGAAAACTGATTATGTTTTGTGTAGGGGTGAAAAAAATTCAGCATGTGTATAATAGACTGGGAACTTGGTACTTGTTCATTCCCTCCTCCCTATGGATATATGAAGGATCAATACAGTTATTGCATTAAAGAAAGCATGTAAGCAGGAAAAAAATAAGGAAGACATGGCTGTTAATATGTCTATTTGAAATTAGACAGAACAATGACAGCAAAAAACATGTAGGTGGTTACCTCTACAAGGTCCAAAGAAGACTGGACCTTGTAGAGGGACCTTGTACCTCCCAAAGAAGGGGAGCCTTCTTTGGATGTATGGATGTACCCATCCAAAGAAGGGCAACAAAGCTGGTGAAGGGTCTGGAGCACAAGTCTTATGAGGAGCGGCTGAGGGAACTGGGGTTGTTTAGCCTGGAGAAAAGGAGGCTCTGCTCTCTACACCTACCTGAAAGGAGGTTGTAGTGGGGTGGGTGTCGGTCTCTTTTCCCAGGTAACAAGTGATAGGATGAGAGGAAATGGCCTCAAGTTGTGCCAGGGGAGTTTTAGATTGGATATTAGGAAAAATTTCTTCGTGGAAAGGGTTGTCAAGCCTTAGAACAGGCTGCCCAGGGAAATGGTGGAGTCACCATCCCTGGAGGTATTCAAAAGACATGTAGATGTGGTGCTTAGGGACATGGTTTAGTGGTGGACTTGGCAGTGCTAGGTTTACAGTTGGACTCGATGATATTAAGGGTCTTTTCCAACCTAAATGATTGTGTGATTCCAAGAGAACCTTTTTCCTACGTCCATCTGGAATAAGTACAATGGAAGAAAATTTGAAAAAGAAAACATAGATTTCTTTATTTATTGTAAGATAATGTCTTTTTCATTACAAAATGGAAAATTATATTACCTGCTATTTATGATCACCCAAGCATAGTATTTGATTATTTTATAACTTGATACGGTTAATAAAAAATGAAAGATATTTAAGATATTTTTAACGAGCAGGAACAAAGATGTAGCAGTAGAATCACAACCTTATGATTGCTCTAAGTGTATAGGCTCATTCACTGTTTCAAAAGTGAATTTTTATGTCTCTCAGCTATCCTAAAGCCTATTGTTCAGGTGAAAAGACACATTTGAGTATCCTTTTCATATGTGTTATAAAAGCAATTTCTAGTGAGAATGCTGAGAACCAATAGAGATGAATTTTTGCACAGTGGTTGCCCCAATATCCTGATGTTTTCATTATCCAAGGGTCTTCTGTGTTTGATTCTTGTTACACTGCAAGGAGTAACGATGTTGTGCTTTCAAGCTTGGATTGGGAATTGGCATTGGTTTTGTTTTGGTTGTACCACAGATTCATTTTCAACCTCTAACATGTATCCTTTCCAGAGCTCAGTCGCTTCATTTATAAAGTGAAGATTATTGTGTTTTTATGCTATTCCAGTACAAAGCATTTGGAGATTATTGTCTGGAAAGTATCACAGGCATTATCTGTGATTTTTTTAATGTATTGGTTGATCATGCACTTAGTTATTAAATTCCTGTACATTGCTCCACATTTTGAGCATTGTTTAGCAAAGTACATTTTTGTCATACATTAGGTATATTCCTGTTTCAGGGGATAAAATTCATTATGCATTGATGATGCTTTCATAAAATGAAAACATAATTTTGTTACAATGTGTAAATGAAACTATCTAAAACTCCATAAAGATATTTGCCGAACTAAAGCTAAAGGAAATGAGTGGTGAGTGAAATTGGAATAAAACTTTCTAGCAAGATCAAGAAACTGAGTTTAGCTCAATTCCTGTTATCCTTGTGAAGCCAACCTTACAAAAGTTTTTGGCATTTTTCAATGTAGCAACAATAATTAAGCAATTAATGTTTTATGTATCTAATTCACTTTCATAAATGTGCAGCACTGAAAATTCATTCTGTTTTAACATTGCCTTTTAACCTATCATGCTTCACCATGCTTGTGTTTGTTTTTTCTTTGCAGGAAGTCTATTGCTTACAGGAGCAATGAGCTTCTTGACAAGCTCAGAGCTGCTGGGATTGGAGACAGACCTCTGGTGTGGGTATCACATAGCATGGGTGGTAAGCACATTTCCTGTTTAATATAAAGTATTTATTTGCTGTTATATTTTGGAATAAGCTGTTAACCAAATTCAGTCTGAAATGCAATTATTCAGAATAGTTTATCTAAAGAATTTGCAAAGACCTAAAAATGGAAAATAGATTTCTACTTTCTTAACGCATTATATTCAATAGCATATTCATTTTGAAAGGATTTTTATTGCTGTTTGTTTTTACTGTGTTGATTTAAAACCACAAAAGAGTTGAAATTCATGTAAATGGGAATCCAGAGGCAAAATTTTCTCCATGATCAGGCATATAGTAAATGTCATTAGCAACACTTAAAGCAAACCAAAATTGGATTTGCATCAACACTTAAAGCAAACTAAAATTGGATTTGCATCATTCAATAACATTTTATTTTAATGCCTCCTCAGGTTTGGTTTGGTTTTTTTCAACTTAATCTTACATATTTGGTAAACTAAGGACTAATCAACTGAGGCAAGAATATGGTTAGCTGTTTCACGGATAATATAGCATGATCGTTATTTTCATGGTGGTTTAAATCCCTGCATTAATTCAGTTCCTGTTGCCAGGTCTTCTAGTCAAAAAGATGCTGGTGGATGCTTCCAAGAATCCAGAAATGGATAAAATTGTAAACAACACCAGAGGAATCATATTTTATAGCGTACCTCACCATGGTTCCCAGCTGGCTGAATATTCTATAAATGCCAGATATCTTCTCTTTCCGTCTGTGGAGGTTAAAGAACTCAGCAAGGGTACGCTCACTTTGCTACCATTTAACAGCGGGGATCTATGTTAATCTCTTCATGATGCTTTTTTTTTAATCGTGCTGTCAGAAAAAGCTGGATAAAAACAACAAACCCCCTTTTTATGTTTTGGGTTGTGTGTTGAATTACTGTAAGTAATTCTGAGTAACTGTTTCGTTTGATTGCAGAGGCAAGGCGAAAAAAAGGAGTCATAACAAGTTTATAGAATAGTAGTTTGGGCCATTTAGCAATGTAATAACTCAACATGTGCTGGACTTCAGACTCCTACCTTCTCAAGAAATTCCATGCTATGCAGAAATAAACAATTGTTGCATATGATAGCTGGAAAAAGGGATTGCAAACAAAATGCTACTCCTTTTACTGGAGTATTAATTTTTCCAAAACATCTCTTTAGGAATGCAGTCTTGCCAGACAAATGCTATAATCTTATGTTCAAGGTAACACTGCAAAAATTATGTTGCTCTTTCTCAGATTCTCCTGCCCTTAAAGAGCTGAATGATGACTTCCTGTCTTTTGCCAAAGATAAGAAATTTTCAGTGCTGAGTTTTGCAGAAACCTTACCAACACACATAGGCAGCATGATAAAACTGGATGTCGTACCTCTGGAATCAGCAAGTAAGTCAAATAGCCATTTAATTTATTTATTTTTGTATATATTCATGTAAGCATCAATAATGAGGAAGGATTATAAATGCTGTGGTAGAAAGACCTAGAAAAATACATCTGTTGTGGGGTTTTTCGTTTAAACTTTTGGCTGAGTTTAACTACAGTCTCCCTGCTGAGATCAGAGGCAGCTACATTTATTTTATATCTTAGAAAAGCAATTGTTTGGTTTGATTCTTCTAAATGTGAGTAACACTTGCTTATTGAAAAAAGCAGGGTAGACCCTGGTCTAATGTTACATTGTTGTAGTCCTTGCCATTGTAATTATGAGTAACGGTTTATCCTTGTATAGGTAGGCTGAATAGTGTTTTAGAAGCTCATGCAAATTCCAGCTATTTCCTCCTTTAAAAAATAAGAAAGAAAAATACTAAACTGCTAATGGAAGGAAAAAGTCACAAAGCTGGTTTTCAGTGTTAAGAGTCCTTTATGTTCCATATCTCAGGTACTCAAGCAATAGAGTTTGCTTCCTGAAGAGTTCCCTCCATCTTTCTGTCTTTTGTAGGAGAGAAGGGAAAACCAGACAGTTCTTTCTCTTGCTTTGTTTATGGGTGTTCAACTTAGAGAATTGTTTTAAGTCTGATATTTTCAGGTTTTCCCTGAGCAAAAACCTCTTCTGCACTGCCCAAGGTACCTTGTAAGGCCTTGAACAGAAACCATTGCTTTGTTGGGTTTTAGATCAGGCTTTCCACCAGCTAAATCCACTAGGTTAAATGCAAGGTTAGTTGCTCTGAAAAAGGCGGACTGTACATCCCTGTTTTCCTGAGTCAACGTTTAGCAGTCTTTTTTCAGTATGTCTTCTCAAGAAGTAATTGTTTGCAAAAATGTTGCTGATGCAATTTTATTGGGGAGGACTGAAAAACTGGGCATTCATTTTTTTTATTTAACAAAATAAAATGAAAAAGAGGGCTGGATAACAGAGTGCACAAATAAGCACTGTGCACTTATAATTTTGTAGCATGTTTCTCCTCTTCTAGAGATGACACACAATGCAACGTGAGCTCTCGAAAGCCTTTAGAGGGTACATGACGGTTCAGTGGCACGCCACTCATTTTGTTCAAAACCCAGGCTGACGAGCAGTACACTCACTGTTTCTTACATGCATGCTTGGGCACGTGAAAGCAAACTTCATCCTGCTCTAGTGTAATTTTACATGGTTAAAGATACAGAGTTCCAAGGATTGGAATGGAGGATTTCTCAGGAGGTTGAGTGAATAGTTCATAAACTGGAATGTGGCAGTCACAGCATCCTAACTGGAAAGTTCACTAGTGGTGATAGCTGTCAGGAAAGAATAAATGCTGTAGTGTGCCCCAAAATCAGTAGCTGAAAATGGAATACTTGTATTCTACAATAAAGCAATGTAAATTTTTCATTTCCCCAGAAATGTGTGTAGTGATTTGTGGCATATTTCAGGTTCATTCTAGTCCCGTTTTTAATCTCCACATCAAAGTATTCTATAAGGAATATGGGCAGTTAGTGGTGATCAGAATCTGGATACCCTGGATTAAACCCTATCCCTGTTCATGTCAATGCTTCAACTTCAGTCAGGACTTTGCTGTCAGTCAGATGCTGGCAAATGAAGTTTTGATTCTTCAAAGTTGTCTGTATGGAGAAATGTACGTTTATGTATTCCCGATAAAGGTAGTAGAACTCTGACCTAATGGTTTACCAGTGTGGGGTTTGTAGCAACGTATAGCTCTGCCTGACTATAACAGTGTGTATTGATGCTTTTAAAAGCACATTAAAAAATACTGAAGACAAAATAGTTAAACTGAATACAGGAGAAGTTGCTTTTGAGAGAGAAATTGCTAATGCAAGATGTGCCTTTCAGTCTAGGCGATCTTACGAACGTTGGTAGTTTTTTTTTCTTCTTCTCCCCCCCCCCCCCCCTCCCCCCCAGAGTTAGGAATTGGAGACCTTATTCCAGTGGATGTTAATCATCTAAATATTTGTAAGCCAAAGAAGAAGGATGCTTTCCTGTACCAACGTACATTGAAGTTCATTCAGGACGTTTTAGCCCAAGAACTTGGAGACTGAGTTTTTTGCCATCCTTGGCTGCTTATTTCCTTCATTTGCTGTAACACACAGTAAGTTCTTCTCCTAACATTTGTTATGGGATCTGCAGAACTACAAAGATGCTGTCTCAATAGTATCTGCTGCAAAAATAATTTTCAGTACATCTCCAACTTAAGACACATCTCCAACTTATTTCTAGAATATATTCAAAACAAATATAAACCGAAGTCCTATAAACTTACCAAAAAGATGTGTGTTGGCTTAGTGACCATGATCTGTTAACAAAATGTGTGTAAATTCTCCAGGAATTTGGCTGGGAGGGGATGGGGATTCAGTGGAAGTGAAGTTTCACTTAGTCTACAGATACCCCTCTGGAGCAACACAGCTAGACTATGGAGAGTGCCCAGGATATCGTCTTTTAGCAAAAAAAAAAAAAAAAAAGCTTGCTCTGAAGGTAGATCGTCTCATTAAGGTAAATGTACATCTTGGACTAAAGCCTTATAGAAAGGATTAGAAACAATTAACTAAGGTGGTTATCTGTTCTGTCAAAGGGGAGAAGAAGCATGTGGCTGCCTCAAAGCTTTGGTTTACTGTCCATGTTAAGTAGTCTGACTGGACCCTGAAGAAATTTGTCCAAGTGAATGAAGGTAGCATTTTGGTCTAGTGGCCCAATTACAGGAGTTTTTGTGATTTGCCTTTTCATTTAATAGACCACCCAGATTTGTCAGCAAATATGGCGTCTGTTTTCTGTGTGAGAAAGAGATAGGTTGCTGGGTTGTCTTGCATAGACTACTATAGTTGTTTTAATCTGTTTGTATAAATGAAAACAAAACAAAACAATTGTTCACCTTCTTGTACATTTCTCTCTTAATCTTAGCAATTTGTGAGATTGCTTTCTTTAGGACAGTGTGTATCTGGTCAGACTCAGGGCAGTTCTGTGCTTGTTCACATGGAAGATACAGAACAGAGGCTTAGCTCTTTTGTTTTACTCTTGGGACACACTGGGAAGATGGTACATTCAAATCCCTGGCTCATGTTACTCATTTAGAAACTCTTTCTTTAGCTGATTTAAAGAGCACTGAAAATGCTCAAGTGGAGTAAGACAAATGTAGGCCCTGACAAAAAAGCTGATGCTTAGAGTTTGGAGCTCAGGTAGAGAAAAAGTAAAGCAGGAAAAAATTCAGGTGATCATAAGGTCCCACTGGAAGTGCAGAAGATCCCAGATGTTTTGCTTTCTTTTAAGCCCAAGTGTATTTATTGGTGTAGATATAGAGAAAACAGCAGTGTTGTCTTATTTATGTTTGTGTTAAGGATACTTAACAGTACTGGTGAGAAGTAAGTATTTTTAGAAAAAAAAAAATGGCAGTGCTTAGCCACTTTTTTAAAGTCTTAAATAGTTTGCAATGTAGTTAAAAGCAGCGTAGTCTAATTGTGGGGTCTCTTTTCTTCCTTTCTTTCCACCCCTAACCCTCTCTGGAAAAAAAACATAGGCTATGATTAGGCCATACTGCCCTAGCTGACCATTTGTTAAATAAGGCCTGTATTGATGACAGGCTTAAGACATCTCTTAGCATCACTTCTGTGAGCTGGATCTAGTATTACTGGCCTTAAAATTATGGCTATGAAAGCTACCAAAGAGATGGGATGTGCTTTGCAGTTCTGCATGGGCTTGGTGCAGGCACCAGTGGCCGTTGCAGTCCCGCCAGGTCCTGAGGCCACCTCAGCTGTTCCCACTTGAGAGCACCCCAGCCCAGGAGGACACTACATCTGAAAATGCATTTCTGGAAGTTGAGCCTTGACCTGCTGGAGTTACAAAGTAAAATTCATAAGAGTAGTACAGAGAATGTACAGCACTATGCTAGCAAAAAGAGTGTTTTTTCCCCCTAACCGAGATGTAGGTAAGAACACTGCATGGCAGTTATCTCAGATAGAAAATGTAACAGAACTGTCATAAGTTCTAAAGAGGTTTATCCTTTTTACACTGTGGTTTAAACTTCAGAGTGTAAATATATTGGAACACTTTGTATTCACAAAGTAGAGGGTATGTGGAATTCATTGTGAATAGACAAGACTTCTAATAACTGAATGCGTGTTTAGCGTGACAAATCTTGTATTGATTTTAATAGACTTCTTTGGCTTACAGGGATTCAGATCAATTACGTTACACATTAATCTCAGTAGATGCATCTATGTTTTGTTACTGTAACTGGAACTCTTGAGGCAACTTTCTCCTTTTTGTAACTGTATGTATATATGTGTAACTTTTAAAACCAATATTTTGAGGGGGGGTTGTTGGGTTTGGGGTTTGGTGGGGTTTTTTTTGGAATATAGTAATGAAATGTGTTTTTAAAAATGTACTAGGTGTGCCACAAAATGTATTAAAGGTGAATGATTTGCCAAATGAATGCTCTGGATCATGTTCACTTTTGTTAAAGACCTGCATTATTTTTTAGTGATTGTCTCATGCTGGAAGAATGTAATGTTTACCCCTCGTCTTCTGTAAGAGGCGTAGTACTGGGAGGTGCAGCCAGTCATCAGTTTTGCCAAACCCAAGAGTTTTTCAGTCGTGCTTTTAGATTTTGCAGAAGTGCCTCCTAAACCATGCACAGACATTGGTTTGAGGGCCAGAGGGTCTGTTGTGTAGCATTCCCCTTGCGTTTGCGTTTCCCCTTTTGCGTCTGCTTCCCCTTAGAAACGTATGCTTTCGTGCTTCCCTGGTGTCACGTTAATTCAGAACAGTACCTTTATGTAAATTCTTAGGTCTCAAACTATGCTGTTAATCCCATCTAGCTGGGAACCCAGCTGCAGATGTGGCTCGCAGGTATGTGTGAATTGTCTGAGAAGATGGTATTTTGTCTGCATCGTGGCATCCAAGACTAAAATAGTAAGACAGGAAGGGAGGGCTAATAGGAATTTGTCAGTCCTCATGCACTTGTTGTCCAGCGCTCTTGTATAGCTGCATTGGTATTTCTAGTAGCAACAGTTGTCAAGTTTTTAATTGCTGTGATTGCAGTAGTGCAAACTGGCTTTCACTGTGATTTGTGCTCCGTGGTGTCAGGCAGAGCAGCTAGCTAGAAATGAGAAATTTTCCATCTGGTGAAAATGTCAATTCTGGACAAAAAGGAAAAAGCAAAAATGTGGTTTTGTCAGAGTGGAAATTCTGAACAATGTTTTGGTTTTGGTTCTCTTTCTTTTTGTTTGTTTCCATGATCAGCCACCTAAAAAAAGCTAAATTGGGCGGTTGCTATACCAAGGAGAACCACTTACCCACTGCAGACACGAAGGCAGCTGAACAAGCAGGATGCCTGTAGCAACTTAAAGCCGCTGTACTACAGGGTCTTGGGCAAGCTCACATGGCGTTACTCTCTTGCCGAAGTCTCTCACATTAAATAAGCACAGACACTTACATACTTGCATCTGGTAAATCACTCATGCCTGGCTTCACAGCCAGTGTCAAAAATTTTAAGATTTCCAAGTGCTGGGTTCACAACATGAAAAATGTCATGGGATAGCCACTCCCTACCACCTGTTATATGGCCCTCAAGACTGATAGCTATCACTGAGAACATTGGTTTTCCATTGATAATGTCCCAGTGAGAATGGGCAGCAGAGCTGAGGACAGAGCTGTGCTGTGGGTTCCCCAGTTGTGGACGTCAGCTAACAACGGTTCAGGTTACTTAGCCTCTTTTCACATTGTGGTGGGGCCCGGCTTAGTCCTGTGTGAGAAGGAAATAATCGCCACCTCCTGCAGTCTTGAGTTTTCTGTAGTGGTTTCCCAAACGCAGAGCAAGTCTGGCCCTGCTTAGCTTCTCCTGACCATTAAAACTAGCACCCAGGTCACAAGCACCTGCCTCTGAAAAACACTTGGCTGTGGTGTTGGGCACCAGTGTGGAAGATAATATATTGAGACAGGAGATTCCTCATTCTTTGCTGTAACCTTTTCAGCTGGACTGTCTGTTCCTTTCCCTTGATTTGCTGCAATTGAACAGTATATGCTGTCACTGATAGTATAAACCAGCTAGCTGCAGGGATTCATGCTTTAGTGGGCAGCTTGCCACATACATAGACATAAGATATAATGCTAAAGGCTACATACTTCTCTTATTCAAGGAGAGTAATAAAGCAGATTTTATTTGACTTGTATAAATCCAATTTAATTGGCTTTCCTGCTAACACTTTCATTAACATGTAAATTAGCTGTCCTAGAGCTGTTAATTATCTTTGCAGAAAATGTTGGATATGGTCATATAATGTACTGTTTCTTTTTTACTGCTCTTAATGTTTTATACTGAAATGTGTCCATAAATATTCACTGTATTTTTTTTTTTTAAGAGGAGGATGAAGAGGCTAAGGCTCTGTGTCATCTTGTAGGGAAACAACTATCTTGCTTCAGCATTATCCACCAGCCTGCTACTACCACATTAAACTGACACTCACGTAAGAAGCTTAGCACTGGGTTTTATTGGTTTGGCCTTTGAAGGTTTTAGGGATTTTTTTAGAGTGTCTGGCAAACGAGGGAGCAGAGGAGGATGGCAGGTGCTCAGACAAAGGCAGCATCCTCTCTTACAGGATGGCTTGTGTTCAAACTTGGGCAGCGGCAGTGAAACAGGTAGGCATTACAAGTAAGAAAATGGCTGAATTCCCAGTTTCCAAGAAGCTGAGAACAAGCCAATTAATTTTCCTATGGAAAAAAAACCCAAAAACCTCTGAACTTTAATACATCTTTTCTGCAAAAAACATCTGAAAAGAAGAGGGTTTTTTCAGCTTCACCAACTGCTTAAAAATGCTTTCCTTCCTTTAATAATAAAAGATCTTGATGCTTCTCTTAACAAGTTACCATGACAAGTTGCAATCTGTTTATCACTTTTAACTGCCTGCTTTGAACAAATGGCATCTATAGCATACAGTCTTACTGCACAGGCAAGGCAAAAGCCTGCGCATCTAGAGGAGAGAACAGACACATTTAGCACCGTGGGTGATCCTTGCCAAAATCTTGGGCTGCTGAGAAGCATGACTGCTGGCTTGCTAATAAATGAGAGAGGACTTCATTGTGAAGATCAGGTCTGCTTTGAGCTGAGCAGCAACACTTCATGAGCCAGCCCACCATGGTAAGTGACTTATAGACCCACCTGAAACATTTGTCCTACAGGCTCTGGTGGAATACTGGGTAAATGTAAGGAAAAGGCAAAGCCGGCACGCAGGAGTACCTGCCTGGAGTTGCTGCAGTGGTGAACAGGGGGTGCTTCCCCTAGCTAGGCTGTCACATTCTGACCATCAAACATGATCATCTTTTAAACCCTTTGTTTGCAGGAGCCTGCACAGAACAGATAATTGCAGTTGCTTCCCCGTTAGTCTTACTCTATAAGACTGACATTGTAAGTAAGTGCCTCCTGGGTATGCTCCCTATACGGATGCAGAGTGCACCTGAGCAACAGCTTTATTTACAGCAGTGTGCATGCTTCTTAAATTTGTCCTCAGTCTTAGATGCAGTTGCCCATGTCTAGTTCCATTTCTTAGCCTTCCCAGCTCATGTTCAGTGATCATGTTGTTTCTCGGGGCTGCCTGGGCTGCTGCAGCACAGCTTTACCACAGCTGCTGAGGTGAACAGGAAGCACATGGCAGCTCTGTCCCTGGTACAAAATAAACAGACTGCATAGCTGATGATCAGCAGAACTGCACAGCGAGAGCAGTAGCTCTACACACTTCCACCCCCTACCAGCCTGCCAGTTTGGTGTCCAAGTTGAGCTTTACTGTAAGTGGGCAAAGTCATTATTGGGCCATAAGCGACTGTTCCTCTCTGCAGGAGGGTTCTGCCATCCCCAGTTGTGTGCTTGCAGCTTAGTTTCAGGATGTAACAGCCTCTGTTGCGTGTGCATAAACTTAGGTTCCAAGACCAGCTCTTTCCTCATCTGCACTGGGGAAATAAAAGACTGACATGGCATTTTCTTACAAAGAAGGAGAACAGGGATACTACTGAATTATTAAGCTGTCTTTAGCGTAAGATGTTAATATGCTAATGACCATCATCAGTGGGTCTCAGCTATTCACCGTATTTCCATAGTATTTGCATTGTACATGATTTGCATTGTATATTATTACAAGCAGACTATAGCATTTCTTTGAAAAGGTACTGTCATTCTCCATGTGCTATTTCATTGTAAAGTATGTTGTTTGGCATTGGCTTGCTGTGAACAAAAACCAGGGTGAGTTTTGGAACTGTGGTAGAAAACCAGCTAGGGATGTCTGATCTCACTGTAGGTCGCAGCGGTATTTTGAGAGGCTACCCAGTCCTTTTAGAGTAGCTGAGGCATGTTATTACAGTGCTATTAACAGCACAGCACTCGGAAGAGGCCTGCTGTAATACAGGGGTTCACTTGCCTGCTGTAATACAGGGGTTCACTTGCCTGGTCCGGAGCAAGAACCTGATTCTTGCTGATGCCTGGGCACCACCTCTCATGGTTCTGCTTTACAGCCTCATAGTACACACCTTTCATTTTACTTTCAACACAGGAATGAGTTTAACAAGGTAAGTACTAGGGCCTGCCAGCACTGCAGCTAGGTAAGGTCTGTAAGATACTGTCTAAGCCTTGTTTCCACAGCAGAAACTTAGCAGCAGAGCAATACCAGTGTTACTGCTGTAGTTATGCTGGTATATATTCCCCTTTTGGATGAAATTCCAGAATAACTGTAGCAGTCTAACTATTCAAGATAAGGGTGCTTTATTTCAAGTGACAGAAATTGATTAATGTATAAATTTCCCAGGAAAATGTTTTTCGTAACATCTTTTTTCCGTACATCATTACATGTTCTTACATATGATTTGTACCTGAAATGAAATAAAACATCTTAAGGTGGATTAATAAAAAGAAATAACTTAGAATATAGAACTTCTCAAACAAGCTGTAGATAATGTTAGGTTGTATATACTCTACACACTTCCCTCCAGGGGCAGTATCTTTATTTTTAAACATGAGAATGAAATGTAGCATGGACAGACAATCTATTTCCTTAAATAAAAATCTTTGTGCGAAAGATTTCATTTTGCATCATAATTATGATTTCTATAGGAACTTTAAGGGGACAAATTTTACAATTCTAAATCGGTATTTGTGTTCATCAAGGTATGTTTGTTTTGTTCTAAGACAAGCAGTTTGTTGAACCCTTCTGACAGTGCACCACTGTCTTCGTCATCACTAAATGTAACCCAGTGACTGAAATCTTTCAAACTGGGGTGTTTTAAATTTTCTGGAGCGTGTGCTGGAGAAGTAGCTGATGTTGCCTGTATGGAAAGAGGGCAAGAAGAATCTGTGTCCACGTCCAAAAGACTGGTGTTCTCTGGAAGGGAGCTGGTATCCGAGAGCTGTGGATGCTGGCCTTCTGGTACTGGAGGGCCCTGCAGGTTAGCCATCAATTCTGCAGCGCTTGCTGCCAACTGCTTAGTTGTGTTGTTTTCTGGGCTGGCAGGGGACGTAGGAGCTGAGAGAGCAGACTGCGTGGGGACGTGAGTCTGGGAGCAGAACCCAGGATTGTTGTTGTTGGAGTTGAATGTTAACCCACTAAAAAGTGGGTTGTCACTGCTCTGGAGAACTTGCAGATGAAGAGCTGCAGGAGCTGACTTCTTTCTTCGTGGTGGCACCTTTGGGGCAAAGGAAGCATTTGGGGGAGGCAGTGTGCTGGCCTCAGCCATGCTTGCTGAGGGGGGCTGCCTTTCACTGCTCCCCCTGCTCTCCTGAGGCTTCCCAGGTTGTGGTGTTCTGGGTTTAGGAACTGGAGTAATCCTGGTGGGACTAAGAATAGCTCCAGCTTCTAGACAGGGCTCTAGCAAGCCAAAAGGAGACTGTGCTGTCTGTTGGTCAAATTGCTCTTCTGTAGGCATGGCCTGAAGGGGAAAAGAAACAAGAAATTTGAGAACAAAAGGGGTACTTTAAACTCTTGAGTACAAGTCTAGTGCACTCAGTGCAAGTCTTATTGATGGTGTTACTGAGAAAAGCTGACAGTACTGGAAGAAAAAAGGCAGTACAAAGATGAGACTGGACAGCACAGGTTTACACTGTACCTGCTTGGATCTGTTCTGCATCATGCCTTGGACCAGTGTTCATTGACAGGGTGCTATTTGAGGACAAGGATCCTACAGCCTGTTCACTCCCTGTATGAGAGACACATCTCTGACCATCTCTCTTTCATGTTAGGGTTTTGCTCTGGGCCAAATTAACACAGTTCTGAAGAGTTATTTATTTGTTATATCTCTCTGCTGACTAATACTATTTAAGCAAGAATGCATATGGAGGGCTAAATTAATGGGGCCATTAGCACATGCCTTTGGGTGTGTTCTGATACATAAGGCTGAAGGACAATTAGCTACTAACCCAAGAAATGCATTAATGGCTCTGTTGTGTCTCACTGATGCTAGGAACTGAAGCTGAAAGTAAGCTCTCAAAGTACAATCTAGCATATATTCACCATTTAAAAAATATATAAATAACTGGAACCCAGCTCGGTCCAAGAGGGCAAGGGTTGCTTCAGATTTCTCATACTCAGTGTGACTGAATGAAAGCATTTTAATTCTGTTACTCCCCCATAGTATTAAAACATAATATACATGCTTTTTAATGCAGTCAAAATATCCAGTCAATATTTCATGATGGGACATATGCCCTGCCACTTCTGTCTATATGCTGTTGTTAAGTTGCCTACATTTGATTGTGTGCTTTTTTAACAGTAGAGGTGGATGGGGTAGAGGTTTTCAAGCACACAACTCCCATCTGAATTCACTCAGGTGGAGGAAGGAGTGGATAGCATCAAACTGAAATAGATACATTCCTGCAGGAAACTTCATGTAACTAACACCAAAATAGCAGTCCCTCTCAGCACCTTTTGGGAGTGCCCTGGGAACGGCAACAACATAAACAGACCATTCCTTCTTATTGAATGTTTAAGGAAAGGGCACACACTGTGTTGTCTGTTTGGTTTTGTTTGTTTTGTTTTTTTTTTTTTTCTTTTCTTTTGTGAATCTGCTAAGTAGAGATTGCACAGAGTCCATGATAGAGAAGGGGTGAATGCCTTTACAAAGGAAGGTAAGGCAGGAGCCCTAACAACTTAGAACAGACCTTCCTAGCAGAGGTTCTGTCAAAGGATGAATATAAAAGGTTCTGTTTGTCTCTCATACTTAAATTGCTTTCACCATTAAATACTCATTTTAGCAGCTCTAGAGGTGAAGAACTATTATCTGCATTGTAGAGACCTCACAGAGAGACAGATTAAAACCCCAACACCTACAGGTTTGTATTTTTAAGAACCTGAACTCTTGAGTAGAATCCAGAATCCAAAGTGAAAGGCTGAATCCCATTATAAGGTGTGTGAGAAAAGTTAGATGTTTCTGAACAGGACACAGAACAGCATACTGATCAAGAAGCTGCCTCAACTCAGTACAGAGCAGACCACTCATGGTCAAAAGTAAACACTGTGATAAAGAAAGGATGAGTCTTAAATCCTAACAAGGTTTAGACAAACCAGAAGAAAAGTAACAAAATCTAAGAGAAAATCTAGAAAAGCTAAATATGGCTGAGTAAGGAACTCAAGGCTCTTTTTTGTTTCTGATCTCCTAATACATTTTTATGCCTTGGTGACAACACCACACAAAATCACTTTAGTGCCTGCTGGCTAAGAACTTTAAGTGACAGGACTTCATACAAATTATTTAATGGTCCATGCCTCTTGCCATCATTCACACTGCGTAATGGAGGCTGGATGCATTGTCCTGCAACTATCTTACATTTTCCACCTTGACTCCGGTCCTTTGCAGAGGTACTGGCTTCTTCATAGTTGGAACTTTGGGTGGCGGGCGATGGGGCACAAGCACTGGTCCTGCCTGCGACCCTTGAAATGATGCTGACTTTGTGATGCTGGGAAGAGGCTCGGGTTTGGTGAACGTTTGGTTTCTAGTTGGACTAGGCTTTACTGCATCTTCCTGTAGTCCTGAAAAGCAAAACCAATTAGTGTCTTGGCTTGATCAGAATGTACCTTCAAGATAATTTCTTTCACAATCATGTTTCCCAAAATGTGCACACCTAAAGGGAATGTGCTCAGGCCAGGAAGGTAGGTTTTAGAAATAAACACAGACCTTTGCAATCCTGTCCCAATTTGTAAGAGGCAGTTAGGGAAAAACTCCCTTGTCTGAAATAATTTCATGCCAAACAGCAGTGCTGTGCCACCATTTGGCCAAGTGGATAAAACACTGGCTGGGAGTTCAGGAATACTGGGCTCAAGTCCCGAGTCTCCTTTTGCCCTGGTTTCCTTATCTGGATAATCAAGATAATGATACCAAGTGCATCTTGTACTTTGGAAGAACTATAAATGCCAACTGGTGGTACAGCACAAGGGAGTGAAAGTGATGCTGACCAGACAAGTTTCCTTACCAACACTGAGTAGAATGCTTAATGTAAATGTCAAAATTAATGGAGAGTAAATCTGAGTTAAAAAACAAATGTACAGCACTCTCTAAGGAACAAACATCAAGATGCCTTTATGATATTTCTAATTAAATTGAATTATTCCAAACTGCATTTGCTCTATGTACAAATGAAAAGGGATGGTTTTCTCCTGAGAGCCTTGCAGACTCGGGTAGCTATCTCAGAGTCATGCTGCATTCTTTCTGATTGATAGAGCATCAGCAGAAAGCCTACTTGCAACCCTGGAGGGTATATTCCCACTGCCTAAGTTTCAGTACCTAAGCTAGTTTCCTGCTCTGACCTGCCCTTGCAAGAACCTCTCTTCTCCAGGGACTACATAGAGAGCCTGTACACAGAGTAGCCTTTTAGCTTAGCTATTCAAGCTAAAGTGGTGCAAGCTTCTATCTAGGTTACAACTATACTTGCTGTCCAAATGTGAACAGAATCCAGGTTATTTCTCCCATAGCTGTATTTGCTCTCTAGTCCTGCTTGGAATAGCGAGCATTCGCTAAATAGAGCGGCAAATATCCTTTATACAACTCTGAGCTAACTCAGGCACCATCAGCTTAGGAAGATCCCATCTTCATCTTTTAATTTTTCAGACTAAATCTGGACATAAATAACCCAAGGCGCTCCTAGTAACAGATTCTACAACAAAATACACAACTTGAGTCATCTTGAAAAAAAGGTCAATATTATCAAAACTGACAGAGAACACCAAGTACAATCTTGCAAGAATGTATGTATCCGTGTTCAGGTGAGCTTCTGAATAGAAATAGGTGCATCTGGGCTATGACAGGAAGGATGAATACACCTACAGTTTTCTCTAAATAAAGATTTTTAGAAGTCAGTTAGAAAGCTGTGCTCACCTCCTTTAGCTTCCATAAGACATCTAATAGCTTCTTCTGCTTCCTCAGCTGTGGTGGTTTTGATCTGCTTGACGTTGTAAGGTTTACTTATTCCAGTCCGGACTTTAGGCTTTAAAAAAAAAAGAAAAGAGAGAGAATGAGTCATCTTGAGAAAACTGTTTTTTCTTGTACACCTGTAATCTTACAGCTAAGCTCACACACCTGTAAAGTTCTGGTTTTGCCAGTGGCTATTCAGCAATCTATAAATACTACAGAAATGGTGGGGAGTCTATTGGCAGATATTACATCTTTGTTACCAGCTGACAGAAAGGCCGATGGCTTACTGCCACAGCTAGACCCTTAGCCATCCCTTGTTCAATACGTTAGGGTTCTCATCCAACAAAAGAGGAGTCGGGAGGTGTTTCCACATTCCGGTCTTGGTCTACTCAGAGGGCTAGCAGTCTTGCTGGCAATGGTAGAGACTTTTCCTGTATGCTGGGCACTAGCATGGCCCATAAAAAAGAGGTGGGAAAAGAATTAAAGCACAATATCACGGTGTTGAAAATTTATCTGTCAGAAAGCAGCACCTGGAATAAACCAACAGTGCTTGCACCATTCTCTCTCCCTCTTCGGCCTTTCTATTTCCTGGCAATTTAATAACATTTTTCTGGTGTCTAGCAGGTCCTACAGCCTAGTATTACAACAAGTTCATCTTAGCATTTCCAGCTCAGGCATGTGATGGACTTCCCTCCTTGTATGACAGGTGCGTCACGTACATGATGCTCAGTGTCTGCAGTGTCTATGTAGATGGGGGAGATTGGGACAATGCTAAGTGGCTGTGCTGAGCGCAGGACTCACTGGCTGCTGAGGGGCTCCAGGTAGCAGCTTTGCCGTTGCCAGGATGGAGAAGGTGGAGTGGCTTCCTGGAGAGAGGGAACCATCTGAGGGGGACTTTTTGCTTGATGTTCCAGCTGAAAGAGGAATAAAAAGGGCTTTTTAAATTCAAGAGCTTATCCAACATTTTATCTGCAATGGAGCAAAACTAATGTGCTTTGAAATTGTTTGTGAGAAATAAAAGAAACGCTGTCACCCTCCCTGCTCCTCCAGGGACAGACAGATTAGGCAAGACCTTCCTGTAGGATATCAGGGACCTTGAGTCCCTCTGCCTGAGTGCCAAGAGCAAGACACTTTGATCTAGGAGGAGTGATGGGCTGAACTGTTACTGGTCTAATCGAAGGGGAAAAAAATCTCAACACAGAATAAAATGCTGAAATCTTAAACTGTTTCAGGAAGCAGTTTCCTGTTAGTCTTGCTTTCATTTAATGAATTCAGTAACCTCAGCTGAGCATTAACATTGCATTCCAGGCACAGAAATACAGATACTGGTGTTGTCACTTCTGTGCAGCAGACTCAGAAATGAATGGGAATAACCCTGAAGAACTCATCTTCCAGCAGTGAGTCTGACAGAACCTTTAATTTAAGGCTGGAAAATACATATGAAAGAGAGACTTGGACTGCAAGAAAAATGTGATGTATACCTTGTGTCATACAGAAGGCAAAGATGATTATGCTGATCTAGCAATCAGCATTCATCCAGAAGTAGCCATAAAAACAGGAGCAGCATAGCACTGATGGCATCTCAGGTGGGTAGAGCTTAGGTAAAGAGCATCAATTCCCCTTTGTGCCTCACTGAAAAGCCACTTCGCATTTCTTTCATAAACACAAAAGCAAGCAAGAATTGCTTGCAAAGCAGGAAAGGACAAAAACTGTCCAGAACAAATATTTTGTCGAAGCTTTTTAAAAGGAAGATTACAATTAAGTCAGAAAAAAACAACCTGTAAGAAAATACTCAGTGAGTCTGGAAGTCAGCAGGCATAAATACTGATACTTATTTTTATTGTCACAAAGTGGCTGGTCAACTCACTAACCTGAGTGATGAGTTAGTATGAAACATATGGGCCATTCCATCCTCACTAAAGTCACTGTTTGTGGAGTATCTGTCATCCTAAAGACAAACTTCTCCTATTGCTAACTGCAGCCACAGTCGGGCTGAAACAGACTGGGAAGCAAGTACAAGTACCTCAACAGCCTGACATTTCAGAACAAGGTATTACTTTCTTTGTCACCCAGAAATGGCAGGCAAAACTGTTCAGCTGGAGCCAAGACAACATTAAAGAAAGTTAAACTCACCAGGAGGGGGAGGCCTCTGTGGCGGCTGAAGTGGCCGAGGCCTGGTAGGAATGGACAGAGACCTGCTTGGAGTCCGGCGGTGGCATCCCCCACTTGCCTCCAGCTCTCGCTTCAAGTCAGCCAGGTCTGTATCATCTAGAGAAATTTCAGAAAGGATCTGTCTTAGATATCTGCTGGGTGAGATGCACCAAATCTGGGTGGTCAGGAGGGAGGCGATTATGAATGACATGCCTCAACCAGGTATCTCAACAACACGACATGGCTCCTTTCATACCGTTTTGCTCTCCCCGAATGTCTCCCTGCTCCCACTCCAGGAAACGTCTACCCGTTTGTCAAATGCTTCCCTCACTCCTTTTCCAGCATTTATTAACTGTTTGTGCCAACACAAAGACTGCCTGCATCCGATTTCACGGTTAGTAGTACCTTGTTAGATCGTGAGCTTTTCATAGCCAGACTTGGCAGCAACCTGCTCTCATTCAAACTGTGTCATGGCAGCCACGAGGAAGCTAGGCACGGTCAATCCCTTGCTCTTCCTTCCTGAATGCAGGAATTCCCTCTGAGGATTAGACAACTTTCCTTGCTCAGGAGAACTGTTTTTTATGCCAGAGAAAAATCTCTGAATGGCTCACTCATCACCTCTCTGCTTTCCAGCAACGTCTTCCTAACAGGTACACCTGCCTCAATCTGATAGCGCTTGGCTGCACCTTACATGTCTAGGCTATTACACAGTCTTTCATCCCATCTAAGCCTCTCTGACAGCTGGAGAGGTGAGGAGTAGGGATTGCTTTAGTCTCCCAGTCTGCTGAAGCGAGGGCTTTCACTTCAGTTCTCTCACCTCCCTTCCCTGCCCAGCCATGCAGCTATGTTCTTTAGGGCTCCAAAATCCACTGGGTTTAGTTTTGTCCCTGTGGTTTGGAGAGGATGGGGAAAGGAACTGTGGTAGCAGCAGTCTCTCATACTTCAGGCATTTTCACACAAGTTCCTGTTTTTCAGAAAGGTGTGCTCTGCAGGGAATACTGAGCTGCCTCACAGTTTCCTACTCCCACTCAGCAGCGGATGGCGGCCACAGAGACACAGCCTGTGATCTACCCAACCCGCCCTCGCCTTTCTCTGTATTTTCAATACTTCTAAGCTGCAGATTCGGGCTCATCAGTAGGATCCAAGGAGTCATGCAGGCGCCTAAATGCATGGCTTGAAATTCTGGCAGTAACACTGAACACAAGACAAAACCCAGCCACCACCACTCTATCCCTTCCCCTAAAAGGCTGCTGGTTTTAGGCAACGGCTCCCAGGGACATCAGTTTTGTGAGGCTATCCCCTTCTCTGACCTCAGAAACACACATACACGCTGTTCTGCCCGTCACTGGTTTCCGTCTGTGTCTAACGCCAGCTATACAATCATCATACCTTCGATTAGGAGTTACTCGGGCAGAATTGGAATCTTATGGAGGCATCTGAAATTGCAGACTTTCAAGATGGATTGTATATATCATATTCTGAGTTGTGTGAGATCATGACCCCACCTTGACCTCCTTCAAACTATACTTTATAATCTCCATTTACTTTGTGATATTTTTTGTGGAGAAGAGTTAGTGTGGGTGACAAGAATCACTGCAATTCTCTGTAGCTTAATGAATCATCACACAGTAGGCCAGAGGTGTTTGGAGGGCAAGGCATCCTATAATACAAAGTGATCGGCTTTACAGTATTTAATAACAACAGATTACTCCTTGGCTCAGGGCTAGGTTTCTGGGTCTGGCCACACTGCACCCAGCCTATGACTCAAGGTGGGCAAGAAAGCTGTATATCACTCCGATTGTTTGGAAAATCTGTGTAAACTTACGAATTTCATTTAATCTTTCTGAACTCTACTTCTGGCTCAACCTTTGAAGGTATTAAAGTTTTCACTTTTATGTCAGAAGACAAAGCACTTCTGAGAGAGTGCAGAAAGACAGCTACTGAATCACTTGCTGTCATGATGAAGTGTTTAATACATGACCCAGCCTGTCAGTGCTTGGTCACCGAAGCATGTCTTGATCACATCCCAATATAAGACCACCACTGGCTTGGCTAGTTCTTGCTGCAGTTTTTATCTGTATTCTCTTCACAGCTTTATCTTCTCCTTACCAAGTCATTTCACAATAATGTGCAAACAAGCCAGGTGACCAGGAAAAAAAGTAACACATTTATAAAGCACTAAAAGAATGAATATACCTGTTATGTGAACCTCGACTTCCTCAGAAATAAATAAAATAGGAACAAAGGAGAAACTTTAGGCTTCTTTGAAGTAAGTAATTTGAACACAACAACCTTCTGGACTGTCCACCTTACACCTGACTGCACTGCCACAGCTACTGCTCAAAGGACAGGGCCAAGACCATCACTGAATCAACAGGATTCCTTTGGTTTGATTTTGCTCTGGCCCTCACCAGTAAGAAAAATAACGGACAATTTTTTTGTTGTATGCTCCGGTGCTGAACAACATCAAATGGATAAAAAGACTTAATTTCTCTAATTTCTATAAAAGGAAACCAGCATTTTTCAGCACTCCTGCCTTGCCCTGGGCTAGAGAGAAGGAGGATCTAAGCTTTATTATTTGTATTGCTGTTATGCCTGAGGGCCTCAGTTACAGTCACTAACACAAGGGGGGTTGAACACTGTATGAACATGTACCAAAAAGATGGTCCTTATCTTTAGAGGACCTACAATGAAAATATAAATGAACAGGGAAATAGAGACAAAAGGAGAACAAACAACAAACCTTCAGGTCTTACTTTAAGCAATGTAGGTAATTTACCTTTATACAGCCGTTGGTTTTGTCCAGATTTGTTTGAATCACCTATGGATGCGAAATGTCCACAGCCTTCAGATATATCTTCTGCTGTGTCTGCTACTAGGTGTTGACACAAAGCATCATCTAAATAATCATCTTCATCCTCCACTATATCACCTGAAGTAAAATATTAGATAACAAAGACTTAGTGAGCAAATGCATTCTCTGGCTCTCTCTACTACCAATCAATTAATTTAATATATGTGTTGGGCAAGCTTCTTGTGTAACCCATGTGTTTCATGGTTGTTTCTATACAGAAAACTGTACCATACGTTGGATTTGCTAACATATGTTAGAACACTAAATTGATAGGATGATCTAAACAACAGTTCTCTGCCCAGGCACAGTGCCGGGTCATGGCTTTAGTTACAATCCTCTTTTTAAGAAGTGTGGCTTCATTACCAATTAAGATACCACTAAAACTCATACTGTACCTTCTCTGTGCAACCAAAGTCAGCGAAGCAATTTCTCACAACTTAGCTCCGAAACATGCTGCTCACCTTCTGAGTCATAGTCCAAACTTGAGAAGTCAAAATTTTCTTCCAGAAGACAGGAGTTTGCTGTGGGGGACATGGGGGCAATGCTGTCCCGTTTTCGAGCAATTTCTTCCTGAAGGCCCTTTAGCCAGTCCTTGGTCTTGGGCCGGATCTTCACTGTTCTGCCTCTGACCTAACGCAAAGAAAGAATTGTTTCCCCTTTGCCAAGCAACTTCACAAAACGAGAACACCTGAACAGAATAAGCAAGTGCTGCCAGTCTATTGTATAACTGCTTCAGAAACTGATACAACTAAAGCTTCATTTCAGAAGCTAAATGAAAAGGAAGCACTCTTCCTATCCCCATAACCAAGTTTTCAGGCTGTAACAATATTCTTGAAAGAAAATTAGCTTTGCAGCTCGAAAGCACTGCTGCTGCATTTGGGAAATGCTTGAGAAATATGTGAAACATCAAATATTGTCAAAGCGATACTGTGATAGTAATAATGGTGTGGGAGGATTCCATTTTTGAGTCAGTAGCTTTAAAACACACAAGAATTTGCTACCTGATGCCATCTGTAAGGAGACTCTGCTCAGAAAATCCCAAATACGATTGTTGATGTATATGGAAAGTATATTATTAAACAGTTTAAGACCACAGCTGCTTATATGTGTTGCTCTATGACATTTGGGGTGAGATGTATCCAAGGCAGCAGCTTCAGCAGCAAAATTACTTTGGAAAGTTCCTGAATCAGGTTCCCAGCACCTTCACACATTGTGCACATACAATTGTGTTTGGGTCTGTGCTATAAATTACATCAATGAAATGAGCGAAATTAATAGATAAAACTCCAAATATGAAAGAAGAATGAGGGTTAAATCCATTACTTCAGTGTTAAGTTTATATAGTGCAGCCCCACAAACAGTTTTGTCAGCATAAATGAGGGGGTTGATGAATTGTAGAGTATGTGCGTGGGAAGGAAGAGCAGGGGATGGGAAGGTAAACGCCTACTGCTAGTGCCGAGTTTGCCATGGAGGCCAATGAATCATGTAGTTCCAGCTTGGTAGAAGGAGTTTATCTGATACACTTAAGAGAAACAAAAAATCTCCAAACCACAATCGTGAGGATGCTTTGGCAACAGTATAAAGTCACGTAATCTCAGGAGAACTGCTTCAAGTGCCAGAACAATGACCAAGTCCATGTATTGTGCAGTGGCATCAGAGGCCAGATACTAAGCACTGCTTCAGAGCTCCAAGAAAAGTCACCTCCTGCCCTCCTGAAACTGAAATACTGCATTAAAAGCCTCAGCAGTTGTGAAAGCTAAGGACTTTGTGATCACTAAGTTTCTTTAAAATAATGCTACTTGATTTAGCTAGAAACTCAACTATCTCATTCCAAGCAACCACTTTCGAGAAATTTGTTATGAAATTATTATTATAGATTTGAGAGAGTCTTACTTTGACACCATCTATATCCATAACACGAAGAGCTGACTTGCTGTCTGCAAATGTCACCAGCATTTGACCTCCAGTGATCCTGGTAAAAAAAAAGGCAGAGGAGAAAAAACAGTGCATTTTACTTCACCATTGAATGAGAAGCCTTAAAGGCAAGCATGATAGTCTTGTACAGCTATGTACTTGGTTTTAGTTTTATTTTCCTCACAACTCTATTTTTTGGGGAGGAGCAAGTGATCTATGAATCCCAGTTGGGCTATTCCTCTCCCCCATCCTTCCTTGTGTGACTCCAGCACCCTGCCCTTTACTGGGTCGCTCCTGAAGCAGCAGTACAAACATCTCAGCAGCTGTTGACAGGATACCTAGTCTGATATCCACACTCGTTCTGTACTAACTTCCATGGCTCTGCATATCCCTCACCTCAGAGGACAAGCGATGTTCCCAAAAACTAGTATACCATCAAGCTCTAAAGCAATTAAAACCAAAAAAACTCAAAACCACCAAAGTATGTTCTTTTCTTGCTCCTTTTCTTCACAAGCAAAGCAGTGCTGCTGTTCCTGCAGAGTTGCTTTTGAACCCTCAACTTACATTTGGTACTTCTTAAAACCATACAACAACAGGTCATCAGTTTTCTCCATTAGGAAATGGGTCAAGTACAACATAAACAAGTTTCTGGTCTTGTTTCCCAGGTCAACTGTCAGGTCTTTTGCCTGTATTTCTCAAAATAGAAGTCTCATAGCTATGCCAGGGCCCTGTACAGAACCAACCAGAATGAAATGAAACTGCTCTGCAGAAGGTATCCCACTCTCTCTTTCAAACTGCGAGAAGCCATACTATAATAAGCAAAAGGACCCCCAAAAGAAAGGAGAGCCAGCCAGGAAATCCTAGTAAGTGTGAAAGAGTGCTGGAAGAGAGCAGACCTCCTTGGAGGAAGTGAAGCAGGGTCCCAAGGCCAGCAGAAGCAATGCATGGAAATGAGGCCTGAATCTAAAGGTGATGATTCACACCAAAGCCTCTGCTTTATGGTGCTGTACTGAATAAAATTCTCCACTCAGCCAAGAGAGCTGTTAGACTATTTCTTTAACATGTTGACGAGAGGTAAAAGATATTCAAAATACTTGTATTCAATTTCTAGTGAAGAATTCAACACGTAGTAAAGGAATTCAGCATACTACTTTCTAATACAAAGTTAATTCTGTCCAGACAAAAAGGGAATTTCTAGTCTTTGTTTTTGAATAGATGACATGCCATTTCAGATCCCAAACTTACCTGACCAGAACAATAGTGCCATAATCCTCAAACATTTGCATCAGCTCTGTACGCAAGTCCTCAGGAAATTCATTTTTCTCTTCAGGCGTTGGTGATAGCAGATTTACCACTACTGTGGCATCCAGTGGTCCCTGGAAAGATGACACTTCCTGGAAAACACTCTCACGGGCAGCTTGATTAACTTCCTGAACTTCCACTTCTACAATAGCTAACACTGGTCTACATGAAACAAAGGAGAAATGCTTATTTAAAATTAAGACCAACATCACCCAATAGGAAATGCTTATATAAAATTAAAATCAATGTCAAGCAGTAGGACAGGTAAGAACTTAGTTGTGTGAAGTGTCTTGTTTAAACTCTATACATCTATGATCATTTTTAACTCCACAACGTCAAATCTCATTGCAAATATTTAATTAAGCCTGCTATACCTTAGAAGAAAGTGATTATTATGTATGTTCTACACAGAAAGAGAAGCGGAACAAATTACTTAAGGTCTCACTGCAAAATAGCACTGTGTCTGGCAATACAACCCAGAAGTTCAGAGTCTGGTGGATTGTTTCATTTTTCCTGCAGTGCAAGATCGTGCCTTGAGCACTGTTAATTATATTTACCAGCCCTACATTAGCCGAATGTAACAGTAAGGACACACCATAAAGGAATTCAAATAACAGTTGCGTGTAGCACTTCTGGCAAACCTGCAGTCTAAAAATACCAGGATACTTCACTCATTATCAAACAGCTGTCTCCCAAAACATCTACAGATCAGGAAGGCAAATTTTCTGTTAGAGAGGGCCACATAAAGACGTCTTTTTCCAAAAACTAAGGACAAGGCACTCTAAATGTATAATGTGGTTATGTAGGAAACATATGTCAATCCATCACGTTATAAGCAGTCAACACTGCAAACTTGCTTCTTCAGCCATTTCTTACAAACGACCTCTCTGTGTGTTAGATCTAAATAAAATTGAGACAGCTGTCTGAAAGAGTAAAGCTTGTCTCATCTCCGTGGATGCAATCCACATTTGCAGATTTCCACCTGCGCACACACACAAAGCAGTAACTGGGATGGCTGCTCTTCTAACTATGTCAAAATTGCTGCCTCCTGCTTGCAATAGAGCAGGCTCTGGAATACGCATTACCAGAACATACGAAAGCAACAACAGCAAAGCTAGAAAGGACTAGTAAAGGGAAAAAAAAAGGGATAGGAAGTGTTAACTATTTCTATAAGCACAGTGAATCATAATGCATTTCCATATGTCACAAAGACATAGCTAAGCCCTTTTTCCAGCACAAACCTTGGGAAAGCAAACCTGCTGACTGTAATTAAAAAGCAGTTTTTGCAGTCAAGTTTGCTGAAATAGAAAACCAATGTACAACAGCCATGTTTCAAAGATTGCATCTTCAGGGTCCTATATAATGAGTGCAGCAGTTCCACTGGGCTTTGTGGAACACAGCAATGTCAAAGCCTTGACAGAGAGAAATTGATTGCAAGAAGCATATTCTTCCATTGCTGGAGGAATACAGAACGGTCCTCGCATGCAAGAGCACCATGAGCACAGAGCCAGCTACTGTGGGTCACTGAGCGCTGCTATGAGGAACAATATTCTAGCATTTCCATGAGGGGCTAGACAAAGATTATTCTGAATGCAAGGGAGCTTTCAAGGTGTATTTATTACAGAATTTGTTTCAGAGAAGTGAAGCGGTGACAAGTTTAACAAAGAAAGGTCATTCATATCCCTAAAGAGAAGTTAGTGATATGGACCAACCAGAGGCACTGGTCTTTGGTTTTTCCTCCTTCTCTCATGTCCATTTCTAAGGGAAGTCCAGAAGCCCAACACTTCGCTACTCTGAAGAGGTCACACCTGGCCCTATGTACATGGCTTACACCTCGTCAGGCCACACAGTCCCAACCTCCTCCTCTCCCACAGCAAGCTGAGTGGGAATCCATCAGAGCAGCTTGTTTTAGTATTGGAGCTTTCCAAAACCAAGCAACAGAAAGCTCTCAGTTTTCTATACCTGTTGCTGCAACTTATCCAACCCTTGCTGAGATCACAGTGCAGCAGAAATCAATACAGGACCATAGATATTTGCCACCCTGGTATAAAACCCGCCATGAGGGGGAAAAAAAAAAAATCACCAAACAGATACTGAACACAGAATAAGGGTGTAATTCCTGTTACAGTCAGACTCGGTCCCTCACTCTGAAGGTGTAATTCAGTATGACACATTCTAACCTAGCAGCCCTTTCTCTGACTATTTGCTTAGGACTTTACCTGTGGTCAGATGCTTGCAGCTCTGCTCTCCCATAGTACATCAAGGCTCCAGGGGTCCAGGTGTGCCTGACTTTAGTTTCAGCATTCAGATCACCGTCTAGAAGATTGAGCTCTCCAGCTATGAAGCACAAAACATGATTTAAAACTCACTCAAAGCTAGTTTTACTAACAGTTAAAAGTTTTAGAATGCACTTCACAGACCCTAATATTGGGAGGTGGGGTTTTTTTGTTCTCGTATATACCATTCAAAGAAGAACTTGTATCCTAAAAGATTTACAAGTTAGGGACTAGGAAAAAAAAATACAGAAAGGACAGGGAGTGCAACAGACAGCTGATCACTAGAATAAGACATCTGCAAAGTGGTTAACCTGAATGTCACCCAATCAATTACCTGTACAACCTGGGTTCACAGAGTCATACTAGTATTTTTCCTCCTGCCCCACTATTGAGCATAGAAACAGACACTGTACTTGCAAAATACACTGCAAATCTGAATAATACACAGGGACTAGAGAAATAATACACAAGAGATGGAAGAAAGCAAGCCCATGCAAATTCAACCTCCAAATACTTCTTTTGCAATGCATTAAGGTGACAGAAAGTGCTCCAGACATTATGCTATAGTGAGGTACTATATTGCTGTCAATAACAGGAAAGTTTTTAGGTCACTGTTTGGGCTAATGGATAACTCTATGTCTTTTCTGTGCAACTGAAAATGAGTTAATACAGAATATGGTGTTTTGCCTAATCACTTGCACTGGGGCTACAGTTTCTTCTCAGAAGGTAAATGGTCCTCTAGACTATAGCAGCAAAAAGAAGTAAGGCAAAAGAATTAGAGCTGAGAGGCAGAAGAGCCTTGCCACCAGCAGTAAAGGACAGGAACTCTGGCAGCAACCTAATTAGAAAAGCTTTGCAGGGCTGGGAAGGTGGGCGAACAGACAAGGGGTCAGTCATATATCCACATGAGCTAGCTGTGGGAGGCCTACAAGCTCTAAAGAAAGGAACCTGCCTCAGCTCTTGCAGACCAGCTAGATAGGTCCTACATTCTGTGTGTACTCCATCAAGTAAAGTCCTCCCAGAGGCAAGCCTTGCCATGCAAAATGAGGAATATGCATTGAAAATGCTGAAGGGTTTTCTTTCTCCTAAAATGAAAACAGCCAGCACAAGAGGGCTGTTTTAACTTCCTTATTATGTCTTATACAGTTTTTCTTTCCCAGATTACATCTCTAGCAATGCTTTAAGCTCCTCATTTTACTTTATTTTTCATTCCTGAAATAAGAGTGAATAACTCTGTATCACATTGACTTGTACTCTCTGACTGCCCTAGTTTTGCTTTGTAGTTTTTACACTTAGTGTACGCATGGTATGACTTGGATTCCAAGCAGTAGTTCCCAGCCATGTGAAAAATCACATCTGCAGGCACAAACCAGATTACTTCTACAGCGATTACACTTTTAGTATGAATTTGTTCAGATTTTATAAACGTTGGGAGATAGATGTACCTGCAGACTGAGAGAATGGTTATGAAAACTGTCCCTGGATATGCAAAGAAATACTTTTTATTTTGTAATTGTAACTTTTGAATACCAAGTGAAAACAGCCCTTCTGTTGTACTGGCCACTCATGATCTCAAAGTACTTTATAAGCACTAATTAACGAAATCTCCCTAATTCCAGAAACTAGCATAAATATTCCTAAGGCAGAAGAAATTACAGAAAAGTGCTTATACATCTACTGAGCACAACAGTTATAACAATCTAGCCATTATAACATGGGAACTTTATGTGGACTAATGATTCTGTTGAAAAGCAACAGAATAATTTCTAGATTGCTACAGCTGGATTGTTTTCAGTTCCTCAGCGAGCTCCCAGCACCTTTTCAATCTGTAGCATGAAGTCTTTGTTCACACGCTCAAGAAGAAAGGGCTCTCTAACTCTGCAAGTTATTCCAGTGAAGCCAAAAGAACATCTGCTTGAGTAAAGCCACTTGCAATTTAACTAAGCCTATGGGACACATCTAAAGACAGCTCTCAGCCCAGAACTCACTAACTCCTTTCCTCACCATTCACTAGATTAAATCCCTTTATGTGTGTTCTGGATGAAATCTAAAACAACTTTCAGATAAAGAAGGAGGAAAGATCCTACGCACCTGTTTTTTCAAAAGGCAGTTTCTTTCTCCACCAAAGCACTCTGTCAGTCCAAGCTGGGGTTCTGCACTTATCACTTGTATCATAAGCCTCTGAGCCAACGTCATATTTATATGTTGGTCCAAAATTAATAGTCCCTTCATGGAAGTCTTTAAAAATCTATGAAAAGAAATACCATCTCTTTGATTAAGTTACAGGTGAAGTAGGTGCCATTGTGACGTTATCAACTTCCTTGCAAATAAACAACATTCTGCTTTTTAACCAAATTACTACATTCACATACTACAAACAAGGGTCTGAAAATGCAACTTTTTCACTCTCTCAAGGAATTAGACCAAGCCAACATGCAAGTATTCAAGAAAATGAGACACACTGCCTTACTTTTCCACTGGATTTTTGCTGTTGTAGTTGATCAAATTCCAAAAGTGTCTTCCAATCTTGACGTTTGAGAAAATAAAAGACTTCTTCATATGTTAGATCAATGCGATAGTTAAAATCACCACACCAGAAGACATAGTCATGTGAGAACACGCTCCGCCCCTAGTTTAGAGGTACAGAATACTGTTAATGTTAAATCACATTCATGAAAACACCCTTTAAATGCACTGAAACTTACAACTCAGTCTTTCTGAATTACTAAATACTGGACCTACTTGCCACATTCTGTTTGTTAAAATCCATCTTGTGCTAAAGTGGAATGGTTCTTTCACAGTCTTTTGCATCCTGCTGAGCTGAATTTTGTAAACAAGAGTGTCAGACTCTGACCCTTGTTTCCTGAAGGTATGTCTAAGCTGGGACACCAGCTTTATATTCACAATTTGGCTATCATGAATATTAAAAATATATGTTTGTTTCCCTAACTCATTTTACACACATATATTTACATATTCCAAATATAACACAAAATGGGCTTCTGGCACCAAAGGACATTCAGCAACAAAGGTTCTGAGTAAGAACAAGCTCCAAATTTGATCTTATGTGCACGTCATAGTTTTGTAAATGTATTGAAATAAAACATGAATGAAAATTCACTCCAATTCTAAGTTTAACATCCTATCCTCTAACCAGTCTTTTTTTTTTTTTTGGTTTCCCCAGTTAAGCTATAAACCTCTAAAACCCAGAGATACATAAAGGAAATGTTCCAGAGCTGTGGCTCTCACAGCACTAGAGGGCACTCTTTATATGCATTATACACACAAGGTACATTTAGCTATTGTAAATGTAAAGGACATAAAATAGTTAATGCGGTATTAGAAGAAAAAACTACCATAAGCACAACTTTATGGCCATTTGGAACAGATATTCTATGCAGGACGTTCAGACTGTCAGTATTAGTTCTTACATAAAACAACTGATTGAGATGCTGTATGTGCCAAGCCTCTAAACCTTGCAAACAGGGAGTTAAAGTTTTATGCTTTG
The DNA here is from genome assembly GCF_035582795.1 of Mycteria americana. Taxonomy (NCBI): domain Eukaryota; kingdom Metazoa; phylum Chordata; class Aves; order Ciconiiformes; family Ciconiidae; genus Mycteria; species Mycteria americana. The sequence goes on from NC_134367.1 coordinate 69,234,703, forward strand.
CAACCTAAATGCCATTTTTTGCTGACTAACCAGAATACACAAACTGATCCATTCCCTCCCTGGTTTAGGACCTCTCCAGAGAGATCTAAGAAAGAAAGCATGTGGAAATTAAAGCAACCAACATTAAGGGAAGCAAAGAAGCACTGCTACAAATCCCATGGGTTATCTACTGGCCTGAGGAGACAAGTGTGAAATAAAACACTAGGGTGATTGATTTGACATGATTTAGGGGAAAAGTTATTCATACAGACCAATAGTGCCTAGTTGCCACACTCTGAGAAAAGCCAGCAGTTCCTTGACAGTGACACATTCATGAGAGCAAAATGAAGGGAACAGAAAGTACCGTATCAGTGACCAAGAACTGATATATCATACCTGAGCAGGAGCAGCTAAAGCACTGATGTACTGAGTAACACAGGTCTTTTAGGAACCCTTACTAACTAGTGCCAGCAAGAGCTATCAATATCATGCTCTCCAGCTCTAACACCAGTCACCTAGATCTTATCCATGAGGCCTTACAGATTTGTCAGTTAAGTTGCACTGTTCTGGAAGATCGACTGGAAAACTGTTCAAAGGCGAGGACTTTTCAAGCACTGCAGCAACTATATTTTTTGAAAGGCGTAGAACTTTTGTAAAGCAAGTGCTATATTAGGTGGCGTCTGGTCTCCTGTGAAACATGCTTCCTTTTTTTTTTTTTCTTTACCATTTTCTTTCATGCCCATTCTCCATGGCATTGAGATGACTTCTTTGATGACCTGTCATCAGACAGCTTGAGACCAGCTTTCATAATGTAAAGATACAGCCTTTATCTCCAATGTTTTTAGCATACATACCCCTATACTTACCATTGGGAAGCTGAGTTTCTGTGTGATTTCTTTATAATCTTCATTCCTCTCTTTCACCTGAGTCTGCCCAGCAGTTAAGTGACTGCATATAAAGCAGAAACTGGTACTATAGAACTGAAAACGAATGCTCACTGCCCCTTTATTTCCAGCTTTTCCTCCCATTCCTGTCTTCACAGTGTCTATTGCTACATCCCTATATTTAAAAAAAAAAAAAAAAGAAAGAGAAGAGAGTAAAGGGCTGCAGGGACAAACATTCAATTAACTTTGACTGCAACATAAAGGAAAAGCCAGTTTACAATGCCATGTCTTCTCCTCTCCAGAAAGCTTGCTGCTTTTAGGCACATCTTTTAGTTTCTTGATCATGTTCATGTACTTACGTTTCAAATTAAGTATAATACAATAGTATAGAAATAAAACTATTTGAAATTATTTTCCTCCTCTTCTTTTCCCTTCCAAACAGACCAGCAAGACATTATTTCTGAAATATTGGGAATTTCTACAGAATATACCTTTCAAGTTTACCTCTACCAAGATCTTTAAAATAGTGACAATAACTACATTTACTATTATGTTTCCTTTTACTTTTGAACATATGGGAATCTGTTTTTCAGACAGTTAACAATTTAATTAGTGTTACTATGCGTTGAAACCCAACTTTGCAGTTGGTACTGGATTTTTCAATCAATTAAAGAGCAAGAGATCATAACCCATAATTTGTTAAATCAGATGCAATAAAAATCAGTGATTATTAGACACAACTATTTATACCTAACTCCTAAAATGAGTTCTGTACTGATGACAAATTGCTTAGGTCCTCCATGTTGTTAATTACATACTATTTCAATGTCATGATTAGCATACACTTTACTACAGAAAGATGACTTGCTTGGCAAAGCAGACCACCTGCTCACAGGATAATTTCTCCCAGATAGCCATTCTACTCTGAGAATAAAGCATGCCTGTCTGATCAGATAAATAAATTATGAGATCATTGTTGTAACCAACCCCAGCACCATGCATGTCTTTCCCAGTGAGAAAATTTTACTTTCTAGATACACGTCAAGTAGATCTGGACTAGAATATTACTGGCTTTAAGCAAGGGGCAGGGGGAAAACCACTAAGTCTTATTTGAGTTATTGTCAAGCATTCATGATCTCAATGACGCAAGACGTTACAGGCTCTCTTTTTCCCCTCCTCTTCATTTTCCTCTCTCTTCCCTGCCCCCCATCTTTTCTATCTTTTTCCCCTCTTTATTTTCCTCTCTTTTCCTGACTGCAGAAAACCTCCAGAAAAGACACCCTCAGGGAGGCAAAAGGGGACCATCAATGTTTTCTATGAAAAGATGGGTTTTCATGTGCTCCGAAAAAAGCACATGTTCAGTCTTTTCACTCTAAGGAGTTCTCCCATCCTGCTGCCTGTCTACCCAACTGCTGACTGATATTTATCTGACTTGCATTCATGGCAAAGGTTATGTTGAGATAACCCCCCATACATTCAACTGCTTGTATTTCATCAATCCTTTCACTGCTGTATAAGCTTCAGCTATTCTCTCATTTTATTTCTCTATTCTCTAACTTCTGTCCTAATGTCTTCAATCTCTATAAGCACAGAAGCCTTTTTTTGCACTTCTGATCATTTTTGTTTTCCTTTTCTAGACATGGGAAAAACTACACAAGCATACAGGTTAGGTTTGATTACGCTCACATAACACGTAGCAGCACATCAGCATTAAATGATGAAACTTGGTCACTAAAATCAAACTCTTCCCTTTTTCTCTTGAGTCACAAAGGGTTATTTCCAATTCCTAGCAGTTTGACAGCTGCAACAGAGCCACTGTGCTGTTCTGCTTCTGATCTCCATTTAAACCATGCATTTCCTGCTGGATTACTCAAATTTCTTGTAAGCCAGGTGAAAAGTCAAAAACTGACAGAAACACTTCTCTTCTGGATTGCTTTGTTCCACCAAAAATATGTAAGTTTTTTAGGCAGCAATGCAAGACCATCAGGGTTACCTGGATTGCATTACTCTGCCTAGCCTAGAGCATTTGATGTTGCAGAAGCTCTGCACTCATCTTCTCAGTAGATATGAGACCAGAGGGAAGAAAGAGGCAGCTTTTGATATTTTAACCACAAACTGCAGTAGCCAATCAGTGCCCATAACTGTAGAAGGCACTGTTTGGATCACTCTAGGCTTTAAGGACAGAGAGATGCCCAAAGATAGTTTGGGCTAATTACTCATTTCCTACCCATTCACACTTAGCCTGCATAATTCTTGCTCATGGCAAAGGCATTTTAATGCAGAAATCCATGTGGCTTGGTACTCTTATCTTTCCTCTTTAATAAAAGTTAGAATCTTCTAGGGGCAAGAGGAGTTTGGTCAGTCTCCAGGGACATCCGTGCTAGTAAGCTGAGGACACACAGCTCTGCGCCTTCCTGACTAGGCACAGAGTTCTGGTTCTTGTGACATCTAGGAAAGACAAACACTTAATGTGCCCTTATAGCTCTCAAGTCTATAATATGTCAGGGGCAAAATTAGCTCTCTTTCCCCCACCTCCCTTTCTACCTTTTCCACCATTCTTTTCAGGCCTGGAACCAGCCCTTTTTCCATATGGAAACACTAAGGAGAGGGTTAGAAAGTAAAACCTGCCCTTTGGGCAGAGGCAGCCACTTGCGTTCACTTGGTGCTCCAAATACTAGCTCAGGTCATTCCTTTTCCAGAAAGACAGCACCCAAACAAGGTGCTACATCCTGACTGCCCACCTGGAGCAAACCTGGCTTCTCAGCTGAACTGGAGGAAGATATTGGGGCTACCTGGCCTTTGCACTAGCCAGGAGGATGGACTCCAGACTATTGCTGCCTGGAAACATGTCTCTCTCCCACACTGAGCAGAGACCAGAATCCAGGTTTGCATAATTCCCACCAAGCTGAAAAATCACTCCCACCCTCTCTCGCCACACTCCAACAGCAGGATGTTACTGAAGACACAGGTTGGGGTTTTTTTTGTTTTGTTTTTGTGGGTTTTTTTTACCTGATGAAGGGGACATGATAGGGTCGTACAAAGATGAAAAGACAAACGCCAACAAGCTGTGCTGATGTCAGCTGAATGTAGCGATGAGTCCTGGAAATAGCTTTTTGAAGCTGCTCTCCCCACATTTTTCTATTCGTTGTACTGGAACAAGCATAAAATCATTTAATGGAATCAAACCACATACAGTCAATAAAATGAGCAGATTAACCGTGCCTTAGGTTTACAGACATCCATTAGGCTATACACATGCTGGCTCCAGAACTGGAAGTGCTGTAGGATGCATGGCAGAGAGAGATAATACCTCCTTGTGAGCCAGCCCAGAGTCAGCAGGGTCAGTGAGCCCAGGCACAGCGCACAAATACAGTTATCCTGCTTCTAGACATGAGAGGGATTTTGCCTGCTATGCTTAGAAAGATCCATGCTTACATGACGTTTGATATCCCCATTCACTGGGGGTAACTGGAAGCTGATTGTAGTAATCATAACCATAAAAACAAAAATCCACATCAATCTCATGACTTCTAAGATTTCTTGTGCTCACAGTGAAGAGATCTTCTCTGGATCTTCTCTGACTGGGAGATAAATGGTTACCCACAGCTGTTGGATGCTCTTAGCTGAAGGTTTGTGGGTGGGTGCATATACCTTCGCTTCTGCAGAACTAGCGTTTTCTTATCTCCAAAGTCAACTGATACATACAGATATACCACCAGCCCAGCAGCCATGCCAAGCACAGCTTTAACTTCTCATTCCCAAAACAGACAACTAACCGGTCAGCATAATGAATCAGCATGGGAAACATTATCTTCAGGGTTCCATCCCTATTCCTCCTTCAGATTCAAAAGGACCAGTATACACCACAGCCTACTGTACATGCTGACAGCCCAAGCTCAGGGCTTTGCCTTTAACTCCTTCTCTAGTCATAATTTTCACAAATACAATTAGCCACAGAGACATTTCATTCATTTTAGAATTCCCACATGAATGTCAATTATGTTTGTAGTCACTGAGCACATTTTTCCAACATCAGACAGGGGTTTAAGGACAAGCGTTAAATCAATGTCAACCATCAGAATCCTCTGCCAACACAAAGACTTAAGAGACTTAGAAAACACAGTGTATTCTACTGTACAGAAGTTCACAGAGAAACAGCACTTTCAACACTGTCCCAGTGCCATTTGTTAATGGCAAACATATTTCCAGCTATGATTACAAGCAACAGAGTTGGAAGGACGTATTCTATACACCTGACCATACAAAGCACAACTCCGGAGGCTTTTGTTTGGCTGGTTCCTTTGGGGGAAGAGTGTGCTCTTTTCTGGTGGTTTTTTTGTTTTTGAGGTTTGGGGTTTTTTTGTTATTTTGGGGTTTTTTTAACCTACCTGGCATTCACAATATTCCCTGCACTTAATTCAACCATCTCTTCAAATCCCACTGCAAATATGTCAGGAGGGCAGTTCTCATCATCTGCTGGCAAGAGGAAAAAGTCATACAAGAGTTACTATTTTGTTGTTTCTTCTAACGACTTGTTTTCTAATTTCTGTCAGAGATCATTCCTGTAGTTCTATCTTGTGTATCCCCTGCCAAGCTATACATATTCATAGCTCCTTTAATCTAATCTCACAAAACAACCCCTGCAGTTCCTCTGAAATTTCTTCCTGCTTTTCTCCCACCAGTTGGTCTCCATCTCTCTTGCAGGAAGCAGTTCAGAACAGAGCATTATATTGTAGCAATGTTAAGATGAGAAAATATTCAATGTTCTCTCTCCCTCACCCCGCTCATCACTGAAGCCACAACATCTCACTACCCACCACCTTTCACCCACTTGTCATTTTACCCAACATGCTTTTCCTTTTCTTTTTTGACACTAATTACTATGTAACTGAACTTACTGTCCACACACCAGTATGTCCCTTCCTTCTCAATGCCTTTAGTAAATTTATCTACTCATTTAAGGAAGCCTTTGAAGTTTCTTCCTATCTTCCTTCTTCCGAGCCTAACTTAAGGTTAGGTTAGGTCACTCTAGAGCACAGTGATTCTCCCTTCCCTGCCCAGGCCTGTGGATACCTGGTAAAACACCAAAGATCCAGTGCTCTCATATAATAGCGTGAAGCACATCTCTTGACTCATCAGGTCTGTCCATTGCATAAAGGGATTTTATTTTTTTTTTTAAACTGTCATACGACCAAGGTAACAGTAACTTAATTCAACATGAAGACCTAAATAGTAGACAACCATAGGAACCTAAATCAGACCTGCCTCAGAAAATAAGAATGGAAAGAAAAGTAAAATATGCAGTAACTCTCTGTAGACACAAGGGTGAAACTAGCACACGACAGCTAGCCTCCTTTACTGGCTTAACACGACAAGTGCTGTCATATGTGTATTTCCCATTAATAATTTTGGACATTTGTCTTTGAACACTTACCCATTGGTGTAGGCACTGCACTGACATTACCACAAACATGGACATTTGCATGGTCATACGCTAGCTCTGCCCATTCACATAACTCAGCTCCCTTCCAGAAGCTACTTAGACCTATCACATTATGGCTGCCTGTACCATTTAGTCCTGCTCCTCCAGTTCTCTCAGGGGAAGGCCTGGCAAGGCTAGCACATGACAGGCTCTCAACGAATTTTGGTATCATGGGCATAGTCATGTGCTAACATATCTAAACTGTTTCTGAAACAGACTGGACCAAACACCCACCCAAGCTGCTCAGAGTACAGTTGTCTGCACCTAATCACATATTCATACACTCAAGCATTAAGGGTTCAAACGACACAACTCGTGTAAGCAACCAAGGATTTGAGGAATTAATTCCTGAGCTTGAAGGTTAGCCACAGGAATATCCCTGTGATGCCTGCAGGAAGCTAAATGTTCCACTGTAACAATAAAAGCACAGGTTTTGCAATAGTTTTGAAACCACTCAATTTTTAAGTGACAGAACATTCACTTTTCATTTGCCTTAATAAAATCTGTAAATCAATTACAATACCTGACTTTGTTCTGCAAGCAAGAAATTCAGCAGCCAATTTAAGCAAGCCACAAGCACAAGAGCTTTCTATACTGCTAAAGAAAGGAAATTGCCTTCAACAAATGTAATAATATAACTCTTTTTGTCTGAAGGTTTTGATAGTAACATTTCCAGACAATCTCAGAGTCCAGATTGTACAGATAAGTATAGCTCCAGATAAAGACCAAGGAGACATTCTGAGGGCACCTAAGCATGTAGCTCCCACTCACAATGAAGAACAAAGGATAGAGATATTGAAGAAGAAAACAAAATATGGGATGCAGAATAGGCAGATACACCCCATGATGGCATGAAAGGGACCTCTGAATTCTGACCTGCTGAAGGTTTAAAGCAGAGTCACCTGGCACAGACTCATGAGTTGCTCTGACTGTCAGGAGCCCTTCACACGCACTGTTCCGCTGCTGAGGGGAGGCAGCACAAGTCTACGTGGGGCTGAATACACCCCTGAGAATTGACAGAAAGTTCCCTCCAAGATGCACTGCCTTTGAAAGGAGCAGCTGTGTCCTAACTCGCTAACCCTAGAGATGCCAGCAGATATTGCTTACACATTTGGACTGTGAAGTCTTACCCTGAAATTCAGAAACTCCAGAGAGCTTGGGGGAATCCAGCAGCCAGTCCGTCAGCTCGCTGGTACCAAGGATGTTGCTTCGAAACTGCTTCCCTCCATTCACGTTCCAGGTCCCCGTGGCAACACGAACACGCCTGAAGCTTGTGAATTCAAACTGACGCTCTGACATGGCCTTCAAAATACTTGGAGTTACTGACGGAAGAGGGGAGACAGAAAGAGGGTGTGTAAAAGAAGAACGTGCTGTAAAAGGACAGAAAGCATGCAGACAGCAGCAACACGGTCACTGTGAAATAATGACATTACCCTAGCAGCAACAACACGAAAGCTAAGGACCAACTCCAATGGCAATGGTAATAACTACAAGATAACTGGGGTTGACGTCAGCAATTTCTCTTCCAGAAACCAGGTACCCTTTGAAAGCTTGTGAAGGGCTGGTCACTCACTTTCAGCATATGTTTTCCTGCACTTCTTCAAGTAATAAGCAAACAAATTCTTTTTCCTCCCTTAATCTTTTCAGTTTAGCCTACAGCGATCAAGCATGTCACAAGTTATGACTTAAATTGAAGCCCTAAGAAGTTCAGAGTGTGGGGAGAAAGGCAGAGAGCAGCACAGAGTCTCACGTCAGTCCAAAACTAGCACTGTTGTGGCTCTCTAGGCTGGTCAGAACTCCTCACAGGAAAGAGTTATATTCATTTATTTTTGATGAGTATAGAAAATTAGCAGTGTGCTTTTTTTGTGCGAGCACCTGAGGTAACCTTAGTCTTTAACTACCTGATTTGCACTGGCAGTCAGGCATAGAGAAGCTATCTGTATTTTCCTTGTGGTTCGCATCAGGAAACAGCCCCACGATTGAAGTGGCGCTGAATAGTTCACATCTATCCTATTAAAATCCAGTAGTTCTCTGGAGCAAACTGACCACCTGATACTGCTTGTGGGTGCCAATTATCCTATATTTTGCACACAAGTATCTTCTCAGAGAGAGCTAAGTTGGTTTACTCTAGATGGGTGCAAACAAATGTGTATACGTTGCGGTCTATCAGGGCCTGGAGTAAAGCAGGGAATGAACCAACATAACAACATAAATGTGCCTTTAAAGATCCAAATGGCTAAAAGCATGCACAAACTGCAGGCCAAAAATAAGGAGATAAAAAATCTGAGCTCAAGAGATTTCCTCAAGACAAACTCAGACAGGACCAGACTGGGAATATAGCCCTAAAATCTTTCCCTCTGGTCCAACTCCTCTAAACTGTCAGAGAAGATCATCATCAAACAGCAGACAAACATGCTCAGAAGTCCAAAACAAAATATGAGAAATAAGCACAATGGAATTAAAACACACCGAGTTGTGCTATGGTCACTTGAAAGCAGTGTTTTAAACAATAGATTTGTGCAAAAAGTAGCTTATTTATTGATTTTTTCAAAAGGGTGCAATTGGTTGTATCACACAGCTAAAAACAGACACAAAAGAAAAGCAAAGGATTTACACTGGCCTTACCCAGCAGTGCAGTGTGATCCATGAGCATCTTGCCTTTGTCTGCATATTCCTCACTGAAGAAGTCACCCATGAGCAGCAAGTTGATGGCTTCCTGCTTCACCGCATCAAAAAAATTTGACTGAATGGTGCGAGAGACAGAGCGGGCGCCATCCTTGAGTTTCCCAACCTACATCAGACAGGAATCATCAGTGCAAGTGACACTGAAGAGTAAATTGGACATCTTTCTTTACTTGTGAGTAAACAGTTTTGCCATTTCTCTTTACCTTGTGCTTCCCCTCGAGGGCACGACTGCCAGTAAATACTCTGCTCAGATTATGACCATTGAGAGTCCACATTGCTTTGTAGGATTCCACAAAGCGCTCAATTATAGATTTAGAGTTCAATCCAAGGCTCTCTAACTGAGCAAGCAGGATCTGGATTAGGTGCAGAAGGAGAAAAAACAACAACGTTGTTCTTAAATGTGTTTTTGCTTTTTATCCTCACTTTAAGTATTCCGGCCAGCACCATTCTGTATCATAGAGCTGGCAAGACAGACTTGTATCACTGAGGCTTATGCCCTCTTTCCTGTCTTCCCCATTGAACAGACAATGTACACAGTACAGGCATCCACAAAAGGTCCTCTGACAAACTCACCTCCAGTGCAATGAAGGACTGTACACTATTAGTACGATCCAGGCAGTCCAAACAATTCATTCGAAAAGTACCTGTCTGCAGACTTTGGTAACCAAACACAAGAGGAGGGAGGAAAAAAAAGGTATATTTTAAAATAACATCTAATCATGAGCTGATTGAACAAGATCATCAAATGTTCAGCCTGAACATACCCACCCACATTTTGACAGTGCAAGCACATTGTGCACAATGTATCCATTAACATGTCTAATTACTTGACTACCTCTGCAAAACTGTATTAGCAAATCCATGCACTGGTAATTTTCCAGGTTTCAAACAGTGGAGATGCAGTTAAGCCAAATAATCTATTTAGCACCAAGACTACACTTTGTCTCAAAATTGTATTTCAAGATGGTCATTTATGCTCATGGTCCAAACATGGCAAGCAACCTGGGAAGGCCAGGACAGGTGGTGCCTGGCTATGCTGGGACAGGGGGACAGGGACACTCACCGTGGACTTACATTCTCGCCCTTTGTGAAGATTCCAAAGTCTTCCCAGTGCAACTTCAGCTGAGGCCTCAGCAAATTTTCCAGTTTCTCAGTTTTCCCACCTTTTGCAAATTGGTGGTAGTCAAAGTTTATCATGGGAGTGTCTGCTGCATGGGAAGAGGCCCATAGCAGTTTCTGTTTAGACAGAGAATGAAGGAAAACAAATCCTGCTCAAGCCACAGTGTAAGGATCGGTACCAGCATGCTTTTATCATTACTATACTTTGACTGTTTATCACATTTTCAATATTGAGAAGTTCATATGGATTTTGAAAGGCCAGACATGAAAAAAGCAACTGAAGTTCCTATTTGTTTTCTTTCCAAACGTAAACTGGATAGTTAGACCCCAATTTTTCTGCAGGGGACCTCAAACTGTAACTGCAAAGTATGCCTCAGAATTGCTGCTGTCTGTACCTTAGCTAGTGGCAGCCCTGCAGCTGCAGGCTGCTACCTCTGTGCGTGAGGGTGTACAGCAACAGTGATGCTCTGGGCAGGCTCAGGACCGGGACCCTGATGGGAAGGGTGTCCAGAGCTGCTTAAAGGTACAGGAGCGTAACAGCGCATGGGTATATTTTTTAACCATTCCTGAAGTGCCAAGACATGGGAAAATATGGCCCTAAATTTAGGTAGAGGATGCGTGGGTAGGAAGTAAGAAAGAAATGTCCCAGGAAACATATTATGAAATGTTTGTGGTAAATCACAGAAGTGAAAGAGGAGGCACAAATAGCCTCATTATTTCATCTCCAATTTCCATGACCTCACATGCGTTTCCGTAATCACCACAAATTTCATTAAGGTATCTGTAATAGATATGACAATAATACATCCTGCTCTCTATGACAAAGCCAGAGAGAACTGTTATATTAACTCTAACTACGCAAGCCTTTGTCTATTCCCTTTCCTCCTGCACATTCTCATCTCAAGAGATGGATACTTTACTCCACTTGGATTGCGACACAAACGGAACAAAACAATTCTGGTATTACAATAAAAGTGTACATGCAGCAGTTACACCAGTATAATTGTATGAAGTAAGCCATTAAGCCTTCCCCACAGAAACAAATTTAAAGGTGTTGCATGGTGTTTGGAGAGAGACATGCAAAATACATTTCACTACACTGTTACAAAAGCCAAAACACCTGGTATCTGCTTCTCTGTTGTCCACACCTCAACTTGCCTTTACAGCTGCTGGCAGTAGTAATGCACTTGAGGATGATATTTACCCACTGCCTCAGCGTACATCATTGTCAGAGTATTTGTAACTCTACACTACAGCATTGCTTTTACTGTAAACATAATCAAATCTGTTAGAGGGGATGCTTATGAGAGGAACACCATTACTGGGAACAGTATTGATTTTTGGGCTGGTAACAGCTGATTCAGGTAACAGATGAAGGTAAGTTGGTCATTTACAATTTTTCATTTGTTCGTGTTGCATAAACGAATGGTAGCGGTGACATTCTGATCAAGGAAACCCAGCAGCAGTAATTACAAGGATATTTTGAACAAACTCTGATAAGAATTACTAAAATTGCAGCAAGAGCTGGGAGAACAGGAAGGAATCCAAGCAAAGGAAGATGGAGAAGCAAAGAAATAAACTAATGACAGAAAAGGAGAAAAGTTTTCATTCCTAACCATTTCCCTATGAATTACTTTCTTTTTAATTCAAGCTCATTAAAATCAAAGTAAAAATTAACTATATATTCTCTCCAAACATCCATTTATTAAAGCACAAAGGTAAAGAAAAGACCAAGAGGTGGTTGTTTTGAATGGGTACAAAACTTCAGTTTCCAGTGCTGTCAGTCTAAATTCTTTCAGCTCACAGACTGCTTTCATAATGTATTTATTTTTGAACATCAATAAAGTTTAACAATTAAACCAGATCTTTATTTCAAATAAATGAATGAATGCAAGGTCTTTATTCTAGAGATGCCCTGTTTCTGACTTAATCTCCGTTTGTACGATACTGGCCAGAACACTGTCTTCAAGAATGCGAGTGTTTGATAAAATATCAGTATTAAACTAACAGGAAAAATCAGACTTGTAACCTCATAAGTTATTAGAGCATTTTGCAAGTGATCATCTCTTACCCTTAAATTTCAATGTTTTTGCAAAATAAACTATAAAAACTATTTTAAAGATAGGGAAATCAAGAGATTATAGAGGCTTATCTGTGTCATGCAGAAATTCAGTAAGAAGCTGAAAACAGAAGCTAGGACCAGACTTCGCTTCTGTACCTTCCTCGTTGCCTTGCAAGCTTGAGTCATAATCATTTTCTTTGGCCATACTCTGTACAGGGGAAGACTTTCACTTTGTCACTTTCCACTGGGAAAGGGGGGGGGGGGGGGGGGGGGGGAATCTTTGCTTTTACCTTAAAAGCTCTGTTGAGCACCTCCTCCCCTCCTCTGCTTCCCAACAGGTTAACGATCACTTGTTTTCCATACTGCTCTTTCAGAAGCATCATATGCCTACAGCAAAAGCAACCATAATAAGTGCTAAACAAAACCATATTACGTTGCATACCTTTTTCAAAATACAGAAGTAGAGACCACTGGTTGTTCCATCCAGCAGAAAGTTTCAGCCACGGCAGCTACAGACATTTTCCTCAGTTTCCTTGCAATCAATTATTAAATAGTACAAATGGCAAAAGTACGCAATTAATGGACACAGTATTTTGTACTGAACTTAAAGAAAGCAGCATGTTAGGAAACAGGCCCCAGATCTTTTATGTCACTGTTAGCTTTGGTATTGCCCTTTGTATGCTCCCACCTCTTGGCTGTCAGCCTGGGAACTACATACGAAAGACAAGAAGAGAGGAAAACATAGTACACTTCAACAGGAATTGCCCAGCATCTTGCAGTGCTGAGCCTACAAAGAGTCAGCCGCAGCAATGGGGCTAGGACTCCTGTGCCAAGGTCAGAAAGACACAAACACACATCATAGGTGACAGGGTTCAAACATCTCTGAGCTACCGCAACACTGAGACATTCACTCTCAACTTAATTAAATTAAGCAGGAGGGTTAGTAATCATAAAGAACTGTGCTGGATCAGACCAAAGGTCCTTTTAGCCAAGTGGCCTGGCCCAGATTCTCCAGAAAAAAAACCACAAAATAGGACAAGTATAAAGTGGGGGGTTTTTTGGCATATATCCCCAACCTCTCAAAGCCTGACATTTAGGGACTCTCAAGTCAAGAGCTTTTAGCCAGATGCAGAGGCACCCATTCTCCCCCCAATACATTTTTTTCAAGTTGGCATGTGTGTGCTACATGAGCTGTGCTGGCTCATCAAGAAACAATTAGATCTTAAAGCCATCTTCCACCATGTACTAACAACATTGTAGTAGTACTTAAGAGTAAGCTGGATAGAAATAGACAAGAAAAACAAAATAAACACTCACACAAATGAAAAGCTATTACATGCTGCAAAGCGACACGCAATGGCAAAGCATCAGAAAAACAGCAAGCACACATCTTCTGGCATGCACCTTTAAGTCCTATAACCAGAAATAACCCACGCACAAAACCACAGAAGGGAAGAAAACAAATAAAAAGTTATCAGCATGGCCTTCAAGAAACATGGCTGAATATATTTTCTGATGCTATTTATGTTCCTGATTCTGCAACCAGTTCTCTGTACGCCAACTCTTCCCATACATTTGCACCCCTCTGATGCCAGCATCAAGATCCTACTTCTCCGCCAATGTTGCTTCCTTACAACAAAACTGCTGAAGTTAAGGTCACCTGCTTGAGTACTGTAAGCAGAGCTCCCCGAGGATTTCTCAGGGAGAAGGGATGAAAAAGATCCACTAACAAGATTACCATTTGCTTCTCACAGTGCCTTCTCAACACATTAATCTACCAGATGGGAAAATGAAACAGGCTAAATCCACTCCAACACTCTCAGAAAAGCTGTAGCAGGTTGTTAAGTTTCAATGTCTTCTTCCATATAAGCAGTTACTTACTCCTTGCCCATTTTCAAAGGACTATCTTTTGCAGATCTGTAAGCAGAGAGATCCCTAACTTCATCTAACCTAAAGGCTTTACTGTGCACAAGGGAAAGAAAGAATATGCAAGTAGATCCTCATGTTCGTGTTTCTTACAAGAAAGCTATTCACCAGTTGCATCACGGTCAGAAAGAAAAGATTCTCTGAGCTAAATGGTCTTATAGGGTTGTTCCTTGCTGAGGTACTCTCAATTTCTTGGGCAGCACAAAAGGATGCTGAGTAAGTTATTGTTTTCTTCTTATATAAATTATATCTGCTGTGGAAGGCAAACCTCTAAGATGGAGCTTCAGGGACACTGGCAGGGCAAGTTATCATGGCACCAGATGACCACAAGACCACAGGTCTCAAAGGCATTTGAATTCGGTAGGATTTAAGAGCCTTAAAAAGCTTGGAGAATGTAGGCTAAGACCCTTCGGAGCAGGGACTGCTATGGTGCATACTCCCTTTAGATTCTAATCCTTGTTTGGGGTCTTCAGCACTGCAAAACTATTAACAGTCAGTAATGTCATGTTTGCTAACAGCTGCAGTAAATGAAATCAAGGAATTAACAGGCCTTACCCAAAATTAATATAAACTCCGATTTGCCAAAACCAAAGCAAAATAGAAATTAATCACATGACCTGGCACTTAGAAGTTGAAAATTTCCCACAGGCCAAATCCTTCCTGTCCTTTTCAGGCAATGTTCCCACTGACATCCATGGGAGTTTGCCCTTAAAGGATAGCACTTCATAGTCAGTAATTCAAAGGAATCAAGCTAATGTATGGCTTTTTTTACAGTTTCCAGCCGACAAACAGAGTATTAATGGTTTAAAAAGGTTTAGAAGCCAGTCTTTGGGTAAAGTAGAAAAGCATCAGCATGACAGCATCATATAATATGATCATAGAATAAGACACTTATTTCTGTATAGCAGTAAAACAATGAGGAGAAAAACAAATCGATATTGGAGAGGAAGCAGTATTTACTTTTTAATTACCTGAGTTACAGTGGTAAAGAACATATGTTCTGTGTACCTTAAGAGTAAATTCACATTTGTTGGCTCACAAAGGGTTACACAGACCTTCCTTTTGCATACCACTCAGTATTTCTTAGCTTTTACAGAAACAAGCCAGGAGACCAAATTAATTCAATTACCGTTGAAAACAGAAAGGAAAATGCACAAAAATAAGTGAATAAATAAAGTAAACCCACTTAATAATCCCACAACACCTGGGGGATTGGCAACATCATCTGAGAGATGTTTTACATCTCTTAGGATTTACTAGGAAGGCATAAAGTTGTGGAATCTTGGTTAAATGCCAGGCTGCTGTGTTATTGCCGAAGAGGAATGAAGCTTACCTGTCAAAGGCAGGAGCGTTAGCTTCCAGACCTCTGTTAAGCCTTAGATGATGAGAACCCACCTAAAATAAAATATAGGAAAGAGAAGAAAGAGAGAAATAACTTCTTAAATTGCTAGAGTCCTAAATCACTAGATGTCTCCCTTCTTCCTTCAGAGAAAAACATCTCTCTGACAGCACCAGACACCTCTAACAGACTCCACACACCCACACACATAATATCCTTAATACAAAAGCCACAGCTTTTATTAGACAACAACATTTACAACTACAAGTGCAAACATGATTATCATTAAGCAAAGGGATACCGACACATCTTTTTATGGCCAAAAAAATCACATCCCTTCGCCAGCTTCCTCTAGCAAATATCCCACATCACCTCACACGAGCATGCTGTGTGCCCAGCATTCTTCCTGCCCTTCCCTCGGCAGAAAAGGCTACAGTTATGCCAGTTCCATGGGTTGTGTGTCCTGAGTTCTTTCATCTTTCATTATTTACAGAAGCTAAAAAGCATCAGAACAGTCCTTTGAAAATACGAAGGATGAAATCCTGTGCCATCTATCTAATAGGACTTTTAATATGGATGTCAACAAGAGTAGCCTCAAGCTCCTTTTGAATGCTAGCTACTGTTATTACAGTATGCAGAGGGCTTCTTTCCTCTCCAAAACCTACACTGCTAATTATTTATAGGATCATGCATTGTTTCCTGTACTTCATCATCTTCCTTTGTTTTTCATGAGGTTGGTTTCTGCAATTCTTTCTAACACCAGTGCCAGCACACTCACATTCAAGGAATAAGAGTTACAAGTATTCACCAACATAAATGAAAACTGCATAACCTAATCCAGATTAGGCAAAAAAGCAGACTGTGTCCCTACTAAAAAGTTGAAAATTCTGTTTAACTAGATGTGCTACCCACTACCCAAAAATACTTGGAGAAAAGCTCTAAGGCTTCATAACATACAGAACAAGAGTGCTGGATACAGCTACACCATGGGCAGGCCGTGTGCACAACCATACAGGCAGACCTGCTTTATAAAAAGAAGCAAGTATTGCACTGGATGGTGCTAACAGACAACAACAGAGAACCTTTAGTCATCTTCCTTTTGGGCTAAATTCAGTAGTTCTGAATGGCACCTAGGTGCTAGATTTAGTGACAAAAAGTATCAAATAATCTTTAAAGAATCTAAAAAACCAGTTATATTACATATTCTCTCTACTAACATATATGCATATATGTGCACACTCATGCCAACTACTTATCCCTCTGTTCAGAGAATGCAAAGAGTGCTAGGATGATTCTTATTTGAGCTTGTAACTGTACATAAACTGTAAGTCACAGACCATATGTAACCTGCTAGGCTTGATGCAATTATATCCTGATGAAACCCTACATCTCTGCCTTGCAGAAGATCAGATTAGATCATCATCACCCTTTTGACTGAAATCTAGCGAACACACCATCCAGACATTATACTTTGTTTCAAGGTAACGTGCTCCTATAGAGCTCCTGGTATCCCTAGATACTCCAGTTTTATTGTGGAGGTCAATATTATCAAGCCAACCACACCTTTCAGAAGGAAAGGTTATTCCAAATCAAATCGAAAATGTTATAAAGATATTGCTGTAAGCGTCAGCTTAGGACACTAGGACATGGTCCCTTACAAATGTGTAACAGGCACATGTAACACATGTAAATGTTAAACCTCAGTTAACTATAGCCATTTGCCTGGTTTAGTTCTGTTTATCTAAACGTGCAAAATTTCCTACAAGGTAAACCTAAAATAAAAGAGCTCAGCATTTTCATGGAATGAGCTTTGCAGCTCATTTAAAAAAACAATTAAGTTTTATGTAACTTCTAAATTATAAGTAGCAAGAGAGATAGGTAAGGTAGGCTTTTTCATTATTTGTTTACCTGAAGCCCCGGTTGCTCCCAAAACAGTGGAACAGAACCTCTAATCTGCACAAAGGAAGAGACGTCATCATCCAAGTAAATTGTCTGCAAAAATAAAATAAAGGGAAGGAGTTCTGCGGTTAGATCTATCAGTCTGTGACCCCTTGATCAGGTGACAGTTTAAGACACTGAACTCAAAGAGTAAAAAAAGTAAACCATGTATCTCACTGTATCCACTTACTGCTCAGCCACTTTTCCATAGTCTCACAGGCAGTGGAATAAAGCAGAACGTATTTGCTTCCATGTCATCACAGCAGATCCAATTCACCACTCACCAGAAATGAGAGAAAATTTAGAACACCACCACTGGCAAGAAGGAAGGAATCTTTCATCCACAATGAAGATGGATTTGATCTACTGGTGGAGACACTCAGGAAGACCAGCCATATACTCTCCCTCTGTCTCTCTCACAAAACTTAACTGTGCAAAATGTCATTGCTCCTTGTGACTGATGATGGGTAATGTCAGGTGTGGGATAAGCTTATCTCTTGCTTTATTTACTATTTCTTATTTCACTGTGTGTTGTGTCTTGTCAGAGTGTCCAAATAAATCTCAGTGAAACCAGCAGCTTTGCCACTCCCATTCTGAGATACAGTGAATAGCATGTGATCTACTGCTTTTCCAGGAGGCTTATAGCGAGAGGCTCCAAACTCCCCATTTCCTTCCCTAACCAGACCTCAAACTCTCCCTTAATATTTGTTCTTATGATCACTGCTAACAAGCTGATTTTGAGTCAAATATACGTGGAGTATAAAGACTGATTTCCTCCTTTGCCTTCCCCATCCACCAGACCCCAAGCAAAGTGTTACATTATATGTTAACTTAGCACAAAAGGTACTATCTTCAGATTCAGCATGACCACAGAGCAACTGTGCAAAGCCCGGCTCACTCCCCTGGCCTATACTTAGCAGTGGAATCCTGGCTGTTTTCCATGGGGGATACATGATACACATGATGCACATCTCCGTTATCTCATGCATGACAATGAATCTTCTGCAGCCCTGCAGAGGAACGGTATCCAGGTCATCCAGGTAGCTGCTTCTCTAACTGCATCATATCATTTAGCACAACTGCTGCCGGCTGGCTAGTAGCTCCCAAAATAGAAAAGAACATGAAAATGGGTTACTCTACAGCTTTAATGTGGTTTGTGCTTTTGGATTTGCCACTAGATGTGCTGGCTGGATGGCTCAGGGGAAGTGCCTTCATTTACCTTGACCTCTCATCTTTATAATCACTACTAATGTACAATTTTTAGAGCTACACATGTGAAAAGAAGTATAGCTACACCAGAGAAGTAGGTATTTAAATATTCTGTCACCAGTTTTATCTAACTAATCTTTACAATTTTTTTGCAGAGCACTTACAACTATCCCCATTTCACTAAGATGAAAGGCTTTGTCAAGGACACAATGTCAGTGTTAGAATGATGGCTAGCCCAGACGTAGTGCAAAACTGTATGTTTCGATGCTTTTAGCCTCACACCAATGAACTAAGAATCCTTCTCAGTTGGATCTCATCCTAGCACAATCCCCTGCAAGAGAGGGGGTTGCTCAAACAAGCTTTCCTATGAGACCTGCCTCACAGCTTGAGTAACATGGCTCTAAAACACGCTCTCCCAGTAAAGTTTTCTAAACATTGCCAGTATCTGAGTGCAGGAGCTAATTACCATGGCAACACACTGGTGCACCTCGCTTTGCACTTCTGTGCTCTGAAGAGTTCATCCTGCAATTGGACTACAGGAGGAGTGAGCAGGCCCACCTTCTTCCTCTTTATCACATCCTCACTGAGACAGGTTGTACCAAGATGAGTCAGTGACTTCTGAACACTGAATCATCTTTTCACTCACAGTCATGGACCCAGAGGAGCCAATTCTAAGGTAAAGCAAATTTGTGTAGCTCCACTGACAGCCCCAGTGTTATCCTGACTCACACTAAATGACGATCAGGTCCTGAATCTATGCAAAAAAGAGTCAGGACTGGCTCACTTCAAAATTTGACACGAATCATCACCTTAGTGATGTGATGAGTTGAAATGAAACATCTAATGATAATGATTACAGACAAAGCTTCATATGAACTACAATTTGGCCACTCAAACAGCTTGCTACAGAGGATTAGTCGTCTTTACAATCTTCTGGAACATCCTGTTTCCATACCTAACTGAAAAATCAACAGCTCAAGTATCTCTTTGGCCAGCTCTTTTAAAAGTCCCAGCTGCAAATTCTCTAGACCCACTGATTAAAAGATAATAATTCTAATTTTAATACCTGCAGTTTAACATCTTCCTGAGCTACAGTTTAAATGGAAAGTATTTCATCACAGTTACAGACCATGAATATATAACCTGCATTCTTTATGCCAAATACAGAAGAAAAAAACTGACCAAACATTTCTGCCTTTCTGCATTAACAGATGTTCATATTCCCACTTACTAGTGATTCAACATCGTAAGAGTTAACAGATGTTTGTTACTACTGTCACTCACGTTTTCTATTCACTGGTTTTCACCCATTACCTCTTCTAACTGTTTTCTGCTCTATTAAGCTGTCCATTCGGAGAACTGAACAACAACAACAAAAATTCAAACTATTTGGGGATCATTCCTGTGATCTAAACAGGATGCCCACATCCTGATGTGATGGACTGGGGACATCCTCTGTCAGGATGAGGTCTAATACAGAACTCTTCTATGATGATAGGGCATTTTAAAGAAACTGACATTTTTATGCTTTTAGAAATTCAGATGTTTTCAAACAGGGAGCATGGCCCCTCCAACATAGTCACTCACAAGAAAGTTCTCCACATTAGCACATACTTTTTTTCTTTCCATTTACAGGGCTCATCATTCTGTTCTCTGGAGCAATTCTGTGGTCTTTCACAATCCTCTCACCTCATTTTCGTGACCCAGATGAATCCAAAATTATTTTCTTCAAAGCTGCCAGTGAGTTGGAAAAAGACCTAGTATTTTTTAACGACTGGGAGAGTAACACTCTTTTCTGCCAGTCATTCCTTCCTAAACAGACTGTAACCATTTCATTAAGCATTACAACTGTGCAAATCTTCCCTGAATTTCAGCAATACCCACTATCCTTCATTCACCACTCCAAGGAACATGACCCCTGATCTTGACATTGCCTTCTACTATGTATGCCCCTTGACGCTACAATAATAGTGGCAACAGCCTTCCTACCAGCAGACGTCTTAAGCGAGCAGGTTGACAGACTGAGACTAAGAAGACTTTCCAGTTCAGGAATGGACGTAATCTTAACACCCATATACACTATAAGAAACCACATTTGTTAAAATCTTTAAGCACTGATAATACATCTTGATTAAAATTACACTCATAAATAAAAGATTCCAACTTCATTGCTTATGCAATACCAGCATTTATGCATGGTTAAGTACAGAATTTCTTTTCTCATATTCTTCCAAACCTTGATCATTTTTGGTTCACAATGTCACGTTTTCTACAAGCACACATCTGTCCCACTTTTTTGTCATTCTAGTTTTGACTTTATTACCGTGTCCTCTAGCAGATCCATTTCTCTTACGCTAAGGCACTACACAAAAGATGAACAGTTCTTTAAGAAAAGAAACTATTCCTTCTTAAAAAGCACTTTATTTCCAGAATTTCCTGTCTTCTGTTTTTCTTAACTCATGGACAAGAAATACATCCAGCAAGATCACATGAGTTTTCGTCTAACAGTTCAATAACAATCAGTTACATTTTGGACAACGCTTTGTCATTAGGGTTGATAGATACTGCTAAATCTTTGTCTTTGGACTTCATAAAACTATGGTGGAGTCTTATATTTTGTCTTAGATCCAAAATGACTGCAAGTTGTTGCCTACTTGCCCCAGGGAGAACGTTCATTCCTATGAAATCCTCAAAACACTCGAGGACTACTTCATTAATCTCAAAGGGTCTGGCCCATAGAACAATCCAACTCAGTTAGCTGGATGGATTTTTTAGACATGTTTCCTGCAGTTTCCCATCAGACAACATAATAGCAACTGGATATTTAACCCATGTGGAGGACCTCTTAGGGGTTTGAGGATAATAGATTGCCTGTTCTCTGGCCTCTGGTGTTAGAATTTGCCATGTTTTTCTTTCGACTTCTGCTGTCTTAGACTCTTTGTGGTCTCCTTCTCCAACTCCAGGATCAAAGGTGACAGTGCTGACAGTTCAAGAGGTTGTTTCTCAATCTTTCCCTTCTGTTGCATAGGGCCAGACCTTGCTCCTGTGACCCAAAGACCTTTCCTGGTAACACAAGCTTCATGCACAGGTACTGCTAGCAAGCTCCTGAGCAAGAAGCAAACCGGTACCGCTTCTGAGCAAGAAGCAAACATCTACATCAACCAGCTGGTGTTCTAATCCCAGCGTGCTGCTCCCATTCATCGCTTGGAATAATTTATTCACTAATCTCCATCACTCAGCTTCATTAGAAGGAAATAATTATCCAGTTACAACTTCACATAGCAAAATTCATTACAGACTCAAGGGGCAAAGAGACAGAGTCCATGATGAAATCGATACTCACACGGCTTGTACTGGGATCCCCAGCTCTGCCACACAACCCACAAAGAGCATGGATAACAGATGGCCTAAACATACCTCTCTATGAGTCCCTTTAACTCAGACCATGAGATCCAAGGATATACTTGCCAAAATAATCCTCTTTGCCCTGCCTGGGGCCATACTAAAACTTGATCCAGAAAATAAATTAACCACACGCTTGCATCCATTCGTCTCCTGGAGAGCTATCCAACACCGTCTAAGAGTTATTGTGAAATAGGGATCATTTTTCTTAATTCCTGCTTGACATTTTTTTCTTAAACTGGAAGAAAGGGAAGGTTAATCCAAATTCATGGCATTTCCTTTTAATGCCTTGTCAAGGTTTCCATTTTCTTTGTTGAACAGTTCCATGACAGGGAAAACAACTGAAACCATTAATTTATCTTTGGTAAATTAGAGTTGTTCCCCGTAACTCACATACTAAGATATTAAGAGTTTAGCACGACTCTTTGGAGGATAACTGGGGGAGGAGCTGAAATGTAAACAGTGACAGGCACACAAACTAAATGAAGAAAGCACGCTTGCTTCTCAACGCTATCAGCAGAAAAGAATTAAAAGAATGTGATACAGTCTCAACTTTAGGGGATTAATAGGGGAGGAAGAAAGGCTGAAGGGAAACATTTAAGCTATCACTGGGAAACAGAGTGTGATTTTAAAACTACTTGAGGATTAGCTGCAACACTGCAAGTAGAAAGGGCAGCCATCCCGTTACAAAATACTGGCAGCAGATCTGGAAGTACACATTAGAGAGATTTCAAAAAAGCCCTCTTTTCTCTTCCCCTGATGTTTTGGTTTTCCTTAAGTGTTTCCTACCATTTTTTCTTTCTTCTTTGTAAAGATGCAAGCCAAATGTTCAAATATCTGAAAGATCTACTAGTAGCTTTTTTCCTTTTTTTTGAAAAGCAAAAGTGAAGTGAGATATTTAACTTTTTCCCCCTTCTTCTCAAACACTGTGAGTCACAGCAGTTAAGTGAGCCCACAAAAAATGACTCATTGCAGAGCTAAAATGTCACAAGGCTAACTCAGTGGGAGACAAAAGCATACCATCTATGCATAAAAGAGCTGCCTGGAGATAAGACTAACTGTTTCTCCCTCTTCTAAAAACAGAAAAATGTTAGAAGTAATTCCTATAAAGGGGGGACAAGTCCTCATTTTTCAGAATCCTAGGGTGCTATTTATCCATGAAAGCACACAGCCAGCATGCCATTATACTGTACAGGCTGCAGCAAATGGAAACAAAATGTTATTCAGCCAAGATATTACCTCACAGGCGATTAGTCAGTAGTCTACTATGAAATTAGGAGAGAGTTTATTCTAGGACTCTTCCTTCCTAATGGTAAGTGGATGCCAGCTTGAACTGGATCTCAGGCATCCCAGTGGTTAGCCCAACTTTGCTTTCTTAGGACACGCAGTTTGGTAAAACTAGTGTTTATCACCATTAGCAACATCAACCTTCTTTTCTCCTTTAAAAACAAAAAGCAAATAAAACCACACAATCCTTTAAAACTGCAAACCCTTGTTATAATTTTCAACCTACTCGAGCCTTTCACCCTATAACCATTTCACTCTTGTGCTTTTGCTTACCCAGTTGCAAAACACTCAAAAGCTTTCAGTCCTCCCACTTCACGGTAGCCCCTGGCTGAATGGGAACAAAGCACAGCAGTTCTTGTGAAGAGCTTGATCCAGCCCCAGCTAAGGGAAGCATTAGCAACCAAGTACTGTTTTGCCACTCACCAGGAGCCAATCCCCAGGTTTTCTGCTGGGATGCAAAGGCCATCTTATTTTTCATGCTAATCATTTGCAACATAATGTACTCCAGGAATATAATTAAATAGAATTAAATACTTCTGACCCAACTAGTGAGCAGAATAGCAGAAGTATTTCCCATAATTAGAAAAGTGCTAAGTGCAGTGCTGCAAATGTAAGACTGATCTGAAAGAAAGCTGACAACCCTTTCTAACATTTTCTTTCCTCTGCATTTCAGCAAGAGAACATTCTTCAAATCCTGAGTAACGTACTTTGCACTAATGCTCGTGAGAAGGCACTCAACTAAAAGAGCAGACTGTACCAAGTTATTACTTAAAATGGCATATGTCCCTTCTCCTGTTCCCAAGTTCCAGGGGAAAATTCCACTTTTCAGTGAGCAGATCTATCTGCATCTCCCAATGCACTGACAGACTTTCTAGAAAGATATAGATGCTGCAGGACTTGACTTGCAGTTGCTTTGGAGCAGAGGCACAAAAGAGAATTATTAGCAGAGAATTCAGAGGCTGACATTAGAGACCCAGGCACTGAAGGGGAAGAGTTTGGCATCCAACAAGCAGAATTTGTGGAAGACTGAACACTAAGTGGAAAGCTGCCAGGCCAGCCTACTGAAAGTGCAGGCAAACCAGGAAAAGGAGGGACATGAGCAAAAAGCCACCCACATCCCCAATGAGAACTCTGACCACTGGGCAGAAAGTCATATGTGTAACATTGTGCATGCTTTGAGCATGTCTTGGGGATCAAACCTCACCGGCAGACTGGGAAATACCAGTCTGCAACTCCTCCAGGCCTTCTGCTGAGCAACACAGCACCATCAAGTCTAAGGCAGCTCTACATGTGTCCTTGGGCAGAACCAGGTGAAGAGGTTAAAGCTGTACCATCAAGACAACATTTTAGAGGAAATTTTGAAAGTACCCAAACATTGCTGGATTTTGAACAAACAGGTGCCTGAAGGCATGCCTGCCTCATACAGCGGGATAACAGAAAGGACAGCACTGAGTGTGAGCCGCTATGCTCATGCAATGCCATGAGGGAATACTAGTGCTAAATAAAGTATGGGCACTTTTGAGGGTGGATGCCACCCTCTGCAGTCAGGCACTGTCCTACAGTGACACAGCTATAACTCTTCTGGAACAAGTAATGACACAGCTAGCTGAACTCTATGCTACACTCACTGTGTCATGTAGAGATGTCTCACCAGCCTCCCCTTATGAGCATCACCTAAGCAATCTACTTTCATTGTATGTCCACCTACATATATAGACACATACATACACATATAAAAACAATCTACGCTACATACACAGTTTTGTAGATCTGCCCAGAAGACACTGAAAACAACCAAATTTTAGGAGCAGATCCTTGTCCTTTGTTGATAACTACTACCAGCCATTTATCTATGCCGCTTATAGAGACATCCATTTCTGTATGATGGTTCTGACTGCTAGTAATTACTACTTCTATTCAAAAAGGAAAAGGTGATTATACTTGAATAAGAAAGCACTCATTTCAGCTGGCACAGAAGATTTCAAATTCTTCAGGGTCCACTGCTTTTTGTTCACTTTCAAGGTAGTAAGCTAAACCATGTGTAATAAAACCAACTGACTCTGTGTTATTTTGTTTGGTTGTGTCAATCAAGAGAGCGTGCTGAATGCATTTCACCCGTATATTTTGTCTCAGCATCAGCTGGAAATAAGGTATTTGCCATGTATGTATAAAACCTGTGTCTTACTACCTCTCACTGGAGAGAATACCCCACAAAGCAAAGGGGAATATAAAGCACGAATTTCACATAAATTAACACACAGAGCTCTCTGAATGGTTTAAAAACCCATGTCTATATTTCACCACAATATCAAATGGCCAGACTTTCACATTCAGGAACAAAACCAAAAGTATTAGTGAAAATTGCGTGCATGGAAAAGTCAGAAACACAGAAAAAAAAACAGATCGCAAAGAAATGCTTAATGGGCAGGAATAAATACATCTGTCATACAATAATATTTTAAATATTCTTGGAAAAAACACTTGCTGAACTCCTTTAATTCTTGTTGGAAACTGCCCCAATTAAACTTGAGTGGACTGCATTATTCAAAGCTATTGGATACATTCGCTTACCTGCTCTGTCTCAACGAAGTTAGACACATGTCCATCATCATTGACCCCTCGAATGTGAAACCGGGCACCAGCTCGCTCACAGCTGATGCGAGAGATGAGGCAGGCTTTCGCCTTCTTGTGGGAAGCATAAACAGTGCGAATGTCCACTACACCACAGATCACTTTCAGCAACCAGTCAGAGCAGTTCACCTGGTAGTGTTTGAAGGGCACATGCAATAGCTGGTTCCTGAAAAGTTCAACAACATACAGATACATTACTGAATAAAATAAGACAGACAGGCATGGGTGCCACCCCACAACAATCACTAATTTAAGCAGTTAATGTTTTGTGACCCTTTTCTGTTGTACCTTTACTTTATCTAAAACCAGGAAATATCAGGAAGAAATCCTTGTGAACTACTACAGTGAACAGAACACGGCAAATTTTAATAACACAGCTACCACCAAGGTACAGTCCTTATATCTTGTACCTCTGTCTCATAAATTCAGATGCAAATGTCACCTCTTTCAGCTCCAGAAATACATTTATATTTCATAATCTTTTTCATAAATTACAGTGCTGTCAAGCTAATTATTTTTTGAACAGTACTGCCCCGACCTTAGCATACACTACAAGATGAAGAGCCATTTTAAAACCCACCAGGATTTTCAGGAAAATTTTTCCAAGCAGAAACTAGACCCATAGGTCAATGGAGATATTGCAAAACGTGTACTAAAATTAAGAGGAATGTCTGTTTTAACCTTCAATTTATTTTAAGATCAACAACCCAAAAAACCTATCATGCCTGGTTAACAATGATGCTAGTCTCTTCTATTATGATGGTTTTCCTAATTTCATTTTTCAAAATGTGCCTTTAGTCACAGATGAGGGCCAAGAAAATCCCTTTTATGATCATTTATTGCTCCACAGCAGATCTGTACATGAGTTATTACATCTAGTGAAACCCCTGAAGGACTGTTCTTCTATAGTACAGCATTTCTCTGAAAAAGGTGCAAGTCATTCTTACATTTTCAAACTAAATATGCAACTGAAAAAGCAACTCTAAAACAATTTTTGGTATCTCTTTCACCTCCTCCTCCTAGCTCTACTCACAGAGGAAGTCCTCACTCAGACAAATTCCAGTAGAATTTTGTTGTTGTTGCAGTTCATTTAACAGGCTGTTTGTGTTGCTTACAACTAAGGTCATCTGACACTTTTCACCATGAAACTATTTATCCCATTGTTTACTTTTCTCAAGAATCTATTGTTTGGTCTGAAATTTCCCATATCACATAATTGCCTCAAGATAAATTTTCTTTGGAACATCTTTTTGTCCTAAATATGACGTTGTTGCCATTCGTCCCTGTTCTACAACTTATAGGAGAATAGAATCTCTTCAAGGGCTACTTCTAGATTAGCCAAAAGCAGCGAAGAAGGAAAGTTCAAATACTTATCTTCGAAGAAGAAAAGCTTCAAAAGATAGTACAGGTAAAAAGAGTTGCTTTAAAGGTTGTTTCTTTATTAAGGGATACTGCCACCTTAGGAGTTCCATCACTGGAACACAGCTCGTTTGTGCCATGTGTCTAACTTGACATACTTGGAGAGCTTTGTGAGAGGGATGCATAATTAGCATAGTTGAAAGCAAGTTTTAGATACCTCTCTTCTGAGTTAAACTAAAACACTAGATCTTACCAGTTAAAATCACATCATAGCTAGAAAAATTATTTAGCCTGAATGAACTACTCTCTCATGTTTATTTATCATCCATTATGAACTTTTTTGCTTATTTAATATTCACCTACTTGGGGCGACAAGACTTATCACACATTCTAGCAGCACACCCACATTTAACTCTGCCAGTTATTTTCCACCTGCATCATATAACCCTCATTTATTTCCAGTACTTCTATGCTTCCTGTGTGACTATCTTTTTGTTTAAAAAGAAAAAAATGTGGGTATAGGAATTCAAGCGTTCTGCCAGAACTTGTAAAGCAAACCAACTGAATTACATCAATGGTGAACCCACCTAGGGAAGACAAAACCCAGCATCTGTGTGTTTTCCTTTTCACTCAACCAATACTTACCACAACAAGAAATACTTTTTATTTGCTTTATAAGCACAAGAAAGTAAGAAGTACAGAGCAGAGTATCACAGGAGTTTCCTTCTGTGCAACATACATTTACGCTGAGCTGCAAACATATTAATATTGATGTTTTCAACATAAAAAGTAGGGCACATTATTGAAACATTAAACTACGGACTTCAAATACATACACTTTTAAGAAACAGAAGATACTCCAACACAGATGATGGGATTTATGAACAGTTTAATTACAGGTTTCTATTAGATAACTTTTAAAGCAAATTATTAAAAAGAACTTCTTCAGGGGAAACTATTCATGACATGTAGAGACATGTTTCTGTAGTGTGAACAATACATCTTGTGTTTCCTTCTTAAAAACACAAAATGTCCAGTTATTAGAATTGCATTTCACTATCAGAGTAATTTTAATTAAACAGAAGTTACTTGTTTGACCCAGGTTTACCATGAATTCACTAATGCCACATGCCCTGTAAAATGACATGACAATGAAATGAAGGAGGTGCACCTGAAATGCATATGTTCATTTCCCTCTGAGAATGCTTGACCAGTAAGATACAGGTGGGGATGACAGAAGACTTTGGTATAACATGCAGTACTAACCAGAAGAACGAGTTACCAGATTCATAGTGGTTATCACCCTGCTTCTGAGCACGCACAGTCAGGTCAAAGTTTGAGCCTGCATTAGGCCAGGAGAAATAGAACATCCCAGAGTTCAGTATTTTCTTCAAGGCAGTAACACGCTCCTCTTCCTTGGTTTCTTCCTGGAGAGGACAGAAATCTGTTGCAGTAATTTTGTAAACTTCAGCGTCCAGGATTTTTCCCACCGACGTGCAGCCTGTCACCAGGACCAGAAAGTGCAGCCGAGTGTTACCTAGAAGGTGACAGATAGTTACAAAAGGGTTACAGGTGGACACAGGCTATGCCATTTTGCATGTCCTGTCATATGCAATGCTGACAGGGCTCCAGCAGAGGCCAGTATCTTTGCTTCAGAAGAAAACAAACGACAAGCACACAGCCTATGTTTGTTTACATTTCTGAATTCCTTTTGACTGCAGGTAAGTGACTGCAATTGCATAATATTCCACAATACTTATACATTGCCATCCTTTGCTGCATTAGGATGTGTTTTTCCCACTTAAGCAGAGAAGCAAAATAAGCTTGGTGTTGGGACACTATTCAAAAATCAAATTTCACCACTCTAGAGAACATACAGTTTTCATTGGATTTGATTGAAGGGAAAGGTAAAAGACTGGTCATTTATGAGATCAAGTGTATTCCTCACTATGAATCTTTCAACTCACTTCTGAATTTTAAAGATATGAAGCATTCAGATTTCTTACTGGCTTCAGAGCTGGGTTTCTTCAGCCATTCAGAAACTTTCAGTATTACCAATTCTTGCTTTTTATGTTACAAAAGAGTGTACATGATTAGATGACAACCCCAATTCTCATTAAAAAGAATTCCAGCTCTCATGGCTGTGAAGCAAAGTGTGAAATCATGAAGTAGCTGAATTTCAGGGCCCCAAAACTAAAAGATAAATTTTGAAGCTTGAGACCACCACGGTAATCAGATCTCTTCTACACAGCAGGATTTCAACCTCTGCTCATTCTCTCTGAAATGGTAATTAAGAAACAGTAGAACAACTGTTCTGAAAACACTGGTTTTGCTAGGAAGAAACTGAGTCACTTAAATTGGCCTCTAATGGAGACAATGTCATCCTATTCACTCCAGCTAGTAAGAAAAGGTGGAAGTAAGCCAAGATCGATTGCTCTAGCATAGCAGAAACAACAGCTGACCTGCCAAGAGCAAGCTAATTAGCTAAGGGCCCAGTGACAATCTGGGACAGTATGGTTTCAGACAGCAAAAGGAAACACTTTGTAGGACGAATCTTCAACCCTCCACGGTGGCCCACTGTCTGAAAATGCAGACCAACTGTCATGCAACAACTACTTTTTTTCTGAAACACCAGCAGGGGAGTCCTTGCTTCCAGATCGCAGGTTGGCTACAGAAACTTGAGTTAGGGGTGTTTTGCAGCAGGGCCAGAATATTTGCATAAGCACATGGGACTGGAATGGCAGGACAAGGTGGGAGATTAGATCTTATTCATTCTGTTCTGCTGACTCCAGTTTTGCATAAAGGCCAGTGTAGGTGGTATTTACTAAAAGGCTCTGTTCATCACATTTCTTCTGTAACAAGGGTATGCTTTGGTCTCCTTCTTCAGTGTTTTTAAGAAGTACGTCTTCTGTACTTTTCTAGATGACACCATAGTGGAGGGTTAGAAATACATAAAACCTGAACAGTTTATTCCTCCTTTGCACATGAGTGTGCATAATTATAAAGGATTAAGAGCAGGAGATACATCAGTTATCACCATGGTAGTTCATACCTGACTAAATACCATCTTGCAGCCTCCAGAAGGGGTTAGGAGGAGTTAGCTGTCTCTCAGGATAGCTAATAGCTTCTGTAACTTTGCTGAAACCATGGAAAACTGATCAGCTCAAAGTAAACTTCACTCATGAGAATTTGGAAGCGATGTATAGAAACACTATTAGTACGCTTTACTATCAGTCAGCCTCAGGGACAGAAAACCAGTAGTGACAGACTTGGAGATCTGTCTGGCTGGGATGCTGAGACAAAGAATACAAGCACTTGCATTGGCTTCAGTGACCTTAAACTTTCCTAGAGGGTTCAGAAGAGTTTGAATGAGAAAGTCAACATTAAAATAGCCAAAAAGGACAAAAATTTAATAATAGTGAGCTTTTTATCTGTGGTTCTGTCCTTTGAGGAGCTTGTAACCAGTGGAAAATAACTGGATCTAAACAAAGCAATTCTTTAGTTTAAGAAGGCAACAAATACGAATAAAGCATGACAGAAAACCCAATCGAAACTACACAGTTTTGCCTTACCTAGAAACTTGCTATCCCTTAGCAAAGACTCTAGACTTTTTACTACCTCCTCCACTCAACCACTCACACCCAAAATGGGAGACACATCTACACATGCAGAGGTCCAGCATGTATACTCCCCCAAATCACTAGCTAACAAGCTCAAAAACAGTAGTCACAGCTAAGAAGCTACTGCATTGTCTCTGAAGCATCAGGAGACTGATGGCTTTCTGAAGCTGTAATACTCTTTCCTGCCACTGTGCAGTAACCCCACATGACAGAGTTGGGGTTGTTCAGCCTGGAGAAGAGATGGCTCTGGGGAGACCTTATCGCAACATTTCAATATATAAAGGGAGCTTATAAGAAAGATAGAGAGAGACTTTTTACCAGGGCCTGTAGGGACAGGACAAGGGGCAATGGTTTTAAACTGAAAAAGGGTAGGTTTAGATTGGATATAAGGAATACTTTTTTTTACAATGAGAGTGGTGGGACACTGGAAGAGGTTGCCCAGAGAAGCTGTGGATGCCCCGTCCCTGGGAGTGTTCACAGTCAGGTTGGACAGGGCTTTGAGCAACCTGGTCTAGTGAAAGATGTCCCTGCCCATGGCAGGGAGGTTGGACTAGATGATCTTTAAAGGTCTCTTCCAACCCAAACCATTCTATGATTCTATATACTCAGAATAAGTCTCTTTACAGTACTCCAAATTATGGAGCAGCCTTCATCCTTCATGCACTTTTCATGATGCCTTTGAACAGAGGCAGGCTGGCAAAGGAGTTCACACTCACGGGCCAGAAAATTGAAGAAAAAGGAAGTAAACAGACAAATAGATTTAAGGTACAATAAAGCTAGCCTGTTTTGGCACTTTGTCCTCCTAGACTGCTCTGTGAGCTGAGGCGGTCTTCAGATCAACTCTAACCTCTCTGATTTGCTTAAATCACTCAGGATATGCTACAAAACAGCCAGAATACAGAAACCCTACAACACCACAGCCCCAGCTTAACACAAATCTCTCTGACTCTGTGCCTTGGAAAAAACTCCCAAGCCGCATCCCCTGATACCACCTTCATCCCAGGTGGTATTTGGACAGTGTTCCTGGGAATCAGCTCTGGGCTATCATTGCACTGTTTGGGGGAGAAAGATCCTTGCCTGATGTGCAGGCCGCTCTTGGCACAGGGAGAAAGCTAATCACAATATCCTACTGAGAGCACTCAAGCCTGTGCCCTGCCCCATTTTTATTCACAGCACAGATGTAGCCATAAGGTCCTGAGCAGAGGTAGGGCTCCCATCAGCCTTTCACTGTTTTAGAACTTCATACAGGAAAATTAATGCTACCAAAATACTACTCCACAAAATACTTTATTCGTCTTTTAATCATGTCTCCATTAAGGTCTAAGAAATCACCCACCACTAAGCTATACAGCTATACACAGTGAAACAAAGCTTGCCCCGTCTTCCCTTCTTTGGCAGCAACCTCAGTTTATGTCTGGGAGTCTCTTCTCTCAATCCCAACTGTTTCCCCTCAACCCAGGCTGCCAATGTTTTTAAATATATTGATAACTACATTGGACAAGTTTGTGATGGAAACGCTAATTGTGCTACTTCTGCTCACGCTTTCACTTAGACATTTTGTTAGATTGAAAATGCTATTCCAAGGAATAAGACAAAAGCATTACATATCCAAATAGTACCTAATATGGCAGAAACCTAGCATTATCAGCCACAGGAAAAATGCTTCTGCTTATTTGCCAGTCACTGAGAGTCTGATTATTATTATGGATATATTAAAGCAAAAAATCAGTCCA
Organism: Mycteria americana; assembly: GCF_035582795.1. Taxonomy (NCBI): domain Eukaryota; kingdom Metazoa; phylum Chordata; class Aves; order Ciconiiformes; family Ciconiidae; genus Mycteria; species Mycteria americana. Next base: position 69,267,358 of record NC_134367.1, read on the forward strand.
TTTACTTCTAAATTTAAACTTTAAAAAGTAATTGTGGTTTCTTTTCTGGTATATAAATGTCAACAAGCCATAATCTTTCCTGTTGAAAATAGATACTTAACATGAAAACAGCTGTATCAATCACAACCCTACCTAAATGCACTTAAATTTAAGAATAGAAATTGCTTCAGTTGCTTCAATCAGGATGGATGCTGCTACTGGAGCAAGTAATTTTTATAAAAAGCAAAATTAAAATCAACTTTCTCCATGTCTAAAAATTGTAGATACTAAGTTATTTGGTAATTGTTCATTCATTGCAAGGAAAATAACGTTTTTAGCTGACAAGAATTTACTGAAAAAATCTTTTAGTTCCTAAACAATTCATTTTTATTATCCAGTAAATGTCACAAAAGAATGCAAGAAGTTGCATTCCTGGTTTACTACACCCACCCACCCAAAAAAAAGAAGAAAAAGAAACAATAAAAACCCCAAACAAACCAACCAACAACAACAAAAAAAAATCCTACTATCAACACAACAAGGAACTTCCTACGGTAGGTGGATTTGTGAGGCCATGGCACAAGAAAGAGAGGATTTTTTTAATTAAATTGATTTTGCTGAGCAAACTGTGAAAATATCACTTTAATGAAATTGAAACACCCAGACATTCCTTAAAGCTAGATAGAAGGTATTGCCCCTTAAAACAGTCGAGATTATTCCATTAATCCCTGCAGCCTTACCTTTTCAAAACTGCAGCTCACTACCATTTCCAATTCTGTAATTATGATAAAAATACTGCTGCTTTTAAGTTTCCAGTGAAACTGTTTTTATGCAAGTAGCACTTGAAGTACCAGACTAACACCAATCACAAGAAAAATACATCAGATAGTCCAGTCAAATCCACCTGGCAGCATCATCAGGAAGCATGAGGTTACAACCTTTGAAAGGAGCTAAACAGTATTCAAGGTATTTATGTTTCTTCAGTCCAGAACATCAACAGCAACATGGAAAAAAAAAATACTAAGTCCATGAAATGAGCAGTCACCGCTTAAGTGTAAGCTCAAATAAGTCAGGAAGCCGAGTTAAAATGCTGGCAGTGCATCCTCAAGATCAAAGGGAGAATTAACACTAAATCAATTCCCTAAAGTCAGTGGCCCTGCCAGTGCTACCACTGCAGTCAGTCTACAGAGGCTCCCTACATATCTGGAGTAGGGGACAGGCAAAACTCCAGTCTTATTTCTTGAAACAGAACCCCAACAGTTCCTATCAAAAAAAGTAATTAATGGAAGTACACTGGGTGGAAAATTTATGGTAATTTTCCCTTGATTTCACGTGCAGTACAGTAGCAGAAAGCATGTTATATTCAGCTGACAGCTGCAAAGTGCATGATGAATGGGGCCAGCACTACAGCCAACAAAAAGCAACCCAAAAAAATGGAAAACTTTTTCCTGTGAAGTAATCAAGGCTCCAGGTCTGGCTCTTACACTTCACTTTGTACCAACAACCACATCAGCTGCAGACTATTTACCAGCCCCCCCACCTTGGAAAACAACTTTTTTAAAAAAAAAAACAAACCAACCTGTTACAAGTAGTTTAATGTGCAATCCTGCTTCATATTAGCCTTTCTGAACTTTACACATAGATGAATGATTTAGGAACATAAGAACTGCAGTTGACGATCATAGCTGTGGAAATGTGCCTCATTTCCTTAGAATGCAATCTGGAATGTTTTAAAGAAATCTCTGAAATAATTTTACAGCAAGAAGTAAAGTGTTGCTTACTGGTCATGCTTTCTACAGCAACACATCTATGAAAAAGCAAGACCCACCTACAGTACTAAACAAACAAAAAAAATCTTTTAAAGCCTATGGACCAAATTTTGATCTCAGATAGATGGGTATAAATGTTCATGCATCATGACCAATATCATTATTTTGCCCCATTACAGCTATAAATCACCACAACAGTCTGTAAAGAACACTTTCGAAGAAATGCAAGAAATGTTTTGCTCACAGTGATATGCGCTGAATGCCCTTTTATCAGGTTGCACAAAGGAGGCAGAGGATGGAGTATATTTGGCATAGAAACAAGACAAAAATAACTCGCATCCATTTTTTCAAAAGCTCTTGTGAAACCAACTGCCTTAATCCAAGTTGAATAGGAAACACATTTCTAGTACGTCACACCCTACAATAATAAGCTGCAGTTTCTGTATTTAACCTGCCTACATGACTCAAGGCAATTGTTTCCCCTGCAGTTTGTGGGATGACTTCAGAGTTGCTTATTATGAGCTGCAGTGAAAAGGAGGTAATATTCAATTCTTATTTTGTCCTTCTTAACTGTAAATATTTCACTCAAGATTGCCTTTTCCTTTTAAAAATCAATTCGCTCCAGTTTTTGCTCTTTCTCCATTCCAACATAGTCATGCCATTGTCTTATGTCCCCTCAGCCTATTCCATCTCCACTCCACACATACTTCCACTTCACTTTATAGTCTACTGAAAAACAATTTGCAAGGTATTTTTGCCTCTCATCTGCCTTCAAAATTAGCAACAGAACACAGCAGAGTAGCAGATTCTAAGCATCTAGCTGAAAATCTCTGAGGAAATCTATAGCAGAACTATGAAAAGAACCAAGATTTTCCAAACTACAGTTTTAGTCTCAAAGATACACTTTCTCCCTCTTCTAAATACAATTATATATTAGCAAATGTTCAAAAGGAATAGAAAACAGGTACTTAGTTGTCCTTTTTGCCTTTGAAACTTCTTCCTTTCAACTAGACATTGTATATGTGCAAGAGCAAGAGTATATACACAGTCAAATTAATTCAGAATGTCTCCCCAAATATAGCAGCTGTATTAAACTGAACAACCTATGTGGTGATGGTGTCAAAATACTACCTTATATATGTACCCCTTCCTAACATCACAGCATCTTAAACCAAACACTGCAAAGCCAGCTCTTTTAACACTTTGCTTAAGATGTATTTGCTAGATCTTCTTTGGCAGGAAAATCTTGGCTGAGATACAGCTCCGAAACACTGTACAATTCATTCTGCGGCCATCCATCTCACAAAAGAAAGCAGAAGAACTTAGTGAGTCATGTTAACAGACATAAGTACATAGAAGTGAATGTTATTACTGGTGGGAAACATGAACTTTGTGAGTCAGTTTCACATATTTCATCTACTTTCTTGTGAAAAGCATGATCTACTTTGGCAGGCATTCAATGTGATTTATTTGGATTCCTAAGTAGCGATATTTACAGATTAATTAAAGTGCTCAGAGACATCTTTCATGTCTTGAAAAAAAGTCTCCCCTTCTGCTCTACAAATATACTCTTTTAATATCCCAGTGGAACGTACTTTCACAAATATTTTCAGTTAATTTAGTACTTATTGTCTGCAGGTTTCCAGTAGTAAGAAAAAAATACTGATACTCCTACACATAGAACAAAGTCTATGTGGTCACTGATGCTCAGTGAAGAGCTGGCCAATTATGCCCTTGTTTGCAGCTGCTAGAATACATTATATAAAAAAAGAAAAAAGTTACATTGCATTCCTTTTTAGCATTAATCTTTTATGCAAGCAATAGCTAAAGGGATGGAACTTACTTATATGTAAGATGGAAGATCTAACTAAGATCGTGAAAAAAATCTGGGCCACCTCTTTGTCCTGGTTTCAGCTGAGATAGAGTTAATTTTCTTTATAGTGGCTGGTATGGGGCTATGTTTTGGATTTGTGCTGAAGACAGTGTTGATAATACAGAGATGTTTTAGTTGTTGCTGCACTAGTCAAGGACTTTTCAGCTTCCCATGCTCTACCAGGTGCACAAGAAGTTGGGAGGGGACACAGCTAGGATAGTTGATCCAAACAGACCAAAGGGCTCTTCCATACCATATGACGTCATGCTCAGTATATAAAGCTGGGGAAGAAGGAAGGGGGGGACGTTCGGAGTGATGGTGTTTGTCTTCCCAAGTAACCATTACGCATGATGGAGCCCTGCTTTCCTGGAGATGGCTGAACACCTGCCTGCCAACAGGAAGTAGTGAATGAATTCCTTGCTTTGCTTGCATGCACGGCTTTTGCTTTACTTATTAAACTGTCTTTATCTCAACCCACGAGTTTTGTCACTTTTACTCTTCTGATTCTCTCCCCCATCCCACCAGGGGAAAGCGAGCAAGCGGCTGTGTGGTGCTTAGTTGCCAGCTGGGGCTGAACCACGACACTCTTGAATGGTGAGATGGCATGCAATCATCTTTGCTTTTTAAAACACGTTCAGCAGCAGAAAATGTTTGCTTATCTTTGCTTACCATTACAGCATGACCCTCCTGACTTTTCACTCAGTCACTACTGAAGTTTGCCTCCAGTAGCTAACTTTTTTATCCAATTACCAATAAAATTTTTAACAATCCTTTCCAAAGGAAGTCCTGTACTAGGACTTGTAATTTAATGCTAGAACAAGACAGAGATGCAGTGACAAAGCTCAGAGAGGAAAAACCTCACACTTTAAGGGCACTGAAGTTAAGCAGGTGTGGTTCAAAAACAAGTAAGGACATGGGAAACACAGAAATAAAAGGAGAAAAGAGAAAAAATAAGGCTGAGAATACTTCATATCCCATTTGAAATCATTCACCTTTTAATATGAAGACTAAAATAGGATGTATTTAGTACCCATCACGTACAAGAAACTACCCTCATCTGTAACTTGAAGAGCTTGAATTCAATAGCTACATTCCTTTACTATTACAACAGGATTCATTAGACTCCTATGAAGAAAAACAGGTCCAAGTGCCAAGAAAAACTAATCACAAGCCCTCCATTTGTAATTACATTAACAAATTGATATTAATCTCCATAGAAATGCCTAATTAACTCCATAAGAAACAAAACAAACAAAAAGCCCACATTAATTTAAAAAGACTAGATGAGCGTATGGTTTTAAATTATGACACAGAAATCTTTCAGATTGCCGTCGCCTCTTCACATCAATCTCAAGTCATATTACTCATGCCATAAAATGGTAAGTGAGCTATGAAAAGACACACTTCTATCTACTGGTCTAAATACACCAGCGCTCACACCACCACTGCCTTTGGCAGATTCCTTGACGGAGCATCGAGTTATATGGAAAAGAGTCTTGTCATTCCTCCAATTCAAAGACCATAGGAACAAGGCATATAGCGCTTTTTGTTTTAATGCAAGTTTTTAATGAGTGAATTTGAAGTCTGCTGTGTAAGGTACTATTACCTTCAAATCAATGACTGCAGTTCTTTTCCTAAAACATGCTATTTCCATTAACATTCCTGTAGGCAGTGTAATAGCAAATCCTTTGCTAAATCAAGATTCCCAAACTGTACAGAAATTTACAGCAATGACAATAAATATTCCTTACTATACTAGCTGAAGTTAAAGGCCTGCTTCTGCAAATCCTTATCCATGTGCATTACCCAATTAAAGGCAATTGGGCATTATAGCAAGGACTGGGAATCTGTAGTACTGCAGTCTCAGATGACCATGATTTAAACATGATCCTTCAAAAAAAAGTAAAACATCATAGTTTGCCTTGGACAAATGGGGCAAAGGAAAAAAAAAGACAATTATCTTCAGGCAACTAAGAATGTTAGACAAAACAGAAGTTAGGAAAAGTCCAAAATTCTTAGACTATCGTTTAGCAATATGCTTTTGGCACAGGATAGAAAAAGAAATAGAACTTTTCCAGACTGAATGTAACAAGGTGCAACTAGCTTTCACAAGTTAAGGATTCAGACAACTTCAGCCACTTGTTGTTGTTTGGCATTGTCTGGGCATTTTATAATCTCAGTCATACGGATGGTCACTTACCACTTTTAAGCTGAAGCTCTCCTAAGCAGCCGTAAGCATCCATGAGCTTTTCGTATTGTCCTTTAATTGCATCCTTTTCTTCTGGAGCTGAAAAACAAAATGAAAGGCAGCAAATCTTAGTTTTCCAGTCTTTATCAAATTTTCAGATTGCTACAGCCTACATCAATGCTTCCCAGCTGATTTTGCTCAGTAAGCAAAACTACAGTACAAAGGTAGGGTTAAAATGCTGTAAGAACACAGTGATAAAAAGTGATGGGACAGAAATGCATAGCCTCTCCACACACCACCCTAGAAGAAAGAAGGGCACTAACAACCCTTCCAAACAATGTGATCATTAGTAATGTTCTTATTCTATGGTACAGATGCCACATCAGCTTCAGAATAAGCAAAGGAATATGCAGGCACATGTAAACTTTACACCATTCTAAAATAAGAACAAAAATAATGATTTGTCTGGCCATAAGCTAAAATATATCTTTTCTTAATGTGCAAAACCAGATGGTTTCTTTTTCCAGATTCTCACAGTCTAATTTCAGACAGAATCAGGGGGTCTTTTTATGCAAGATAACATAATTTGATGTACACACCTCAGATGTTGATTCCAAGAGGAATTAAACTTATATTTTAGTGAAGTAAGAATTAGCTGTTTAAAAATAAGTAAATAAAATTAAAGGGTCAGATGCTGATATTAGATTTGTGTATTTCTGCAACAACTGACTTCAATAGGCACAAACTGAACATTTAGATATTAAGCCAGAACATGGCTCAAACTTGTCACTGGCTACTTTAAAGTAAAACCAAAACACTTCCTGAATGAGTAAGTCTGTGTTTTGTATATATTTCCTAATGAGGAGCAAGGTTAGCCTCATGAATGAGGAAAACAGGCTGTGACCCTCAAATGTCCATTTACTTCCTAAACCACAGATAAACAGCAACATGGTACTTTCAGAAGTTAGCTAATACTTTAGAATCTTATGCTCCTAATAAACTTCAGCAGTTAAAAAAAATCTGAAACCTCCGGGCATAAAAAGGAAAAACTGAACTGCCTGCAATGGATGATGGAACAGAAAAGAAAGAAACAGACTTCTCTTTATAAACCTCGAGAGGCAAGTAGCTCAGTGAGAAGCATGGAAAACAAATAAATATCTTGTATGTCACTGACATTTTGAAGTGAACGAAAGGACACTTCCACTTGCACAATTCTTGTGGATACCTTAGTAGAGGCAAGCCCAAAGGAAATCAAAACACATTTGTCTCAATTTTTGCATCCGTGACAAATAGAGAAGACTTGTTAATTTTTTCAAATTTTATTTTTTACATCAGACTTTCACAACTTATCTATTTTGCTTTCTTACAAACACTGAGTGAATTATAGAAACTAGTAAAACGTTGATACCACACACACCGGTGAAACAAAACATAAGCAACAGAAAGAAGATAAAGGGATTTTTATTGGGTAAGGTAAACCTCTGGACAGCAACAATGTAAATATTCGGTATCAGTACCTCTTAAGAGCTGAGACTCTGGAAGCTTAGTTCTCTGGCACTTCAAAAAAACTTCAGCAAAAAGAGTTTAGATAAACTACAACAATGTTTCATTTTTTAAAAAGACTCCCTCTCAGGCCTTCCTTACGTATTTAAAAAAAAAAAAAAAAGTTAAAAGTGATGTTTCGCTTTCCGTGGCACCTTCACTAGAAAAAAGCAGCAACAACATACTGACTTCTTTCTTAAATTTGTTCTCTGCCTTAAAAGCTTATCTTTGTTCCCTTTAAAATAAAAAGGAAAAACCATAAACAAAATTCTTGCTCCAAATATTCCACCTCTAAGAAGAAATACAACAGAAATAACAACAGAAATAGCAAGAGATTCAGATCTCAGACTGATGCAGGAGCTCACAAACTTGCAGGCTAGGCACAATCTGAAAACATTGAAAAGACATCTTGAAAGCATGGTAATACTCTTCAAAATAGAATTACGGGTTGGAAAGCTGGCTGTTAAAGTGTCTGGTAAGAGCATGATCCAAAAGAACAGAATTTATTTCAGTGTGGAAATAAGCAACACACAACTCATGCTGCTAACAGCAAGAAGCACCTGACAGTGTGGCACATACTCAAGCCACCAAAGTTTCCCAGGTCAAGCCACACACACGCAACACACACACATCAGCTCCTGGCATGGGACTTCTCCAAATGCACAGACAAATAGCTGCGTTTTGCCAGTAGTGGTACAGAAATACCCCGTCATTCTGGGCAGACCATTTGAGAGAACATTTGCCTGCACAGTAGCATCAGTCAGGGCATCAGTACCAGCAGAGCTGGATGGAAGGGAGAAGCAGGTTCCAAACACAAAGCTCCAGGAGGACGCGGCTCCATTGCCACTCTTTTTGGCTGGCTAACAACTTGCCAATAACTTCTACCACATGGCAGATTCTGTTATTTATTCTAGGGTTCATTTTGCTCCCTGAAGCAATTTAGACTCAGAAACCAAAAATGCAACAACGTGATCTTTCCTTGACATCTCCGTGCACTCTCTAAAGATACAGCATGCTCCAAGACCTCACCTGTGCATAGTCCGAGAGGGAAGGAACATGCCAAACAGACATGGCTATGCCTGTGGGTCATGCAAATGGACAGGCCAGAATATTTTAGTGCATAGACACCAAATTTGTGTGGCAAAAAAAAAAAATCCCTTTGTTATAGATACTGATGGAATCTGAAGTCTACTGTCCCATTATACTCCTCTGTGTTGCACAAACTCCTGAGATGCACTGTGATCACCATCATTTTGCATGGGCTGGGGCAGCAGAGGTCAGGCAGCAGCTCCTGCACACTGCACCCCCTCCATAAGGGACCTCGTGAACTGGGGGGGGATGACTCCTTCGTCCCTCACAGCCTCCAGCCACCACGGCACTGTCTTGCTCTATGCCTTGCCAGTGTACAAGGGAGGATACAGTGTTTCTTGAGCACTGGGAGGTCCTAGCTGGATTCTGACACACCTTAGCCAATTTTTTTTTGTTTTTGGGAGGGAGAAGGAGGAGGTATCCCCAGCAATCACTGTAAAAAACAATACATAGGAAGGATGACTAGAGCGTGACTTTAAAAGGACATTATTGCAGAGGGCTTGAGCCAAGTTCGTATCTTATTATTAAAAAGAAATATTTATAAATCTTAAAAAATTCTTATTGAAATCTCAAATAACTGTCATCAAAACCTGGTCTGAAACATCTCCTAGAGTATTTGTAAACAGTGCTAGGACACAAGAGCCAGAATCACAGAGTGACTAGACAGAGAACAAAACTCACTGACGTGCTACTGCCTTTGCTGGATGAAGAAGAGAGTTAAAGGGAAAAATTACTACGAAACTCTAAAGGATTGTTGACAAACAGGGGAAATATAAACCATATCTGACAAGTTTCAACAGTACTGAAAATACTGTTTTAGCAACAACATTTGACAGCTAGATGTGTCCAAAGACATAGCGCTTTTCTAATCAGTAACATGAAAATGATTTCCATGTTTCTCTGATAAATGTTCCAAAGTCAGGGTTTTTGTTCTACAATGGCTTTCATAAAAGCTCTGAAATGCAGAGGCAGTGAGAGTGGTCTGCTTGAAAACCTAGGACAAGGACTGGATGTTTAACTGTACTCTGCTCACACATAAAATCCTTCCTTTTTCAAGCCAGACAGCTTGAGTTACATACATACATATATAGTTAATGCACAACACTGCTACAGAAGTTGACGAAACTCACGAAAAAGTTTTCTTCTTAGAGAACAAGCCAAGTTCACAAATACATAGTGCATTTGTTTACTACTTAATAATAGCTATAGGTACTAAAGAGTACACATAGTAATTACCAAATTTCACTAAAGCTTTCCATTAATATTTTTAGTAATCTTTCCTTCCACTAAGCATATAATTGAGTATCCACCCCTCTGCAATAATTACCACAACTGTGTTGTGTTCATAACAGCTTTACAGACCTGCACACTGTCTGCATTCCTCAAGCACTTTTCTTAATATCAATAATGTAAAAGCCCCTGATGTAAATTATATATAAGGTTGGCACGTTAGCTCAAAATTTTAACCCTTGCAAAACAAGAGACACACAATAATTCAATGAAACTAAGCTACAATAAACTCAACTAAAAGTGATCTTTTTCCATGCGTAAAATATTTCAGAGCCAAAGAAAAACACCATGAAAAGACACACAACTACATATACCACATGGCCTATCCAAGTGTGACTTCCTGCTTGTAAAAGCTGCAAATTCGATTTAACAGCTAGCAGGAACTGGCCAGACGTATGCAGTTTCCTTTATTCAACCCTTTCTTAGAGCTGATCCCCCAGACTTCACAGAATCACAGAATCATATAGGTTGGAAAAGACCTTTAAGATCATAGAGTCCAACATTAACCTAACACTACCAAGCCCACCACTACACCATGTCTCTAAGCACCTCATCCAAACGTCCTTTAAATACCTCCAGGGATGGAGACTCAACCACTTCCCTGGGCAGCCTGTTCCAATGCTTGATAACCCTCTCGGTGAAGAAAAATTTCCTAATATCCAGTCTAAACCTCCCCTGGCGCAACTTGAGGCCATTTCCTCTTGTCCTATCACTTGTTACCTGGGAGAAGAGACCGACCCCCACCTCTCTACAACCTCCTTTCAGGTAGTTGAAGAGAGCGATAAGGTCTCCCCTCAGCCTCCTTTTCTCCAGGCTAAACAGTCCCAGCTCCCTCAGCCGCTCCTCATCAGACTTCTACTCCAGACCCTTCACCAGCTTCGTTGCCCTTCTCTGCACACGCTCCAGCACCTCAATATCCCTCTTGTAGTGGGGGGCCCAAAACTGAACACAGTATTCGAGGTGCGGCCTCACCAGTGCCAAGTACAGGGGCACGATCACTTCCCTAGTCCTGCTGGCCACGCTATTTTTGATACAAGCCAGGATGCCATTGGCTTTCTTGGCCGCCTGGGCACACTGCTGGCTCATATTCATCTGGCTGTCAACAAACACCCCCAGGTCCTTCTCTGCTGGGCAGCTTTCCAGCCACTCTTCCCCAAGCCTGTAGCGTTGCATGGGGTTGCTGTGGCCCAAGTGCAGGACCTTGCACTTGGCCTTGTTAAACCTCATACAATTGGCCTTGGCCCATCGATCCAGCCTGTCCAGGTCCCTCTGCAGAGCCTGCCTACCCTCAAGCAGATCAACACTCCCACACAACTTGGTGTCATCTGCAAACTTACTGAGTACACTCGATCCCTTCGTCCAGATCATTGATAAAGATGTTAAACAGAACTGGCCCCAACACAGAGCCCTGGGGAACACCGCTTGTGACCGGTGTTCAGCAGGAACCAACAGGGCTCTCAAACATATGGTGTCCAGAAAGGTCAGTGACCAGAGGGAGAAGGCAGAAAGGTACCATAGTTCCAAGTCCAACATTAAGGAGAGACACTGTAACGCCTACAACTTAAAGATAAAACTGAAGAAAGAGCTCTTGAAGAGAGTCTGGGACCAGGTTACAGATTCTGGCTCTCCCCTCTGATTATTAAGCCTGATTCTGGAAACAGACACCTGCTTAGCTGTAGGTACTGCTATACTTGTACATTCTGAAGCATTTCTAAGTACTTTTAGAAACACAGGTTTGATGCAACAGGGTCTCAGTAGCTTGTTTCCTTTATTTGTGCTGTTTAGCATTTTGGGGAAAGAGGTTTGAATTTTCCCCAGAAAGAGCAAATCTATAATCCAACAGAAATTTCATACACAAAAAAAAACAAAAACACGTGAGAAAAAAAAAAATACACTACTGTCAGCATCTTACCTAGAAATATGTCCAACGTCTGGTATTATGAGTTTAGATAATTAACCCGCCTCCAAATTCTGTTTTCTGTCATCCTCAGACAGGCCTAAAGCACTTTGTTGTATTTTCATTTATTTTCATTATCTTTCATCACTAAAATCTTCCTGTTCACATTCAATTCAAGCTACACAGCCATTACGCAAGTCGTACTGTATTCTGAAATACCATATAGGTCAAGCAATACAGAGTTGGGAAGAGGTCTGTGGTCAGAGTTACAGTTAAGACAGTCTGGATATTCAAAACATTAAGCAATATATTTACCAATTTTGTAGAAAATGGTATTTCTGGTTGAAAACACAACAAACAAATCAACAAAGTGTCATTTTGTAAAGATCAGTTCACTGGCTTCCTGTATGAGATTGAAAACATTCTGTTTCTAGTGAGGGATTATGTTTTCATAGCTGCATGTGTATATATGAATATTTTTATTCACAACCAAAGAATAATGGACTCATAAAACCACCAGGTTTCTACTGGCCAGTGCTGTGGTCTGCAAGCAGTCAAGATAAAAGAGAAGTCCCCAAGTCATTTCTCTAGAGCTTGACCACTACCTTTATGTGGTTCCTGTCATATATTACATATATTAACATAGAAACTTGTAGTCACTACAGTCATAAACCATCAAGCAGAATTTATACCTCACAACCACTAACAGTTTCCTAGCATAGATAATGAGTCTTGTAATCTACACTCTACGTTTATACCAATACACCTTCCCTCTTCTGTGTACTCAATTTCCATTTCAACAACAGCAAAGGAACTGTAACTCACACTTGTCCCTATAACCTATAGCAGTGAATTTCAGCCTGAGAAACCATAGTTTGCAAGTGCCCATTGCCAGTGTAACCAAGAAAAGCAAGGCTTCTGCTATGTAGATTACTTCCACTACAAGTTTTGTAGGGATCCACAAATGGAAAAAGTTTGAACACCACTAAACTACAGAAAACTTGATAAAAATTTGTAATTGGATTATTTGATTTTTTTTTTTAATTTAAACAAGAAGTTTTAGGAATACAGATAGAATAGGGAGATTAGCTATATAAATATCCTGGCATAAGAATAAAAATTAGTCATGCTGTAAGGCTCATTGTTTTGGATAGTGTATAGTGCTTAGAAATACATTCACAATACCTTTACAGAAGTATTGGTGTTTGATTTCCATACCCCACTCAGTGCCATATTTATCCACCTAAATACAAAACTAAAGCTTACTGTAAACAGTGAACACACATACAGCACAGAAACTGCATTCTGTACAAAAAAAGATAACGCAGGTAAATAATTGCCACTTCCCGGTTTGCATCCCTCCCCCTGCAAGGCTATACCCTGATTTCACTCAGCTGCATTAGAGAACCACATACGTACCTGCAACTGAAGCCACAGAGCAGGCACAGAGCTGCTCTGCGGAGTGTACACACCCCTTAACTCTATGTAAGTTTGTCTCTAGTAAAGGCTTACTTCCCAGATTTGTGGGTGAAAGTCTGGAGGGAAAAACTTCAGCCATATTTGCGAAAATATACACTGCATCAGCTTTGAATTTCACTATTTTCAAAAGACCATGGTCATTTAGGATTGACTGTATCAGGTGTTATAACACCCTTTAATAAAAGCAATTGCAGAATCAAAGTGCTTACAAAAAAAAAAAATATGTGCGCCCTTTGGCTCTGCCCTTGCAAAAACATATTTTTATGCTGCATTTCAATAGCAGAGCACTCCTGTTGACATCATTTCACTGAGATTACCAGCTATAATAAAGTTAAATAACTGCATTTTCAGCACTATAGCCTTAGTTTAGTTCAGTGACTGCCTTGACAGCAGTTCAGAACTGCCTTGTGCAGTTCACTTCATCTATAAAGTGTTAAAACTGTAATGTGTTAAAAGTAGGAACAGCATTTGTATCTATACTCCCTCTTGTATAAGCAAAAACTTCTAAATCAATGACAATTTTTCTTCATCCTTCATGACTCTAAGTTTCTTCCATAGAATCTAATTATTGATGTTCTAGTTCAGAGAATTCCTGGAAGAATTGTTTCAGGCTGTCACTCATCCTACTGGAGATGACTGAAGCTTCAGGGTTGCCAGTGGCAAAAAAAGCCTCCTGCAAAATGTGCTGTTAAATTCAAAACGGTGAGTTTTGCCCTCCGCCCTACAGTGACATCATGAGAAGAGGAAGAAAAACTCCCATCTTCAAAAATACTATCTAATTTATGATAGAACAGAAAATCGTTCTGTTTATATTACATCACTATACAGACTAAGTTAAGGCGTTTGGGGTTACGTAGCTAGGTTGCCCGCTGTGATTTTTGATTCCTTGATTTTTCCAAAAGTTTCTTAGGTTAGGTTTCCCTTACAGCCCAAGTGTGCTCATTTTATAAATTGCTGACATCTCAGACAATTGGAGATCTCCATAATACTTTCCCACTACTGATATCAAATGTGCAAATATTTTTCAAGTTAAAAGTATTAAATCTCTATATGCAATAAGGAAATATAACCAATTTACAACTAAAATTGTCATCATAATCTTTATAACATACTGAAAGAGGAAAAAGTATAAAGTCATCCATTCACAAGACAGTGTAAAATTTTTGGTTTACACATCTGAAAGGGTTTATTTTAATTATGAGTTTGCCAGAGGCTTACGGCCTGTATAAATGCCAGTGTCTATACAAGTGTGTGGTTTTTTACATTTCTTTTTTGTAATGCCTCTTCTTCTAGGATGATTCTCACTCCCTTCTGCCACTTGAACTAGGTTAAATTCAACATTTAAGTTTCTTCTAGTACAAAAGTATTATAGAAGCAATTGAACTTTCAAAAAAATGCAGATGTTGTGCCTGTTCAAGGGCAAAGAGACACTTGGTAATTATGGAAAAAGAATAATGAAAAATGACTAAAATTTCCTCTCAGGCCTTCGTTGTCCATCCATGATTATTCCTCTCTACAGTTCTATTAACATGAGGCTGCTACTGCAAAACTGCATAAACTGTTGTACAACTTAAGTGTTCCAGGTATACGTATCTGCTTTTATTTCGTGTGGAAGTTTGCATAAGGCACAGTTGCATAATTCCTCCTCACCACAGGCATGCAATTTTTAAAAAACTTTGTTTTAGAAATGGAAAATTAGACAGAGAAATCCTAGGGCTAGTATATCTGAAACCACACATAACACAAACTGTTAACCTTCCACTGAAGTGTTCGATGGTTAGTAACAACCTAAAGGCCAGGCAAACAAAACAGAATTAAAGTTGTTTCTGTTATCACCTTGGCTACAGAGCTTCCTCTTCACAATTCTTGTAAATTTACCATCACAATACCTACTGCTGGTTTTCCCTCCTTTTCTGGTCCTTTGCTGCACAAACAGAAGACACTAACTAAACAGGCTCAACTGGATAAACTAGCTTTTCCTACAATATAGGAACCAAGCCAGGGAGGAAAAGAGAAACCAAATGAAATAAAATGATAAAGTTATTAACATGGAGTGGGCTGGATGCCAACATATGCATGATTACAGTTATCTCAAGAGGTGACACTGGACTTTCAAAAGGCATCGCAAACAAGCTTTTACACTAGCCACTATACAGATCACTACTTCAAAATTCTTCTAACACACATTTTAAAAGAGTCTGTATAAATTCTCTAATCATTTTTAGCTACAGCAATTCAAATGGGGGATAGCAACACTAGGGGAGAAAAATCTATCATAAGCTGATGATTCCCTTAATTAGTGTGATTGCAAATAATCTTTCCAACTACTGGCTTCATACAAATGGCTTGCGGTCGGCTAGATGAATACTGGTCTCTCAATTTTATTCATGCACATTGGCTTTAGGCAGTGGAGCTGCTTTAGATTTGTATCAGAAAAACAAAATACAGACCAAAACCCACTGATATCAGTGGAGAGCTTTAATGTCAACAGGTTTTTGAATCAGGGAAAGTGAGTAAAATGCTGCTCAGTAGTACCAGACTTTTTACTTTGTCAGTTCATTGAAAATTGACACAAAAAAACCCTAGAAAAACAGAACACATTAATGTCCACTATTACCAATGAATTTAACAAGAAACTGAACCCCCAAAGTATCACACAATATAAAATTCCAATCAAATTAAAAAAAACCTAAAACCACAGTGTGGCAATAACATATCTTTATCACGACAGGTGAAAATTTTTCCACTATCAGAACTATTCTCATGAAAATCAGCTGCCACCTCAAGACCTTTTTGACTTTCTTCATTCATAAAATCCCCAATACCTGAAAATTAAGCATTTTAGTCTGGATGTCTTGCCATTGTATATCATGGAAGATTCAGCTCAGTGGGCCCGTATCCTGATCCGACATCGTGACTGACATTGTATAAACCACAACATACATACAGTTCTTACTACAGAGTTCACAGTTTAAGTCTTCCCCTTTTCCTTTGAGCTGCTTGAACATGGACTCCTACAACACTGCCAACAGTGGCATGATTGCAGGAACAGGTAAGTATTACACGCTAAACAATTTAAGAACGCAGCACAAGCACAACATGTTCCCCTGCATTACTTCTTGCACCTTACATTCTCAGTCACCTCATTTTACTGTGTCTGCCTCAACATTAGCACTGCATTACCTCATGGGTAGCAAGTATCAAAACACAAGATGAGACAACCCTGAGCAGGTTTACAACTTCCACTGCCCCAGGTGAGACTCGAGCTCCTCCAATAAGAGCCAGACACTCAAGTAACCATATACAGTGCAAACCACAAGGGCAGGTATGGCACCACAGCAAGCAGCCAGGTTTTCTTATGGGACATGAATCTCAAGTCAGTCATCCAAAACAAACTCTGCTGTGAAATG